>NC_072769.1:14456642-14774134 GCF_022539595.1 Amphiprion ocellaris | reverse complement strand
CTAGAACATTAACGTTACTGTTTTAATCACGTTTAAGTTTCCTGAACGTTACATTAATGTCAGCCAGCCACAGTTTTATGAACTTAATGAACCACATGACAGGAACACAACACACTTCAGCTGTTTACATGAAACTCAACGCATTAGCTTGATGCTACGTTAGCTTTAATCAGGCTAAGACTGAGCAGCTAGCTCGGTTAGCATCGCTAACATTAAAGCTAATATTTACTATGCTAACTTTCTTCTCTGGTCAACACACACTGAAACAAACTCCACCAACATCTGGAGTGCATGGCACACATTACATCTGACAGTAAAGCTGCATATAAAGTGCATTAAAAGCGGCACCGATACGAAAATAAACATTTACTTACCGAACTATCAGAGTCCTTTCAGTGTCTGCTGGTAGAATCAGCCGAAGGTAGAAAACTGGTTAAAACAAGCCAACGGGCAGGAAAACTGTCTGTGGAAAATGTTCTGCTGCTCCACTGATAAATAAACCAACAGTTATTATATCAGAATTAATCCAAACGAGGAGAGCAGAGTCTCTGCTGCCTCCTCCATAGGACCTGTCAATCATTCCAGACCGGACTGTCAATCAAGTAGTCCCGCCCCCTGGCTTCGCAAAACTTTAACGCTCCAAAAAAAAATTCAATATTGATTTATTTTAAGATCGGCCACCTGATCTCTTATTTTGACCATGAAAACTCACGAAAAAAATGTATGTACAGTCTATGCACCGTACTCTGTTTGGCTCCACACTTGCTGATGACCACTTCCGGTCTCAGAAAATGAAAAAACGGACCTTTTTTCGTTTGTCTCTTACCGATTTTACTTTCTTGTTATTCTAAATATAAAACGAAAATCAAAGCATTTTAAAAAATCGTATATCCCTTTTGATCATGAAAAGGAAAAACGCCTTGTATTTCAATTTTAATTTTTGTATTTTAAAACGAAATTCAAATAACCACTCGTTTTTTGCTTTTCAATACCCGTTTCAGAACGGAAAATCCAATTGCCAGATCCGTACACGGACGGTGGTGGATGTCTGGTGTGTGTGTGGGCTGTGTGTCTGAATGTTTTTGTAAAAAAAAGAAAAGAAAAGAAAAGCGGGACTGAAACGAGTGAGAGCTCATATCTGTGCAGGCTACAGCTGAAAACTACAGTTGTAGTTGTCGGCTGAAAAACTACAACTCCCATCAACAACGCCACTTCCTGTTGATGGGGACGGGAGCCTCTCGGGTATGGACACATAAGAATCATGTGACAGGTCATGCCCACAACGTGATCACGCTTATTTCAACGTAAGAAGTCCACCAAATACCGGTGGTCTGGTTTATAAAGAGTTTTGTTGTGTGCGCTGTCGTGTTGTTAGGCATAGGTAATCAAGCGACACATTTGTAGAGCTTCAGAACACTTTTTTTATGCGTCTGGTTCAAAGCCATTCACATTACAACACAAGCTCCGGCACATAACAACGGGCACTTCCTGTTGGGCCTTTCACAATAAAACAACTAACACCACATCCCCCTTTCTTGAAAACAATGCAGACTAAAAATAAACATTTTGCTGCATATCTGAAAAACATTTTCCGAGCTTTTCCCTTTTAGTTAATCTTTCTTTTGTTACAAGTTCAGTCTTTGAGGTTTCACAACAACTCGGCCAAACCTTGTTTTGACAGCACCTGGTGTTGCTGTCTTTGGGGTCTGAGATGTAGTCTCAGAACTTTTGGGTGTGGGTTGGAGGTGATGCCTGTTTCTCCTGATAGCTCCTGAAGGGCTCTCCACTACATATGAACGTGGTGTGGAGTGAGATTAGATGACAGTCCCTTCACACTTTGTATCCGTGATCCACACTGGTTGTCCTGGTGAAAGTTGAGGAAGGTCTCTCACGCGATGTCTCCTGTTGAATGCTGTACTGTCCTTCATCCTCCTCTCTCTCTCTTGTCTCCACTGAAGTCTTGTTCGGACTGGGAGTCTGGGATCGAGCAATGAAGGAAGCTCCGGTATTGGCATGCGAATTCTCCGTCCCATTAGTAACTGAGCTGGGCTATAGCCATTAGCCAATGGGGTCGCTCTGTACGCTAAAAGTGCGAGATATGGGCCTTTTGCTTTCTTCAAAACTCTTTTCAGTTTGGACATGACGCTCAGCCTCACCATTGCTCCGTGCAAACCTTGGACTGCTGGTTATGTGTGTGAATCCGTAGGTTGCGGCAAAATCTTTAAAATGCTGGCTTGAGAACTGAGGTCCATTGTCGCTGTAGAAAATCTCAGGAATGCCGTGTCTGGAAAAGATTGACTTTAGGTGTACTATAACGTCCTCTGATCTTGTGGGAGTCAGTTTTGCTATCTCCACGAATCTTGAGTAGTCGTCCACAAGAAGAACATAGTTGCTGTTGTTCAATGTAAAAAGATCTGCTCCAACTTTTTGCCATGGCCTCTCTGGAAACTCACTGGGCATTAACAGCTCCACTGTGTTGGCACGTTCTTTAATGCATATAGTGCAATTTTTCACAAGATCATTGATTTGTCCACTCAGACCAGGCCACCACACTGTTTCTCTAGCTCTCTCTCTGCATCTAGACATTCTCTGGTGTCCCTCATGCAATGCTACGAGGACAGAGTCGCGCATAGTGGCAGGGATAACTAGTCTGGTGTCTTTCAGTAGCAGTCCATCATGTACGGTTAGATTGTCTCTGTATGGCCAAAATACTTTGATAGGGCCTGTGAGTTGGCTGTAATCTGGCCAGCCTCTTTGACAAAATGACATGACTTCTGAACATATGCTATCTGTTTTTAGCTGCTCTTTCAGTTGTGTGATGTACATCGAGCTTGCAGGCAGACTTTTGATTATTTCATCCATATAAATGTTTGTGTAGGCCAGTAGTTCTGCTGTAGCCTGAGAATCCGACTCTTGACTGACCGGTGCGCGTGACAGTGTGTCCGCTTTGAAGAGTGCTCTGCCTGGAATGTGTGAGATTGAGTAACTGTACCTCATGAGCCTGAGTCTGAACCGCTGGATCCTGGGTGGAAGCTCAGTCAGGGCTTGATGTCCTAGCAGGCTGACAAGTGGCTTGTGGTCAGTCTCTAACGAGAAGTGTCTCCCGATGAGAAAGTCTTTGAATCTTTCACATCCCCACGTTAGTCAAAGCAACTCTTTCTCCACCTGTGCATACCTCTGCTCTGTCAAAGAGCATGACGCATATGCTACCGGTCTCCACTGCTCACCCTCTTTTTGAAAAAGGACTGCTCCAAGTCCAAAGGATGAGGCATCTGCTGACAGTTTCAGTTCTTTGTTTGGGTCATAGAGTGTGAGAACAGGTGTTGAAGTCAGCTCACTTTTCAGCTGATCAAATGCTTTTTGTTGCGCCCAACTCCAAACCCACTGATTCTTCTTCGACAGCAAGTCTCTTATGGGCTTGTCTTTTTCAGCCAGTCTGGGAATGAATTTACCTAACTGGTTGACCATCCCTAAAAAGCTGCGTACTTCACTGACGTTTGACGGCTCTTTCATTTCTTTGACAGCTCTGATTTTGTCGGGGTCAGGTTGGACTCCCTCCGCAGACAAAACCTGTCCGAGGAACTTTACCTCTTGCTTGCTCAGTTCACATTTTTCCATGTTTAATGTGACACCGGCCTCTTGTAGTTTGTTTAGCACAGTGTGAAGTCTCGTGTTGTGCTCTTGCTGGTCCTGTCCCCAAATGAGGATGTCATCCATATGACAAACCACGCCTGGCAACCCGTTTAGAATCACTGACATTTTCCGCTGAAAATGCTCTGGGGCTGATGCTATTCCAAAAGGAAGTCTATTGAAGTGGTAGCGTCCGAAAGGGGTAATGAATGTTGTGTAGTGTGCTGACTCTGGTGACAATGGAACCTGCCAAAAGCCTCTGTTTGCATCCAACTTACTAAAGACTTTTGCACCAAACAGGGATCCAAGTGTCTGTTCAACTGAGGGCAGGATGTACTTTTCTCTGCACACTGCTTCGTTGAGGTGAGTTAGGTCAACACAAATACGCACAGTCATTTTTGGTTGGCACTGGAACCATCCCTGAGCACCATTCAGTTGGCTCTTCAACTCTGCTGATTACTCCCATGGATTCCATTCTTTCCAGTTCCTTTTTCACTTTTCCTAGTAAAGGAATGGGGACCCGCCTTGGAGTGGCCAGGGAAAAAGGCACAGCATTAGGCTTCAACTTAATAGTGTAAGGTTGTTGCATTAAACCCAATCCCTGACACAACTTTGGGTAACTCTCATTTAGCATTTTCATGTCTATGCTATCTGCTCTAGACACAAGATTTAGCTTGACACTAGCTGGTCTGCTTAACAGCGCAATGTGCAAATCTTTGATCACATACATATCCTCTTGTACTTCTTGTTCACCTTTGCACAATGTTTCCTTGCTCATGCCCAACACATTGAGTGGAGTACCACCTGGTCCAAACAATGGTCTATTTGGTTTACATAACCCTGTCTCATTTTGGTTTATACAGTAGTACATCTGGGCGGGGATAACAGAAACATCCACTCCTGTGTCTATCTTAAATCTGACTTTGTAGTTTCTGATCATAAGGTCTGCATACCAAGGATCTGAACCTGCATCTACAGAACCTAAAAACATAGGAGTGACACATTTCTCAGTTTCAATCACATGCACTGACTTTACAGATTTACACACTTCACTGTAATGTCCTCTTTTTCCACATGAACGACAAGTCACATCCTTTGATGGGCACTGTCCTTTTCCATGCGCAGGGGTTTTTCCACATCTGTAGCAGGATTTCTCGTTTGTTGTTTTGGTCTTTGTTACTTGTTTGGGTTGACCTGGGGACTTGAATGCTGGCTTTTTCTTGAATTTCATCGTTACAGCATCAATTCCCACTTTATTTTCCCCTCTGATGTCGGTTTGTTGTCTTTTTATGACTTCTGACTGCCGGGCTTGATTTATTGCTTTCTCCAGCGTCAAATCCTTGTCCATTTGCAGTCTCTCAGCTAAGATGGCGTCCCTGAGTCCTACGACGAGACGATCTCTTATCAGTTCATCGTGCAGAGCTCCATAGTTGCAGTTTACAGCCAAAGCATAAAGCGCGGTGACAAAGGAGTCAACAGTTTCATCAACTTGCTGCACTCTCTGGTTAAACCGGGCTCTCTCATAGATTATGTTTTTCCTTGGCACAAAGTATGTGTCTAAGGTGTCTCTTACTGCTTGGTACTGATGTCTCTGCACTTCTGATAAAGCTTGACCTCGAAGAATGTTGTCCGCTTCATCCCCCATACAGTAGATGAGCGTGTTTACTTGGTTAGCCTCTGAGCTAAGATGCAAGTTGCTAGCTTGTCTGAATCGTTCAAATCTCCGTATCCACTTTTCCCATTGTTGTGGCTTAGCGAAATCAAACGGCTCGGGAGGCGAATGGTGAATGTGGCGTTCGGGGGTGGATTGGAATTATCTCTGCTGTTTACCTGTTGCTGGGGCGAGCGAGGCCGCACCGCTTCCGCGCTAGCTCCCGCTTCTCCTTGCGACATCTTTCAGTCCCGAAAAGAAAAGTCACTTTTTCGCTCCGAGAACTGCTCCTTTTCTCACACTGGCGCTCTTACTGCCGCTCCGCTTCTGACACCATGTCGTGTTGTTAGGCATAGGTAATCAAGCGACACATTTGTAGAGCTTCAGAACACTTTTTTTTATGCGTCTGGTTCAAAGCCATTCACATTACAACACAAGCTCCTGCACATAACAACGGGCACTTCCTGTTGGGCCTTTCACAATAAAACAGCTAACGCCACATGCGCTTTATTGTGTATTTTTACAAACCCATCACTGCAACGAAAAAGCACTCTGAGACCTGGTGAATGTGTGAAATGTTAGTGTAACTCCCCAGATTTTATATGCAAAAAGAATTATCGATCTATCTTATCTGGTTTAAAATCTACAGCCAATCAAAAATCAATATGCAAAACGTAGCGCTGGCCCTACGCTGGGTTCTAAAGGGTTAATGTTGTCAGGAGGTTTGAGAAGATTTATATGAAAATTTTTCAATATACATTGATTATAATATCAAAGTTTGGCGTAGAGGACAGGCCAACTCACTGATATATTTCTTTATCACCACTGGATAAGTCTGTAATTAATTAGAAGCTACTGGAACACAGGTGTCAGCGTTCATAGTCAAGTGTGTTTTACATCACCATGGGCTGAGAGGTTGCCATGCAAGAAGGAAGACATTCTAGTAGAAATAACACCTTAAGGCTCGACTGAAGTTTGCTGCTGATCACATGGACAAAGAAAAGTCCTTCTGGAGGAAAGCTCTGTGGTCAGATGAAACACATAAAAGTTAGCATTTTCACCATAATTCCCAAGAATATTGTACCAGTCAAACGTTTGGGCACATATTCTCATTCAATGTTTATTTAATTGTTATCATAGATTAATACTGAAGACATTAAAAATTATGAAACAACACATGGAATTATGTAGTAAACAAAAAAGTGTTAAGCAAATCAAAATCTGTTTTATATTTCAGAATCTTCAAGGTAGCCTGCTTTTGCTTTGATGACAGCTTTGCACACTCTTGGCATTCTCTCATTCAGCTTCATGAGGTAGTCTCCTGGAATGGTTTTCCAACAGTCTAGAAGGACTTCCCAGAGCGGCTGAGCACTTGTTGGCTGTTTTTCCTTCACTCTGTGGTCCAACTCATCCCAAACCATCTCAGTTGGGTTTTGGTTGTACTCCATCACTTTCCATCTTGGTAAAATGGTCCTTACATAGCTTGGAGGTGTGTTTGGGGTAATTGTCTCGTTGTCTTGTAACTATGCTGGTGAAGTGTGCCTTGAATTTTGAATAATTGACAAATCTCTTCTGCTTGTTACTTTTCCTTAGTAGTGGTTTCTTAGCAGCTATTTGACCATAAAGGCTTGATTCACACAGTCTTCTCTGAACAGTTGATGTTGAAATTTATCTGCTGCTTGAACTCGGTGTGGCATTTATCTAGGCTCTAACCTGAGGTGCTGTTAATTTGAAGTTTCTGAGGCTGCTAACCAATGAACTTATGCTCTGCAGCAGAGGTAACTTTTGGTCTTCCTTTCCTGGAGCAGTCCTCATCAGAGCCAGTTTCATCATAACATTTGATGGGTTTTGCCACTACACTTCATACATTCAAAGTTCTTTGATTTAGTACATTTTGAGAACATTTGAGAATTTTAAACATCATGGTGTGGGCCAGTGCTGATGGTCTAATCATTTTGCTCTCAGTTATTTCAATTCCAAACCACAAACACTGGGAGAGATTTGACCCCAAGCTGTTCTAACCAGCACAAATGAGATCATCAACAAAAACCAAAAAATAATAATCCACATTTTATTCATTTGAGTTCTATCTTATTCTAAATTCAGATGTAAAGTTTTAACTTATGGTTAGCGGTTTTGTAAACAACACAGTGTCGCTTGCCAGGCTTGAATATGCTGGACACAGATGTGCATAGACTCGTGCTACAGGCTATACTGTTCTCTAAACCAAGCTGCTAAACTAGTTCTGTTCCATGATTCAAAATGCCAGAGTTCTGGGAAATGACAATATATTTACAGTTAAACAGTATTAGAATGCAGTGTAAGGTGGACTATATATCGGTGGTTTCATCTACAGTGGGGATCGAAAGTTTGGGCACCCCATGTAAAAATTTGTATGCATAAAACCTTTGAGATTGACATCATCTGGTCTTTCCAGATGATGATTGTGAACAATCCATGACTCTGTCAGGTCTCAGCTTTCCAAAGGGGGCAGTGATGCTATAAACTCTGCAGGGTGCCCAAACTTTTGCAGACGCCATTATTGTGTTTTCTGTTATTTTGAAAGTGTAAATGATGGAAATAAAGTCTAATTTTTTTTTGACATATTATAAGAATGTCTTATCTGTAATTTGATGCCTTTTGGAGATTTTTCCATCTTTCCTTGGCTTCTTTATGCACATTAATACAAATTTTTACCTGGGGTGCCCAAACTTTCGATCCCCAATATATGTTGTACAAAGCAGGTTTCAAACGTGCTTATAATTCATAGTTTTACTTAATTGACACGTTTTAATCTTGTGCTTTCAATGAATCACAGTATTCATGTCTGTAATTGTCCAGTCCAAAGAAAAAGTGCATTCCAGTCCCAAACTACTCTGTTGGATTGTGGCTGAATTTCTTGTAAAGAAAAGTCCATCTGGAGGAAAGTTCTGCTGTCAGACAAATAAATAAAAATAAGCTTTATGGCCACAATGACCAGAAATATGTGTGGAGGAGTAACAGTGAGGCCTTCAACTCTAATAACACCAAACCTGCCATCAAGCGTGGTGGTGGCAGCATTATGTCCTTGGGTTGTTTTTCTTCCAGTGGAACTGGTGCTTTACACAAAGCAAATGGAATAATAAAGAAGGAGGATTACCTCCACATTCTTCAGAAAAACCCGAAGTGATCAGCCAAAATGTTGAGTCTTTGGATGCAGTGGCTGTACCAACAAGACAATAACCTCAAGCATGAATCAAAAGTCATAAAGAAATGCTAAAATCAAGTGAGAATTATGGGTTTGTACAAACCTTTCCAAAGTCCTGATGTAAACCCCACTGAGAACCTGTGAACTGTCCTGAAGAAACACGTCTGTGTCAGAAAGCCAACAATTTAGTTAAACTTCCTCATAATACATTCATGAGAGAACCAAAATGCATGATTCTTTTCTTTTGGTGCATGCCTTTTAATGATTTTGTCAAAGAAAATTAACAGTTACAGGAATCATTGGAAACTCAATGGCATCACAAAAAGCAAATAAGAATAAAACCCAGAGTTCTGAGTTCAGCTCAAATTCTGCAATCAAAACTTATAGAACATAAAGAATGAAACAATTTCAGTGAAACAATAAACTGTAAAATGGCTTCACTATATTTCTGTCATTTCATTTTCAACTTAAACCAATACAGCACTAAATAACTTTTTTGATAAAGTAGGAGAATATGAATGGAATACTGTTAGTGGTTTTAGTTTTCTTATGTTTAAAAGAAATACTGCGTTTGAAAAGCTGATAATGAATTTGTTTTCAGTGTCAGAGTTGTTCTCTTTGCAATACTTTCTCCAAATAGTAACGACACAATACAAACTGAGAATGAAGTTCACCACCATCACATTGTGTGTCCATGTTGTCAGGCAACCAGGAAACCCACAGTGACAAAACGCCCCTCATGCAGGCTAACTGGTGTTGCAGATCAAAGGTTTGTAAGGTGTTGGCACATGGCTTCACGTTCACAGTTCCTTTCTTGAAAATTATCCCATGATGAAAGCACAAGTCACACAACACTCACATTAACAAGCTTCATGTCAAACCACAGACAACAATAAGCTTCTGCACCCTGTTTATTTTCACCTCATAACCCTTATAGCTTCACCATTTCACTGTCCTTCATTCACACATGTATTCTGTCTTATTCCTCTCCAGGCTTCCTCATCTGTCAGTCGTTCTATCACCACTGCAACCATGAAAGGCCTCAGAACAGATCCTCAGTAGGACTGATTACTTCTCATGCAGTATTTATGTTGATGTTCAGTCAACTTCCACTTTATTTTTCATTACAAAAAAATTGTGTTGAAATAGCTACACTGCATCAACAATAGTGCACATAAAGTCATTCATTAGTTGGAGAATAGATGCACCTTGTGATTTTTACTTTCTTACACCACTGAAATGAATAAATAAAAACTGAAGGGTTGGAACAAATCATGAAAATGTCATAAAATGTGAAGAGAGATAGAAACCCCGTTTGTTGTAGCTGAGAACATTTTTCTCCAGATTCCCGTGTTTTTGGTAAAAGACATTCTGTAACATTCCATCATGGTTTTGATGGCTGGTTGTTTATAACAACACATGATAGTTGTGTTCAAGCAATTTCTTGTTTTTGTCTCCAGTCAGCCACCAACCTTCCCCAGTAGAGTTTGATACACGTCAAAGTATTTATGTTGGAGCTGATTCTTCACAGAATAAAACTTTAAACGCTAAATGTGCCTGAAGACAACATACAGTAGTTTTCTTCATTAGCTTGTTTATTTAAGCCACACTTTTGCCAAGAAGTTATGAGAAAATATAAAGTGAACAGTAAAACCAACCTTGGCCATGTGATGAGTGAAACTCAGGAAAACCACAAACAGCCCCTCCAACAACTGCACAGTTTAACATGCAGACAGACTGAACCTGCAGATTAATGCTCAGTTTTACTGTCCATCTTCTCCACACGTCTGATGGAAACAGAAATCTCCTCTTAAATGGTTCTTTCTCATCTTTGGATCATTACAGTGTAACTCCATAAAGCTTTGAATCAGCTGTTGTTCATCTTTTATACTGTAAGTCTTGACTGATGTTAAAGCAGAAACAACAAAGCCAGCAATCAGCTGCTCTGAATGAACAGTGGATGAACAGTGTATTTCTGAGTTTATGTTTTATCAGTGACCACAACAAAACATGACTGAGATCAGTTACGCAGATCTGCATGATCTGTATGATCTGTATTCTAAATTCACTACAGCTGCTGCATATAAAATACAATAAAGAATTATCATATTGTTTTAGTTTTGACCAGCATGCCATGCTGGGAAAATCTAAACTGATGAGGAAAACAAGCAATAATCTATTTTGGTTTATTAATAAAGTTATATCTTGTTCTCATTCAGAGCTAAACTTTTATCTCACAGTTAGTCTTTTAATAAACAACACAGCATCACTATCCAGGGATGAATATACTCGTCACAGTTGTGCATAAACCAAAGGTGTAGGTTACTGTTATCAAAAGAGTTAAGATGAAGACATGAGTACAATCCTTTTATGATTATGACGGTCTTTAGACAACATCACATGTACAATCATAATACAAACAGTCTTAGTTTCCAGCCCACTGTGTTTATAAAGGTTTATCAAGGAACAATGTTGAATGTAATTTAGACATTAACATCAGTGGTTTACATCTGCTGTAACACAGATACACATATTTTACAATGCCTGACTTTATCCTAAATATGATACATTCAATGCATAGACTTTAAGACAATTCTAATAGACAAGTTGTAATTTTACATAAACTTGTTTTACTGTTTATTTCATGTGTTTGTTATTACTGTCTATATGATTACCACTGATTACAAGATAGAGATTTGCTTTTGTCTTGGTTTGAAACAAAGTTACTGAATTAGTGATGTTTTATGATTTAAAATGTCAAAATTCTTGAAAAATGATTTTCAAAGTTACATTATAACAACATTATACAGGTATTTTAAGATTAACTATATATTTGTGGTGTCCTTTATGTTTCACAAGGTGCTTTTCCACATGTTTATATTGCATACGTTTACTGAATTGAAATATCAATGTGTCATTTATTGTCCATCCAAAGGAAAAATTTATTGCATCCTATCCCAAATAACTTGGTTGGGTTCATCACACAGTTTCGTCTGATGAAACCTGGTTCAATCGTTACATCAATGCAAAAACAAAATGCTCTTTTGTCACTGCCCACAAAATAACAACCACAGAAGAAAATGTTCCATTCAACGAGCCAATCACCAGCGACATTTCCTTTAATGGAAAATTGTGTGTAGATCATGACACCTGTGAGTGAGACCTGTGAAGTTGTCTTTCAGCTCCAGGACATCATCACACATGGACGGACTCTACGTTCTTCTGGTTGTTTTCTCAGGTAATTTTAGAGTTTGTTTTCTTTTAATCAATTAAAATGGTAATTTTCTGGTTCCATTTTGAAAATAGTTTCTTTCTTCCATCTTCACTGATGTTCTGCTGAACATTAACCTGCTGAAATTTGAAATCCTGTAACATTGGTGGTTTTCAAATTTTACTTGTACTCTAGGAATTGTTTCCTGCAGTCATAATTTGGTTTCTGGATCAGTGTTGGAGGTGACAGCCAGACCTGGAGACAACATCGCTCTCTACTGTGACTGCAAAGTGTCAAGTGGAGTATACATAGTGTGGATCAGGAACTGTTCCCATGAAAACCAACCTTCCCTTGTTCTCAGAGGAAGTGATGTTTATCGGTTGTATTCCCTTCATTTTGAATTTGTGAAGAACGATTCTTCTGATTCCTATGACCTGCTGATCAAGAACGTCAGTAATGCTGATGAGGGTCTCTACTACTGTGGAACTGAGGAGCTGAAGGTGGAGAACAACAGATACATCACTTCCACATTTGTTTACAGATATAGCAGCATGACAACAAGGATCATACTCAGTAAGTGTTTTGATCTGAATTATCTGTTTGTCAATGTGATTGTGTTCACAGCAAAATTCAGTTATTTGAGTAAATGATCATCAAACAGTAGTACATTGTGAAAAATGTTTTTTGGCATGTGTTGGGTCTCTAAAATCTAAATTAATGCTGTAAAAATTATTGCGAGAGAGCTATTTGCAACATTTATTTAGATACATGGCAAAAAAAAAACTAATTTAATGATTAAGGTAATCCTTTTTAGTTACAAGCATTATTTTAATGGTCTGAGTTGACATAATGGTATTAATTATTACACCATCTTAATACTGTATGTAATTTAAACTAAAATTTGTGCATGAATTGACTGAAAACTAAATTCAAGTTGAGATAACTGTGAAATTATTTTGAACTTATCTTCTTATTGAAGTCAGGATGTCATGTTTCTTTCTTTATCTGCTTGACTTTAATACGTGAGACAACCTGATTTAAACACTTGTGTTTATGCTGCCAGTCATTAAGTAAGTGGTAAATAAAAAACCTTTGATTCCAGTGGAAAATCTAATTCCCTAAACTCAGTGACACAGCATGAATCTGTTGCTGAAAAAGCTGCAGACTGTATGTGATGCAATCAGTACTGAGCAGAATCTCAAATGAATAATTCCAGCAATAATACCAAAGCCAGTGTTCTGACCCTGTTCTTTTGTCTTTCAACTTCTTCCCAAAGTTGAGTTGTTTGGCATTGTATGGAAATGCAGTTTTTGCTGTAAGTATGCCTCATTATGCTAAACAGAATATTCTCTTTAATCTAGACTCCACTGATTCTTGTCACCATGAGAGGCCAGAACTCTGCAATGTGTGTTGGACGCTGCTGTTGTCTTTGTCTTCAGCTTTCATCATCCTCTCCTCTCTTTTGGTTTGTTGTACATGTCAGACAACAGGTACCTGTTATGTATTTACATATCTTTTCTTTTCAAAGTTAATCCTTATAATTAGATGATTTTGTATTTTCACTCTAGTTGAAAGAAATTTTTTATTGTCATTAACGTCAATCCACAAAGCTAATTTCAAAACTGACAAATAAATCTGGCCTCACATAAGTGCTCCACTTTTATTGATCGAATGTATGTGTTTGAATAATGATCCTGTAATTTATCTGCAGCTAAAGATCCTCAAGATGATGACAAAAGCTCCAACACCGAAGGTCAAATACAACACATTCTGGTATTTTGCATTAGATCTTTTATCAATTCTTTAACGATAATGACAAACATGACTCAGATTCAGGTAGAAACAATTTCTCTGACATATATATTAAACAGTAACATTGACAACATGCATGCAGACTCACTGCCAAGGCTTACAGGCACAGCCTAATATAACTGAGCCATCAATATTTTGCTTCAGAATTAAAACTAATTAATTTATCAATAATGTTTTGCTAAACCTATTCAAACACGTCTAATTATGATTCTTTAAAATCATGACATTTTAGGATGAAGACGTGTATTATGCTGCGCTGGAAATCCATCAGGCAACACAGCGACCAAAGAGGAAGACAAACTTTAGCTCGGAGTTAACATTCTGCACCTTCTCTGCCGTCAGAACTTTGAGGGGACGACGGACCTAAAAATGTAATATCAGAAATAATAAAGTGAAGTGATAAGAAGTGATATGTAGAAGGCAAGACTTTAAGACTCCCTGCATTTTTCTGATTTGCGTATTAATCCTCTTTTAACTGATTGCATTTGTATATTTACATTTCTACATATACCATGACAATATTTTTCAAATTGTATGTAACGCCAATGAAAGCTGAACACAGAAATGGCTCCTTTGCATTTCATTCGCCTCATTAGCTTTGACATACACACACACACACAAACGTAACACCATGATATAACTGTTAGTTCTGAGTTTCCCCTGTTAATTTTACATTATTTCTACATCTACAGTATGTATTCATCCTGTTGGTGGTCACAGAGCTACAGAGATGGGATAATCTTCCATCAGTCAGGCCTCTGTAGCAGTTAGAAAAACCACGTCAGAGTATCAGAGACTCACCGGAAACCCACAGCAACAAGCAGAACTCAACATGTAGATGGACTGCAGCTGATGGTTGGTGGCCTGTTGAAGGTGTTTGTATCCTGTTTCACTGTGTTCTTTGTGTTTCTTTCTAGCCATGAAAAACGCATCTCAGCCAAAACTGTTGAATCTCCATTTAACTTTGTGTATTGGCTTAAATGTAGTGAGTCACTTCCCAGTAGGACAAGAGGCTCCTATTTGTGCATTAAAGTCGAGATAGTCACTGGGCAACAATTCTCATCCTAACCTTTCAGCATGTTGTTAATCAAATACTCTGAGAGTTAACTAAATATCTGCACCTTCTTCTGGCTCCATTTTCAGACTTTTTGAGAATGTAACCCACAACAGGAGACTTTCAATCATGTGTTTTCACCCAGATCAGGTCAGATATTATAAAGAAACCATAGTGAGTGCAGTAGTGGTGGCTGAATGGGTTCAACAGAGGAAACATGAATCAATTCATGTGTCAGAATAATTAGGTCAAATTATGTTCAATCTTAGGATACAGATGTCTGAAATGCAGGATTGCACATATGACTGGCATCACAAAAACTAAAGAGGAAGAAGATACAGAGTTCTGAGTTCAGCTCATATTTTGCAATCAAAACCTGTAGAACATAAAGTGTCAAACAATTTACACTAAAGCAAAAAACGCAAAAGGAATTTATTATATTTCTGGAATTTAAGTTTTTTGTAAACCAGTAGAGCAATAAATAATATTTTGATACAGGAGGGGAATATGTATGAAAAAAACTGTCAAAGCTTTCATTTTCTAATCTTTTAAATCAAATGTGTGTTTGAAAAGTTGCAAATAAATCCTTTGTCTTTATCAGAGCTTCTTTCTTTGCAACATTTTCTCTAAATAGTTACAACACAATACAGAGTGGCGAGAAAGTTTACCTTAATGAAGTGATGTTACCCATGTTGTCGGGCCCCCAGGAAACCCACAGTGACAAAAAGCCCCTGACTGAAGTTGCAGATGATGTTGAAGGTGTTGGCCCGTGGCTGCATCATGTTCACAGTTAACAAGCTCCATATCAAACCACAGACAGCAAGTTCTGAACCCGTTTTATACATGTAGCATCGCAGTGTCGGGGATTGTCAGCTAAAATTGTCATTGTAGCCCTAATTTGGCTACACACTTGGAGAATTTGTCAGCCATTCTTGGATAGATCATGTCTTAAATAACAAGGCAATACAAGTCGAGAATTGAGTGCTGACAGCTCTGCAGATACTACAGCCACAGATGACTTCTTTACTGCATGTAATCAGTTCTTTATATCTGAGTTCATTTAGTTTTCTGACCCTATCTGCTCTATTTATAAATGTGTGTGTGCTTTGTTTGCAGAAAGATGTGGAGGTTTCATAGACAGATGGCAAGTCAGTGAGAGCACGCTGATGATATGTTGTTGGCACATACATACTATAGATACACATTTCTTTTTGTCCATTTTGATTGGTGTAAACCAGATGAGTCTGTTTCAAATGAGCAAAATAATCCTTAAATCTTCCAGATGGAGTGAAAATATAATCACACATCAGACGTAGAGAAAACCTTTCATAGACACTAGAATTAGCATGTTTGAGAGTACTTGACACGGTTTGCTGCAGCAAACCAGAGGCTTCTAAGCGATTGTGCAATCTCAGACATCAGCGGATCCAAGTGAAACTTTCCTGTCCTCTAGTGGAGAAAGTGAGCCATAAATCAAAAGGACCAAATGCCAAATGATACTGATCATACAGTTGTGCTCATAAGTTTACATACCCTGGCAGAATTTATGATTTCTTGGTCATTTTTCACAGAATATGAATGATAACACAAAAACTTTCCTTTCACGCATGGTAAGTGGTTGGGTGAAGCCATTTATTATCAAACAACTGTATTTACTCTTTTTAAATCATATTGACAACAGAAACTACTCAAATGACCCTGATCAAAAGTTTACATACCCCAGTTCTTAATACTGTGTATTCTTCCCTTTAACATCAATGACAGCTTGAAGTCTTTTGTGATAGTTGTAGATGAGGGTCTTTATTTTGTCAGATGGTAAAGCTGCCCATTCTTCTTGGCAAAAAGCCTCCAGCTCCTGTAAATTCTTGGGCTGCCTTGCATGAACTGCACATTTGAGATCTCCCCAGAGTGGCTCAATGATATTGAGGTCAGGAGACTGAGATGGTCACTCCAGAACCTTTACTTTATTCTGTTGTAGCCACTGACAGGTAGACTTGGCCTTGTGCTTTGGATCGTTGTCATGTTGGAACGTCCAAGTATGTCCCATGTGCAGCTTCCAGGCTGATGAGTGCAAGTTTTCCTCCAGTATTTTCTGATAACATGCTGCATTCATCTTGTTTCCTGTGCCTCTGTAGCTCACACATCCCCAAAACATCAGCGATCCACCTCCGTGTTTCACAGTAGGGATTGTGTACTTCTCATTATAGGCCTTGTTTACTGCTCTCCAAATGTAGCGTTTATGGTTGTGGCCAAAAAGTTCAATTTTGGTCTCATCACTCCAAATGACTTTGTTCCAGAAGTTTTGAGGCTTGTCTCTGTGCTGTTTGGCATATTGTAAGCGGGATGCTTTGTGGCATTTGCGTAGTAACGGCTTTCTTCTGGCAACTCGACCGTGGAGACCATTTTTGTTCAAGTGCCTCCTTATTGTGCATCTTGAAACAGCCAGACTCCTGAATTTCAGCTGAAGTTATTTGTGGGGGTTTTTTTTTGCATCCCAAGCAATTTTTCTGGCAACTGTGGCTGAAATTTTTGTTGGTCTACCTGACCGTGGTTTGGTTTCAACAGAACCCTTCAGTTTCCACTTCTTAATTAATGTTTGAACACTGCTGATAAGCATTTTCAGATCCTTGGATATCTTTTTATATCCCTTTCCTGTTTTATACAGTTCATTTTTTTTTGTTTTTTTTTTGCTTATTTCATTCATTCACCAAAAACAAATACAACATAAATACACATACAAAAAAAGAAAAATATTTGAATGAAAAATTACCTTTTCTCGCAGATCCTTTGACAATTCTTTTGCTTACCCCATGATTTAGAAGCCAGAAACATCAGTGCAGCACTGGATGAAAGATGAAGGGCCTGTCAAGAGCCCAGAAACTCACTGACCTTTTATACACACACATTGATTATAAGCAAATAGATCACAGGTGAGGATGGTTACCTTTAGTAGCCATTCAAACCCGTTTGTGTCAACTTGTGTGCCTGTTATCAGGCCAAACCTCCAGGGTATGTAAACTTTTGATCAGGGCCATTTGGGTACTTTCTATTGTCATTATAATTTAAAAAGAATAAACACAGTTGTTTGATAATGAAAAACTATAGCACAACACTAACCATGAGTGAAAGAAAGGTTTTTGTGTTATCATTCATATTCTCTGAAAAATGGCCAAGAAATCATAAATTCTGCCAGGGTATGTAAACTTATGAGCACAACTGTAATTAGCCAAACAGTCTAAACTAACTTGTGCCACTTCTGAATAGATACAGGAACGTTACATCATAACTTATTAATGAAAATATAATATGTATAGCAGACGAAACAAACACATTCAATTTTTTGCCTCCTCAGTTAAAACATATGTGCTGGCAATGTTTAGGGTCAGAACAAGAAACCAAAGTAAAATCGTGACAACAGGTACATCTAATGCTACTCAAATTCATTTTGCATGTTAGATAATATGTAAATTAGTGATAAGATTCTAAAAGTGAAGAGTAATGTTCAGTTTTAGTCAGTTCATTACTCAGAAATGGTTTTATAGATGTATAATTTCCTGGAAGTGGAGCCACATTTTATTCACAGAGAGTTTCAATTCAAAAATTATTCAAAACAAATTATAGAGATTTTTTATCTCAAAAACAACTTGAAAAGGTTTCACATATTGAAGTATTACAATATGTCAAGGTGCAGCAGCAGTTTGATATGAGTCAAACTGAGAAAAAAATAACTAACTCCATAAATAACTTCAGCTATGCTATTGTGATAGACCCATCAACGATTGGCACCATGCAGCGTTAGTAATGTTTCTTTTTATTTCAAACAAATAATCACCAACAAAATTTCTGGTTAAAGATGTTTATTTAACTTCTTTGATTTACATTATGATACTGTTACCAATTTGATTACACACATTTTGGTTAACATTTAGTGATCATAAGTTTGTCAGACTGGTTTGAACTGCAAATATATTGTATCTATCTGTCTTTGTGTTGTTCCACATGCTGCTAAGTTCCTGGCAAAAGGGAGAGGCGGCGTTTAAGGCAGCCTTTTATGCTGGCAGACAGGAATTGGAAGGTGCCTACTCCCAGTGCTATGAAGGGAAGTTCTGAATTTGAGTTTTAGGGTGATATTGGTATTTAGTATTTATAAGTATTATTTGTATTATGTCTTTAAGTGGCAGTTGGGTATATTTTGGGGTGTTAATGGTGTGGGAATAGGTCCTTCCCCTTCTTGCGTTTCTGTAGGCTAGCCTATGTGTATATATACCCCTTCTTTTATGTCATTTAGGAGGTCAGCTTTGTTCATTTCACAATTGTGTTGCAATTATTGTTTTGTTGACCTCAGTTTATTCAAAGGACCCAGAGTTAGAATTTCTGTTGATACTTTTTCTTTGCTGATGTATTTTAATCTTTTGCAATCCTGTTTTTTTCTATGGACAATTTTCTTTGGCAAAATAAAGCCTTGAAGTTTGAAAGTTTCTCTTGTGACCCTGCTTTGCTGCTTGGTCCCTAACAGCTACAGTCAGGGATTAAATTGGACTGATGCCCACCTGACTGAGTTCTGCCTCTGGATATTTAAATCATGCCATGCTGCTCCATCTCCTTCAGTAGCAAAGCATTGCCGAATCACACACAACCTCGAACTCTGTCTCGCACTGCTTAAACAAATGCAGAATGTTGCCTGCTTTACTTTGACTTTATTGAACAGCTGTAGCTTCACACAGCAGCAAGATTTGAATTGTGGAAAACGAGGCCATGTGTTGTCGGGCAGCGCATCTGAAGCCCAGGAAGACAATGTGTGCCCTGTTTCTAAGAGTTATGCTGTTTGTAAAGCTGTCTTAAGTCAACTCTTTAGCCATGAGCAGAACAGATGACAAAGCCAAGTCCAATCAGCTTATGGTTTGGAACTTGAAAGAAGGGAAGAGATGAGCTTGTCATTTCTGAAATACCCTGGACAACGAGACGGTTGCAAGCCAAGCAATCAATGCAACAAACATTTACAAGCTGCCATAGGCTTCACTCACCCTGCCTTCAGCAGAAAACAAGATTGTAAGCAGCCTGTGTAAGTGTAGAAATGGTCTGGGAGGACGGAGAAGGTGGATGGAGCATGAGGTTCAGCCCAACTGAGGTGGGAACCAGCAGATTTGTGGATGATTCAACAGCATCCCTGCTCACAGATCTGAGGCTTTAGGGAGACAGTCTACGCCAGATAGCTAGGGAGATGTAGGACGAAGCATAAAAGAGAAGCATATGGCTCTAAGTGAGACAGCTATACCTATTTTTTACTCCAGAGCACAGACTTTTTCATTTTTAAACTCATACTTAGGACTTTGTACAACTTCCTCTCACTTATGGAATGCACTCTAAGACCAGTAAACAGACTTTGCTTTGTAAAATCAAAGCTGATCACCATTCAGCTGCAATTTAAAAGTCACTTTGTATGTTTTGCAAATGACAGGATAAACATGCTGGTTTTGAGAAAGCATTTATTGCAGAACAATGCACAACCTTTTCTTTTTTTAAAATCATCTCTATTTCCTCCATTATCATCCGTTGCTAATAAGTCAACAAATATCAGCCTATTGAGTCTTACTTTCATACTAAAATTCAGCAGTTGTTCTTTTCTAAGACAAAGGATAACATTTCATTTACACTTTAATATCATTTGAAAATAAAACAAAGAACCTAATAGCAAATGAAAAATCAATAAATAAATGAAAAACATTCTAATTCAATTAAAAACTTATTTTCCAAATTATTGAAATTCAGAAAACTAAGACACTGACGTAATGCCTGTAAACGATAAAATAAACATAAATCCTCCAATCATTTAAGTCATTCAGGCATTCAAAGTGTGTATTCAAATGGGCAAACACATTTTTTTAAAACAAATATAGCTAAACCATGTTCAAATTTGCCATTTTAGCAAGCAAACAATCATGAGCATTTGACAAATCAAAGCAGAACATTTTTTAATAAAATGTAGGTTGTCCTGAACCAAACAGGATCACTCCTTTTGTTAAATAGGTTAATATTCACCAGGATAAGTCTACTTTAAAGCTTTTAGGTTGCTTGTTTCTTCCTGGTACACAAGAAGTCAAAAATGCCCAAGAACAACAAATGTGTGCAAGCGAACATCAGCAGTTTCAATTATGACAGTATGTGCACCACTGAGCGATGTAATTCTGAATGTTTTTGTCTATTTCTTTTATATTTCAGCAACATTTTGCAGGTGAACCCCACCTTAAAAGTGTTAATGTTTACTGTAAATGGCTTTTAATCACTCCAGAGATAAAATGAGGCTGTCTAAGCCCCATTCAAAGGTTCCTACTGCAAACACTTCCCACAAATATACAAAATATTATTGGATAAGCGATACAAAAAAATAGCATGAAACCTTAAAAAACTTTTCTTTTTTATAAAATATTATATACTTTGCTGCAGGACATGCTTTCGTAGCGCAGACCTGTTCAGCAGTGAAACATATTTAAGGACCTTAAAAATTTGATTTCAAATCCTACATAAATCCTGAGTAACAATAAATTTTCAAGCCTAAACTCAGACATTGTGAAGCAATTGCAAAATAAAAGCAAAAGAAAAAAACAAGTCGAAAGATCTAAACCTAGAAAAATACTCTTGTCTACTTCATTGGGACTATATGATTGTGGTGTAATAATTTGATCATCAAACAGGCCCACAACTTTAATCAGATTCTGATTCTAAATCCTCATTGGTGCATTAAAATACATAAATAAAATAAAACAAAAAACTACCAAAATGTCAGAAAGGTTTCATTCTTAACAGAACTGAGATCAGGATTGGGATGGAAATGTGATTGGGAAATGGGAAATGGGATTTTACCTATATTTCTCTCAGAATGCATTAATGGTCTACTGCAGTAAACGTCTTCATTTGAGGTTTAAATTGAATTCAAGCATTGCCTCTGTTAAACAGAGGAGCAGTGTCACTTAATACATCATTTAATCTTTCAAACATCACAAAACGCATAAAAAGCTGCTTCTAAAATAAAATACGGTATCAACCACGTGTCTATAAGACTTAAGAACAGACAGTAAAATCAGCTTCAAATGTAAAATAAATAATGTAATAAATTTATGTGTTCAACTGGATTGCATTTTCTTAGAGGTAATGTCAGACATAAATGTATCATGATTCTGTTTCTCTGATTTAATTTCATTTTGTCTCCGAACATGTCCAGTTGTAGGTAAGGTTGTGCTTTCTAAAACTCTGTCTTTTCACCATCAGATGTCGTTAAAAGAGTTCTAAAGCTCCACTTTCTGATTTCTTGTTTTTTAAAAAGTCAAAAAGAAAAACTAAACATTTGCTGCTGATTGTCAGAGTTTCTGAAGACCACTCTGAAGCTTCTCTGGAGGTGACTCATTTTTCTTTTTAAAAAGATTTTTGAGCTTTAAGGATTTCTTGCTCTTCTCTTTTTCCTTGTTCTTCTCCTGTCCAGTCAAGGAGGACGATGCTGGAGTTGGGACAGAAGCCCTTACTGGTTGCAGTGGTGGCTCCACCTCTGCCAGCAGTCTGCTCTGAGGCAGGTTAGGCGTCGAGGCAGAGAGACTGGTTGAGGGTGAAGCAGTGGAGCTGCATGACTTTTCAAGGATTCCATCATACACAAGCTGGCTCAGCGGGCCAACTGTGTAAAGGTCCGATGAGGACTTCCATGGAACCTGGGAAGTTACCATTATATCTGGCTGTCCAAATGCTCCCAACTCTTCCCGTAGTATTACTTGTTTGGGCATTTCAAATGGAACATCAACTCTGTCCCAAGAGATTTTGCCCGTGGGAGTGTCTATGGAACTGTCAATGTCCTCTCTTACCATTCTTGGTATTCTCCTTCTGAGAGACCCAGCAGACATCTCAAATTCATTTCTCAGTATCCTTCTACTTGTTGAGGGATCCAAACCAAACTCTTGCTTGTCTGAACAGGATGAGGGATCCAAAAGTGCTTCTAGTTTCTCTCTGGGTAGTAGCTTTAAGGAAGCAGTATCTGCACAGTACTCCAGTTCATCTCGAGATATCTTTCTTGGTGGTGTTCTAGAAATCTCAGGAATCATGTCCTTTGCTAATGCCCTAACAGAGGAATCAGGCTGGCATTCTCCTTTATTCCAAGGAAGCTTCCGAGAACCTGTGTCTTGAGACATTCCCACCGTATCTCTTGTAATCCTTCTGGAGTCAAACAGGCGTTCAGCATCATCTCTTGCCACCTTTCTTGAGGCGCTGTCCATTGAAACTCCCATCATATCTCTTGATATCTTCCTTGGTGTCGCATCTATTGAAGCTTCATATTCATTCCAAAAAATCTTTCTCACATCCAGTGGTGAATTGTTTCTTTCTCTATATGTATTCCTTGAAGGAATTTCCATCAAATCCCCTATTGTATCTTTGTCTAATTTCCTGTGTGAAAACTCTGTATCTAACTCATTTGAAATCCCTTTTCTTAGTGCAACATCTATGGGAACTTCACTCCTGTCTCGCAGTATCTTCCTTGATGTAGCATCTAGGAGAGACTCTTCTGCAGACATCATCAAAGAAGAGGTTTCCAAAGAAGTATCCAAGGGTTTGTCTTTTGCCATCGTCCGGTAGGTAACATCTACAGAAGCTTCAAGCTCTTCCACAGAAACTTTGCGAACTGGAGATTCAACAACAACTTCTACTTCTTTATTCAGTGGCTTTGTACTTGAGCTGTCTGCAAACAGCTCAGTTTCATCATGATAGGGCTTTCGAGAGGAAGCGTCAACAGTGGAACTAGGGAACATTTTGCTGAGAGGACCTGAGGGCATATAGTCTGAGTCTGAGAACCTCTCTTGGGAGTCTCTATTTGTGAGAGAAAGGAAGAATAAAAGAAGGAAAGGAAATAAAAGGAAGAAGAAGATGTTGCTTAAAGTTGTTTAAAATGAGCAATGTGTAAACCCAAAGTGACTTGTAAAAGCTGCAGGTAGGGAGACATACTGTTTTTTCACAGGTTTCCGGAAGAGCCCCTCTTCATCATCATGGCAAGAGTAAGGGGCTCGGATGGGGATGAGAAGGTCGGGGTCTGATGAGATCACGGCAGCTGGTGGCTGAGTGATGACACCGGGACGACGTGATCGACATATGGTGGATCCCTGTGTTCGAGGAGAGCGCTTAACTGGAACTGGAACTGTGGGGTGGCGAAAGATTAAACAAAGAGCAATACTGATCAGTCCAAATGTAACAGACAGTTGTGTAGCGGCAGCAATGCTACCCTTTGTTTTCATGCCTAAAGGCCTGGCAACATCATAAAGTGGCACAACAAAATTTGTCTCTGACTCGTCTCCTTTTACAGTATGCAACAGAAGTAAGTGCAACATCACTTAAATGTTAAATGATTCAAAACGGTCACCTTAAAGCAGTTACATTAATTCTAAGTAGTCTGTTTGCTCTTATGTGAAATTCAAAACTATCAGATTAGACTTACAATATTACTCGGGTTGTGTTGCTTATTTTTATTTTAAAAAACGCAGATGTGCTGTATAGGATTCAAGTCAGACAAAATACTTGGTGGCCACATCAAATATTTACTTTTCTCTTTTGTAGAATTTTTTGCATGATATTGTCAGTTTGCTTCAGTAATCACTATCGCACCATTTCATAAATCTCATCTACCCAATGCTTTTTGCTATCATGCAGTAACATATCATCACACTCCCACCTCCATGCTCCACAATGAGGACTATGCATTGAAAGTGGTCGTCCTGGTCAAGCTTATGCCAAACAGTCCATCTGAGCTGAGCAAATATATCTCAGTCTTGTCTAATCTCAAAGAATGTGCTCCTAATATTCATCAAGCCTCTTTTCATGTTCTACAGGAAAGTTAATTCTTACAGTTTTGTGCCAAAGAGCAGGGAAGGAGGTTTTTCTTAGATGCTTGGAAGCTTTTGTTATACCATGTCTTAAACTCAGATTTCCACTGATAAACCCTGAGCCATGTCTGAAGCACTCATCCATCTGTTATTCAGAGCCTAATCATGAAAATAGTGCACTATGTGCTGCAGTGATTACTGCTGTAGATGTATAATGTAGATAATGCTTTATCATTTTTCATCTTTGTGAAGTCTCATAATTAAAATCCTCATCAATCCTCTTCAGTGTGGAGTCACGGTGCAGACAGACACACCTCCGTTCTTCACTATCAGGACTGTGCCTTGAATGTGGCACTCATGGTCAGTAGGTTACAAGCTGGGAAAGTTCTAGTGTTCTCAGATAATTTTTTGTTGTTGTTGTTGCAATGAGTTTCTACTTTCGGGCATTCATTTTAAATGTAGTGTTTTAAGGATACCATACATGCTTTGGCTACATGCAGTTTATATATTAAAAATTAAGAAAAAAAGACATTCAAAGAGTGGAGTAAAAGTGAAGTTGTGGTCAATCACTGATGAGGCAATTACAAAAATGACACAAATCACATGCTACCACCTCCATCACCAGGTTCCAAACTGACTGAACACTGCAATCTTGACAAGAAAGAGAATCATTATTACTGTCTCTTACCTGGCATCTGTGGTAGGATTGGAGACTCCTCTAAGAGATCCTCTATAGATCCATGCATGGAGCTGTGACACGAACAAGATGACTGTGGCACTCGAGGCAACCCCAGGGCAAGTGAGTCTGAGTAGAGCTGAGCAGTAAGGTTTGCAAGGCCTGGATTCCTGATGATGGGGAAGCCACAGAGGAGCTCAATCTGCTGCCAGCGATGGAGGCGCTCCCGCAGGCAGGCTGTTACTTCAGACAAGGCATTCCTTTGGATGATACAAAGACCTTTGTGAAAAAATGTTACATATTTTCTGTGACAGGCACAAAAAAAAAAAAAATGTGCACAGGTAATTTTGTGACTCACTTTGCCTCCAGGATTTTGTGGTCAACCTGGTCCAAAGAGGAGCTGTGGGCGACATGGAGGGTCCCCAACACAGAACTCCTCTTCTTCTTAATCCTCTCTGCCTGCAAGAAAGCAGGGAAGCTGATCAGTTGATCAGTCACTTGTTTACAGATGTAAATGTTTTCATTCAGATATACAGACTGTTTGTAGGCATTACCTCTTCCTTGGCAGTAGCGAGCTGAAGTTCAGCACTTTGTTTTTTGACATTGTAGTACTGAACTTCTACCTCATGTGTCAGCTGCAGCCACTGCTGAAGAGCCTCTGAGGCAGTCCAGCTAGCCTGCATATCCTTCTCAGCCTGCTTCAGTGCTCCAAGGACCTGAAGGAGTGGAATGAGACAAATGTTAGAAATCAGTAGTTAGAGTTCAGCTTAAATCCTTAACGTTACATCTTTAAACCGTTCCAAAGATGACGGTGTGTCCACCTGTTCTAGCTCCTCTTCTGCATATCGCAGGCGACTGAGCTCACTGACGGCTCCCTGCCTCAGCTCGTGCAGACGGTAAGCTTCTTCCTGTGCACCCATGATCTCATCTCTCATCTTCTCCTCCAGGTTCTGCTTCTCTTCCGCCACATTCCGCTTTTCTTCCTGGGCTTGCTCCAGTCTGAGTAAATGAAAATATAGTTAGTTTAGCCATACAAATCAAAGTCGATTCAGTAATGTATCGGAGGTAAGAGACTCACGAAGGAAAACTACTGGACACTTACTGTTCCTGTAGGTCTATGAGGCTCTGTTCAGCCCTCTGCAGACTTTCTAAATCCTTCATCATCTTGGCAATGTGGATTTTGCTGGCTTTGTTCTGGGCCTGAGCAAACCAACAGCCTCCGACTCCCATCACCACTGACACAATGAGCAGCAGGTCCTTCATGTAGTTATGAGGGGGGCCTTTAATTGAATGAAAAGTAATTATCATTGATGGAAGATTTAAATACACTCACAAACCATTTTATTTCATACACCTGTGAAATCTAATCCAATCTAATAGAATTGTTCGGCCATAGATTCCACCTTTATGAGGCTTCTATCGTTTCAGATTTTCCTGATGTTGTCAAAAGCTGATAATTCTACTGCATGGTTATTATTGAGGTCATAGTGGGTGGTGGTCTACTGCATTATATTTAAATAATCTCTGATATCTCAAGTGTATCTAATAAACTGACCAGTGAGTATGAAGACATGATGTTGTTCTGCATGAAGTAAGCCAAAAACACAGAACAAAAATGTGACCAAATTTAGCAAATCTGTTGTCTGATCAACCCTTAAATGGTGATTTTAAATGAAAGGGTTAGGAATTTATAGGAGTTTGGGTGAAAAACAATGACGATTTGGTAGGACTGAGTGTTAAAGAGGTAAATAGGCAGAGAGATGTGAGCAGAGGAGGAGAGCAAATAGGGTGGTTTGTTCTCACGTGTAGGTGGTCCAAACAGAACCACATCCAGAGCTTTAATGTTGAGCTTCTGTTTATCTCTCTGGTCCTGAACTCTCAGCTGGATACTCAGAAATGAAGGTTCATTAGCTGCAATCCTGTAAACAGATGCCATTGACAGAATAAGTTCGGTGTAAGTGCGGCACACAACAACAAGGGACTTGTTTTCACTGAGAACTGGTCACACATCCACTCTTAATATTCTCACCTAGGGAGTGTGTTTCCATTGACCTTAAAGTCTTTAAAGTTCCTCTCATACTGTGGCAGCTCAACAAAGTCTTTCAGCCAGCGGACCACCTCCTCTTGAGTCCAATTATGTACTGAAAAGTGATACAAAAAGTTAAAGTAAAACTCGATACCTCTGGACACAAACACATACATTCCCTCACATACACACATACCTTCAGATGACTTCCATCCCCTCCAGAGCTCCTCCACTGTGATGTGCTGGTCTTCTCTGTGCAGGTTGTTGTGTTTGTTTGTTTGCTGCTGCTTCATGTCCTCAATAATGAACTGCAACAGTAAAGAACAGCAAAGCACAGAAGTGAAAATAAAGAGCTTTTTCTTCAGATACATCTTTGAAAAGCGAGGGCAGGGGTCACAAGTACATGACATAATCCGAACATTATCTCTGTCCAAAATCAATTTGGTGGATGTTGCAATGTATCATGCACTTGGATTTCAACATAGGAAAAAGCAGTGGGCGTTTTGAGATTGCGTTTATTTAGAACGGATGCATAAGCATTGGTGTGTATTGCAAACTTCAGTGATTGCATGTGTGTGTCAGTGCAGTGTTGGAATGTGTTCTTGGCTGTAAACGGAGGCTTCATATGATGACTAGTGGAACCTTGGGACTTTGATGAGCCCAGACCCCTTCCCTGACATCTCTATGGCAACCGCAACCTGAGCCCCTGGATACTGTATCCCTGAACTGCATTCTGAAAGGCAAAGGCTCTCTACAATTCTGAGTTTACTACCAAAGTCACATACAACAAGACACTAACAGACTCTCTGCACAAGACACTTTACAGACTATTTACTCTGAAATTCTAAAATGAATTTAACAAATGTGCAAAAGAAGACAAAAATCATAAATGCACAACTGTGCATGTGCACAAATATGGTTACATGCAGTAAATGTCTTTACATACATATAGACGACCATATGCAGCAATAAATGCACTTCCATCAGTTTTTACCTCACCATTTACTCTTGTTTTGGGCTAATTAACAAAATGTTTTTCTCTGGAGAAGAAAAAATGCTCAATTGATAAGGTATAAAACCCGTTAATAACTTAGTTTTACCATATTTAACAGCAAATAAGTTTAATAAGTATTTCTTTTCTGCTTTTTCTCTGCTTTGCTGTACAGCAGAATAATTTCACTGAGGCCAACATATCTTGTCAAGTTGTTTGTGGCAACTACAACAAACTGGGCAGAGAATAAGGGAAACTGGAGTCAGGACACATTAAGAGGAGTTATACTCTTAAGTATGACCATGAAGGTCATCAGTGTTACAGTATTCTATTAGTGCAAGCCAATTTTGTCACTGAGCCAAAAGCAAAGTTATACTGTTGCTATCCTTGAAGGAGCATTTGACTCTACCACCAGCCAGGACACCTGTTGTTGCGCTGCTTTGCCCTTTCTGTCTCTTTCACACAAGACCACAAACAGCGATTCACTACAATTAAAAATTCACAAAGAGTGAGATTTGTACCTCCACGCTCTCTTCCACCTCAATCCCACCGTCTTGGTCATCGTCCATCATCTGATGGATGCTCCGCAGGGCGTCCAGGCTATAGCGATCAGCCTCGCTCATACATGGTGGAGACACCACCACGCAGGGGTCTACATGGGGAAGGCAATAACAAGAGATCAATCCTTATTTCATTCAGTTTATCCACAAAATACCTGTCATTTATTCATGAAACCAGCTTAACCAGTTGGTTCAGTAGATGTATAGATTAAACATTTTTGTTAGTGTGTTTACTTCTCCTTTTAGAAAACATTTCACCATATGCGGATTTAAGGAGCAACAAGCTCAGCATCTCAGTCACAAGACTTTCTTTTGGCCAATACAGAAAGTGCACAATTAATAATGCCTGTAAGAATATCTCAGAGCATGCATATTTTGTATTCTATCTTCTGTGCATGAGTCAGAGACCACAGTTTCTTTAACCTCTACAGGTTTAAGAGAAACTGGAAAACCTCAGCACCAGGTTTCACAAAGACCGATCAGAGTCACCACAAATAGAAGAGAAGCAGGAGAAACTCTGCACCAGTATGGACCAGAAGGACCTTAAAATCTGCACTCAAGTCACCAAGTATTAGTTGCAATTAATGATACAATCAGTAGGACACATTTAATTTCAGTATCCTCTGTTTGATTCTGGAGATTGACATGTCTTACATTTTCACATCCTTCCCCTGTGTTTTTAGTGTATCTCTACTGTTTACTCTCAATAAAGTGTAAAATAAAACACCCAGATTTAATGAACTAGTTAACTGTATTTGTGAAAATACATTTCTATCCACTTAAATTGAACTAATAGGGCATAGATAATAAATCAGTGGCACAATCAGTGCAATCAGATTGTTGAGACAATTAACAATCTCAACCCAAAATCTATTTATTAGCTAAATGGACCTTTGGGTGAAGGTGTTTTGTCACTGGCTGTTTTCAGGGTCAAGAAGAAAATTTGCTTTTAAAAAATGTTTGTATCACTTGATCTTTTGTCACATCAATCGTTTACAGTATTTCTAAGCCTATATCGATGAGAGGGTTGTAGTTATAACTTTTTCTATATAAAGTTAGCATCCCATCAAAACCCAGTGTCTATGCAGTCTACACCAGAGCTCTCATGTAGTTCCTAAATGAATTATTTGAATAATTAATTAAAGGAGGCAGGCATATCTGAAACAAGAAACTGGAAAGAAGTCAAGTTACTGTTTGTATTAAAGAAACTGGGAACTAAAACCTGGAACGCAATAGCAAACTTTAACAGCCACTGTCAAATACTTGTAGACAAACATATCGTTTCCCATATGTCTCCCCAAGACTGGTCCAGATTGTCAAGACAGAAAATGTTTATATCAATCAATCAATCAATCAATCAATCAATCAATCAATCAGTAAATCAATCAATCAATCAATCAATCCAAGTTTATGTGTATAGCCCTTTACAACAGCCCAAAGGGTGACCAAAGTGCTTCACAGTAAAAAACAAGAAAATAACTTAAAAACAATACAGTTTCTTAAAACAGGACAAACAGTCACATTCACACCTACAGGCAGATTTAGAATGATCAATTAACCTCAGCATATTTTTGGACTATAGGAGGAAACCCATGCATGCACAGGGAGAACATGCCAACTCCATGCAGAAAGACTCCAGGAAGGCCGGGACCCAAACCAGGGATCTTCTAGCTGCAAGGCAAAACAGTAACAGCCCAAACTAGTCTGGCCAATGAGTTAAAGGCTCAGTCCTTTGCTCCAGCATGCTATAAGAAAATGTGTACAGAATGTACGTAATGCTGAGCCAGTGAAGACTCTCTAGAGTAATCATGGCCTAATTAACTAGTGTAATTAGGCTTTAAGTGATGGTATGTTCCCGGCGTTAGAGGGAAAGAACATTGATGGACGGGAAGATGATGCACCGCTTTCCGTCATCTGTCCGTCTACTGAGTCAGAGCCCATTTTTGTCTCTGTGACTCTAGCGTTTGGGTGCTCCGAGGGGCAATGGGCGGAGGGGTCAAAGGTGAGCTAGCTAAACCCACAATTAGCCAGCTCCAGTAACACCAGCTGCTCCCTGCCAACAATGTAAAGAAGAATTCAGCCGAGGGAAACAGTGACGTCTAAGGGAAAAAAAGTCAATTCTCATTTCTTAGTATCCTGCCATGATTCTTAGAATGTTTTGCAAAAATATTGGCATAATCTCAGAACTAATATTTTTCCTTTCCATGTGGAGCAAATACTTTTGCAGCTCCCATGTGTTTAATAAAAGTGCTGACCCTAAGAGTATGTTAGTGCAAGATAATCCTGTGAAAAGAACCAAGACACAGCTAGATAAGTGGACAAGAAGGTTTTTAAATGCATAAAGCACAGCAGAAACTGAATATATTGAGTGAAATGACTTAACAATGATTGTTTCTTTGTTTAATGTTTGCATTTTTTACATCGTGTATTTTCAAGATAATTATTAGCAACTATTCATTTAAAATGACACTGTAAATGTCTCAACAATCTAATTTCACTTGATGTTGTCAATACTCTGAAAAAAAGGAGATCTGTGAGAGTAATTATCTAAATGATGCGTGTTTTTTCTGTGTTCTCACAACCAGGTGACACATATCAATGTGCAGAGTGAAGCCACTGATCTCTTGGTTGTTGATGAAATTTGCATTTCTCAGGAGGGAGGGGATTTCTCAGCTGGACGGGGTATTAAATGTCAGTGGTGTATGCAAAGGCCCTCAGAAGAGTGTGTGTGTGTATATTACTCATGTTGTGAGGACATAAATCTGTAAAGGCAGACACATTATGGGGACTCACCTTTCTTTCAATGACAAAAGCAAGTTCAATCATTTTATTTTAGGGTGAAGACTTGGTTTAAGGTGAATTTAGTTTTAGTTCAAGTTCATGGCTTGGCAAACGGCAGTCTCAAGGCTAAGTCTTCAGGGACGGTGTGATGTATGTAATGTCTTCTCAAGTGATGGGAAACAACTGCGTGTGTGTGTGTTAGTGTGTGTCTGTGTGTGCTTGTGCATGTGTATTGTTGGTGTCCCTGCAGGACCTCCACATATGACCTGATTTTAACCTCTTTCCACAGTTGAGCAGGTGGTTTAAATGTCAGTGAAGACAGTGTCCATAAAGCCCCATACCCCACCTTCAAAAGTGGGATCACATGTTAAAAATGTAATGCAGAATAAAACAATAACAAACAAAAACAGTAATAATGGTAGTCTCAGTGGGTAAATGGGGCTTTAAGATGAGGCAGCTCTCATTCTTTCTTTTAGTGTGATCGAAATTAACTAAAGGGGCTTTAAAACAAGATCATTTCTTAAAGTGGGATTTTAAAAAGAGAGTTTCTAATTCATATCAACGTGGAAGTGGAATGAGCTAGAATGAAAATCAGTCATGAAAAGTTTCACAACAGAGGCACGACTGACTCTCCTGCTAATTGTTGGCGATGACAGGGCAGATTTGAACACAACGCAAAGACTTTCTCAACATTGTCAAGCGTTCCTATATGATTCAGGAGCTACATACCTGTCGGGTCGAAACCGGCGCTCCCACCGGGGAAGGTGAAGCCTTGGAGGTCTCCGGCACTTTGCGCGGCCACGAAAAGCGCAGCGGGGAAAAGGAGGAGCAGAGGGGACAGAGGAAGCATTTCTCGATAATATTGTCGTCCAGAGTTGAGAAACTCCTCCAAACAGAAGGAATAAAGAACATACACAGAACCAACAGCCGTTTAGGAGGCACCGGTGTCAGTCTGTGTAAAGCTGTTAAGCGATCTGTGTTGCTATTACTGGTACAGGCAGAGGCGAGATGTGATACTGATGTTCACTTGAGAAATCAGGCGAGCAGGACTAGTGTGCAATTTGAAATATATAATAGCGCACAAAAAACGTTTTTAACTCTTCAGAATGCTTGCAGGAACATTCTGAAGTGCCATCCAAACACAAGAAAGCGGTGCGTAAAAGCTCTCCAAAAGTGGATATTCCAGAAAAGGGATAGATTCTTCTATGATAAATCCATACTGGGTTTGATAAAACTGTTAAATAAATGGTCCTGATTCATCATGAATAAAATCCAATGTTACAGACAAGCCGTTTAAAAGTAAAGCAGAAGATGAATTAATGGGAAACCTGGCGCTGTCACTGTTTCTCGTGTCCAGTCTGTGTCTGCTGTGCGTCTTTTCATAAACTAGTCAGTCTTACGGAATTCCCTGTTCCCTCTTAATTTTCTTTCTCTTCTTTAGCCCCTTCCCCAACAGAGACGTCGAAATGTAACGTCTTTACGCAGCACTGACGGTCTCTTCCCCGTCTCTCTCTCTCTCTCTCTCTCGCTCTCTCTTGCAACATCTTATGTTTCCTAACCTAATTCCAGACCAACATATACACATGCATGGAGGCCATCAATCCCAGTTTGCTGATGTACCATTCAACAGCCACTCCTACTGGATCACTTACTATCCAAACTGCTTCGACTTAACGCTGGTTTCCAGAAATGATCAAGTAAAACTCCTTTAACCTCACTCTGGGAAGTAGAGCTTAGAATCAAGAAGCCACTAATAGCATCCTGCATGAAACCATAGACCGACTGTCTGGGTCAGACAATTGTATCCTTGTTTGCGGTTCTTCAGGGGCTTAGCAAATGTTTGTACACCTGTCACTGGGTTTCTATTGATGTCGGCATGCTGCTGCTGCCATTTTTTGGACACACTAGATCATAAAACACTCAAGACACACACGGTCTACCTCAAAATTATTGGTGGAAACAAAAAGAGAGCGATAGACACAAGCAGACCACACAACTGCACACACACACACACACACACACACACACACACACAAAAACTTTACCAGCAACAAAGTGTCAGGTTACTTTCCAGCAATCCGGCTCTCGGTTTAAAAATAGTGCGCCAGCTATGACCTCTACCCTGTGGAACATGCCCAAGCGGCAGGAGTCCAAGAGGGCCTCAGCAGGATCTCAGTGAGTTTACAGTATAGACGAATTTTACATGACTGCATCTGGTTTTGCACTATGAGACAGAAAGAGGAAATGGGATGATGGAAATACTCTCTGTACTGACATAAAACAGCCAACAAAACATGTCACAATAAGCTCCAGCTTGTTTTTAATAAAATCCCTTTGATGATGAACCTTTTCTAGATTGATTAGAGTAAAACAAACAGAAAAGATGGATGATGGCTATATGGGGGAATAGGTGTGGAAGGCTAAATGCAGGACATAACAGTTAGGAAACTTATTCCCCAAACACAAGAACACTGAAGCTGCCGATATGCTGACACAATGAGGTGTTTTAGCACTTTATGCTCCTCCTAATTTACACAGCGTCTGGCTTGTAGACAATGTGTGTGCATGGTTGACTTAAAATGTCAAAGACAGGTACAGTTGCCAGACAATTTAAATATTAGATTTATCAGGTTTGCAAATAAGTAAGTGTGGAACAAGATGGGGTCGAAGACTAAAGTGTTGTTGGAAAATGAAAGACGCACCAACAGCTGTTAACATAAGTCTTTAGAAAGACATTTCTGATCAAATTAAGAGATGATGCACCTACATTGTGTACCCTGCATCAGTTCAGTTGTATGTTGGCAGCAAGGGGCAGAGAGCCATCACTGGACTATTACAGTGGAAATATATAGTTACACAATTCTAAATCTACCTCTGAGAAAAGCCAAAAACACATGTAAAAATGGAGTGACTCACAAACGCAATTACTTACCTGCTACTTTCTTGTCGATCTTAAAACATGACATGCAGTACAACAGAAAAAGCATGATTGAAATCAGGATAACTTGTAAGAAATCTGAACAAAGACTGATACTGCAGGTAGTTGTGGTTAAGTGCAGCACTTGGTATCTTCATAATCCAGTTGCACTATTATGTTTAGTCAAAAGTAGAAGCCTCATTGCATAAGAACCAAAGAACAGTCACAGCTTCTTGTATCAAAATTAGTTCTAGTGTATTTGCAGTCAGAAGACATATTTGACAAAACTAAATCAACAAGGGTCAATATCAGCGTGACGTTATAGGGAAATCTGTGAACTGCTAGGGTAGCTGTGAAGCTACAAGGCAAAGACGGTATTAAAACTCTTCTTCCAACACATACGCACAAACTCAAAACAAAACTTAAAGGCCCTCCAGATGTCAGGAAATATTAAAGATCAGCTCTGCAATATGAGTATTATACTAACACGAAAGCTCAAATCTTTTAAATGACCAGACATTTTGGAAATTTCTTCTTTGTTCTGTGGCCGTCTCTTAAAATACGCAAGAGATCAGAAGCCCAAGTGTGGTTTTTTTTGTTAAAAATCTTCACTCTTAAAAAAAAAAAAGCAGCACTGTGGTGTCTCTGCCAACAAGAGGGACTGATTGTTTAGATTTGAGTTTAAGTACAAGGTACCAAGGTACAAAAAGAGCGTATGGATTAGAAAACAGAACATAGTGATGGTGTATTACATCTGATCAAATACACACACTACATTCATCAAAAAGGTCATCTTTGATATAAAGAGCAACAACAAACTGGCCTAGAAAATATAAAGTATACTAAGCCAATAACTGCAGGCCAACATGGGCATGTCTTCATTCTCTAAAGTGCCTCCTTAAAAACAAAGCCTGATTGATTCTTTCTCATTCTGGCACAGCTCAGAGAACTAATACAATTTTGGAAATGACAACTAAGTAAGTATGCATTAAAAAAAAAACAAACAAGTGAGGAGATAAGTTGAAAATCTGCAGTCAGACTGTTAGAGACATCCTAAAAGCCATTTCTGCTTTGACCACTCCACTGAGACAAAATAGAAATAGGTGCCAACACTGTGACAAACTATTTGGTAACAAAAGTGAACTTATGTACTATGCAGTACTATACAAAACTGTCAAAATGTACCTCAGCAAAAGCTTATAAAATATAATATGAATAAAATAATATTATAATATTCCTTGGTCCATAGAAACTAAGTTAAAATTTTCCCTTGCTCATAACAGTTAAATCAACAAGTTTTTCAGTAAAAATACGACCTTGGTAGTAAGAAAGCATAATAAAAGCCGCTTCCAAACCCACTGGTGTACAAAAACAAAATGATTATTTTACAAATCCCATTGCTGTGAGAGTTAGAAGTTACATTCACCTCCTTTTAGGCAAACATCTTGGATATCAAGGTCCTCCATGTGGTGCTTATAACGTCTCCACAGCAATCCAGAAGAGGGCGCTAAAGTACAGAGTCAGTTATCACAGGTATTCTCTTTGAACTTGTCCTTTTTTTCCAAGTCTCAGGCAGCTCTCATGATTTCACAGTCGCTGTAACGATTAGCCTCTTAGCTTGTGTGCAATTCTTCACAGGTCCATGAGCCTCTTTGGAGTACATGTCCACATCTTCTCTCTCAGTCATTCATAGCACACACACGAAACAAGTATCACTACGACAGCACCGACATGGTCGACGCCGCCGACGACATGCCTGAGTCACTACTGCTGTAAGCCCCATGGCCATCTCCAAGCCCGCCCAACGAAGATGAAGGTGAAGACGAAGATGCTGGTGATGATGAGGAGGTGCTATGTGACCGCAGAATGGCCCCGGCTGCACTGCAGTGGGGTCGGGGTCCTGGTTCAGGGGTGTACGTGAAGGTCAAGGCGGTGGCATAGATGATTCCATCATTGCGGACCAGCGTGACGGGAACCTGGACCGGCTGTCTCACCCAGCGCCACCCCTCTCTGAAGGCAGAGATATCTGGCACTACACACAAGACGCTCTCTCCACACCTAGAGGAGAAAATGGATGAGGAAAGGCTTGTATCATTAAACAAAAATACACACCCACAGATATAAACCCTTAAACAACACACTTGTACCTGTACATGGTGTCCGCCTCCACATCCCCGAACCAAACTCTGAGGTTAGGAGTGAAATTCTGTCCAGTCAGTTCCAACATGGCCACATCTCCGCCACCATTTAACTAGACCAGGACAAACGAAAACTGTCTTTAAAGACTCCTCTAGTCTGAGTAAAAACCTACATGAGGGAGTAATTATTGGTAAGGATGGCACTCATGTTTGCTGGTAAAGTGGATAATAAGCACTTTTTCAATAAAAGAGTCAGTATGTGTGCCATGTGTACCATACCTGCAAACTCTCCACCACAGGGACAGGTGTGACTGGTGTGGGGACGGGGCCCATACCCTCATAAAAGGTGTACTCTGCCTTGTCAGTGCTAATGATAGTCCAGGAAGCCCCATCATTAATAATCTCCTTGTTAGCCTCTTTGGAGCATTGTGTTGCCTGAGGAAAAAAAAAATCCTTAGAAACAAATCTAACATCCCACTTTTATATCTAAGCAGGTGAAAATACACACTTTCAATGACATAATGAAACACTGGATTCTCATCTTTTGCCCTGGAATGATCATTAAAACAAAAGCCTTGAACTCCAGTGTGGGTACTAATCTCACAAAACACAACAGCTGTGTGCAATGCTCTCATCAGATGACTTAATATTGTGTTGTGACTGAAAGAAACATCAAAAAGGGCTTTCTACAATCAGTGTTTGAATTTGTTACATTAAATTAAAATGTGCAGTATGTCTACAACAATCCATCATCAACCCTTTGCTGTATTTTACAAATGCAAAATAAAAGTATTCTATTGTCAATTTCTCTTGGAGAATAAACTAAAAAATATTTGATTGAGAATTGCTGGAGTACTATGGAGTACATAATAAAACATTTTTTGGAAAATAAAGTCTTGGAAATAAGCATCTGTATTTTTTTAATCTATCTATGAGCTGATTTATTGTGTCATTTAAAAAAAAAATAAAAAACGGAATTTAATTGTACCATTAAGTTTGTGAAGCTTCAAGGTTTCCAAAAAGTCTTTCATTTATCACACTTGTGCTAAAGAGCCACCTACTGTCTCACATCTCTAAGTTTTCTTCAGAAAGTGCTAAAATTGCAGTTGAATTAATTAAACTGCTCAGATCTGAGTGTGTGTCACTGTGCACCTGGAACTGGATGATCCTCTCCTGTGAAAGACAGAGATACATCCTGTCTGTATCTTTCAGGTAGAAGGCACACTTGTGAAGCTGGGACACTGGGTCATCTGCATCCAATAATGCTGTTTGCTTGTCTACTTTGCGAATGATCTGAGGAAATGGGGCAAACACACCCACTATGAATAGACAGAAACAAGCACTGCTCACTGCTCAGCACATCTGGTGACACTGCAGTTACACAAACATCCGTACATGTACATTTATGACAAATCATTTTCTCACAAACAACTAACATTAGAACTGATACATACGAGTCTCGGCAGAGCCATTCCACTAACAGAACAGACCAATTTGACTGTCTGGCCATAGTGAATGTAGCCGTCTCTTACAGCAAACTCCTCCCCTTCAGACTCATCATCATCCACTAAACAGAAAGATCGGACACAAACATATTTCAATTGTCATTATATTTTCAAAAATAATATGAGAGAAAAAGAAGGCAAATTAAAATAAGGTGTGACTCACAGAGATGGATGTGGAAGGCACCCCACTGCTGGGAGCTGGCGTGAAAGTTTCCTCCCTCCACATGAAGATACCTGGTACTGACTGTCTGGGAACGCAGGCGATTGAACAAGGCCACCTTAGTCCCAGATGCTATACACACTAGGAAGAAAAAAGGGAAAGAAAAAAACTAAAAACTTGTACAAATCAGAATTAATTGTGAGAATGTGGTCAAATTATACGGCCTCACTTAAGCCCCTTTCAGACATGCACCCTGTTCCAGTAATCAGATGGCAGTTTAACATACAAATCTGAACGCACACCCTGGTCACGTCTCTGTCAGAGTCACGCTGGCAACATTTCAGTATGGCTTTCAACACAGCACAAGTCTGAACTGCACCGTCACATTAATGGAGAGGCGTGCACAGGCAACGGTACTTCCAGCTGTGTGAAGTCAACAGGAGCACCAATATTCATCCAAAAACATGACAGAGATGATTAATACCCAGTGTGTCAAAATCACAACACACCTTTCTCATTTACTTTACAAATTCAAATTTATTAGACTACAAGATTTAATGTCCATAAAAATAAACCACAAACAGCTTATAATGACACTCACCAAAAATAAATGTAATCCGACTTTTTGTCCCCCTCCCCCAAGATTAGATAAAGCTTGTTTCTTTCGACTCGCCCTGCACACAAAAACCACCAGAGAGAAAAACAGCTTCTTCCCTACTGCTCTAACCCTAATAAAAGGCTGAGCCATTCGTCCACACCTGTACAATACACAATATACCAATGTATATGTACATTACTTCTGCACTAAGAACAGTACTCTACTTTCTGCACTGTATTATCACTCTAGCAATTATCATTTGGACTACTGTGTTTATATAGTCTTTCTAGATGTGTAAATATTTTTTATTTTTATTACTACTATTACTTTAATTAGATTTTTTTTCTCTTCTTCTTTCTATAGTTATTTTATTATTCTCTTGCCTTGTTCCTAGAGTGACACCAACAGCTGAAACCAAGTTCCTAGCATGTTGTGTGCATGTCTTGGCCAATAAAGCTGATTCTGATGTTTAGAACTATTCCTTTTTTTTTAAATACCTGCAGCATCAGACAGTGTTAAAATCCATATTAGCATCTCCAAATGTAAAGAATTACACATTCGCGCAAGTGGAACAACAGCGATGGCAACCTCTTTAAATTCTTATAATTATACATTTTCCCAGAGAGAACATCATTCTGGACAAAGACCCAGAGGCAAGTCACACTCTGTGTAGGTGTACTTGTCTTCACCTCATGCAGATGAGCTCTCACACACAGAATCATAGTTAAGTTTCCAACTGTTAAAGACAATTTTAATTTACATTACATACCTGGGGACATCAGAAAGTTGTAGGATCCACAAGTATCTTTAAAGAGAGAAAGCTGTGTGCATTCACGCACGGAGCAACAGCAGCAACTTCAATAGTTTTAATCCTGGATTATTCTCGACATGGTGAAAGGGTCGATGCATCAGGTGAAGCAGAGAGAAACACTAACTGAAAAGTGACCAGTGTCTGAAGGACTAGAGTGCCAGCACTTTACTGGATTAATGAAGCCAGCAAAGCTCCATGCCCCATGTCTGAAAAGGGCTTCAGTGTGTGTATGTGTGTGTTTACAAATCCTGTAACTCACAATCTGCATTTTTCAAGGACTGTTTCTTCTTGGAGGGCTTGGAGATGACCTTGATTCTCTTGCTGAGGAAGACTCCTATGTTGGAGCTGTTTCCGTATAACATCTTCACAGACAGCATGAAGTGTTTCCTTTTGTCTGAGTCACTGATATACAGCGTCTTAGCTGTGCAGAAGTGCTACCACAAGGAAAAGAAATAAAAGATTACAAGATTTTGCGTAAGAGTGTCTCTTGTTGTTTGTCCCCCTTTCACTTTCCTCTTCTCTCCGTTAGAGAAGAAGTTTCATAGGGACACTGGTGCAAAAAGAAAACATGAGTATGGTATGCGAGAATATCAGTTACAGAGTGAGCATAGTTTACAAGATTTTGCAGAAACAAGCAGAGGATATGATCAAACTACAAAGCAAAGCAGCTGTGGTTACTTTGCATGGTTGATCAGCAGTGGAACAGACAAAACAAAACATCTTATTACTGCTAGAATAGGTGAATAATCAGAAGAGTATGTAAACAGAGAGGATTTTAATCGCCCACAGTGAAGATTATTTATACTATCACAAGGAAATATGCAAACTGTGTAATTGTAAAGGACCCACCTTCCCCTCCAGATTTAGTTGCTGCATCTCCTGCTCACTGTTGCCTATACCAATGAAAGCACATGGTTGGGCCTCCTGCTCTGTACAACCCTCCTTCTCCATATTCTCTAACTTCTTCTGCCAGCCAGTGCCCAACAGATACACACATGGTGGAGGACAGAAAAACCTAAATGACACAAGCAGAAGTCAAAAAACATGCCTTGCCATTCCAGAGATATTTCTCTTTAAACACAAACTGAACACGCAAAATTAAAGTAAGCTACTTTAAACAGCCCCAGACAAACCTTTTTTCATTGCCATATGACTTTTGTGCAACTTTTGCATGTAGAATGAGCACTGTTTGATCGTCTTTCTCCTTCAAGTAATTCCTCATAGCCTCCCTGAAATGGGGGGAAACTCAAGTTAACACCAGTGTACAAATTGTTCTAACATCTACTATGCTTTTCAAGTTACTTTTTAGCTTTCTGTACCGATTTAAAAAGTTCAGAATTGTTTTCACTGTGAAGGGCTCGGTCTGTTTCTCTTTACCTTGTCAAACGCTGAGGTTGAGGTCGCTCACCAAACTTCCTGCAAATCAAAAACATCATGGTGCAAGGTGTTTACATGTGGTTTCACTGCTGGGCTACTGAAGCAGACATGAAAACAAGCTTGGCTGAAAGTGGTCAAAAAAACCCAAACTGAGCAGGGTAATACACAACGTTCGTGACATTTGCAATGGAAGTATGCTTGTATTTCAAAGTGTTCAGAACTAAAGCCCGACTGACACTGAAGTTTAGCGAGTAAAAAAAATCCACAATTTACATATTTGCTAATATTATTTATAAACATGTACTGTATATGTTATGGTATCTTAGAGTAATGGGACAACTGTTTACAAATGTTCCTGCAAACTAATTAGCAACTCAATGTGATACACCATTTGACTCCGCACCACTGTCTGCTCAGCTACATGTGCTGCAGACATTGCTGAAAGTACTGTAAAGACAGAAGATGGAGCATGCTCTGTTGGACAAACTGAGTGATGGCACTATTTCTAAACTATGGTAGGCATCTTTTTCAAGTTGTCATATCGAACAACATATATGCCGATAACGACGTGTGTGACAAGCTAAAATCGGCCAACAAAGACATTAGTCAGGCTCTGCTTAAAACATCCTCACATGGTAAAGAGTCTGCATCTGTTTCACGGTGTTTCCAACTATGAATGAAGCCACTACAGAGTGTACAGCAATTTAACAACACAAATGTAAAGCTCGACAGTGTTAAAGCAACATGAAGTGAAAACTCACTTTTTTTAGCTACTTTTAATTGAGAGGAAAGTTAAGTTAAATACTAAACGCATGTTTAAGAGAGAAACCATTTGACCAAACTAGCAAAAATTAGTTGTAACCACTCAAAGTGCTACTTGTGGCAACAATGTTTGAGAAATTAATAATGACACTTTTACTGTGCCCAACTTGCTAAAACAGAAATTAAACAGCCGCAGAAGAGGAAGAAAATAAATGGAAAACTGCAAACTGACAAAAAGTTTCTCCAGTAGTCTGAAACTTGTCCAATATCGTGAGTAAGTTCAACAAAACGACAGAGGAACCACGAAGAATGGATTTGCACCACTGACCCCGCATCGAGCCACAAGGTACAACTGAGGGGGGTGAACTAACTGAGACCAACGCGGGGGTACAAACACCCACAACATCACACGAAAACACCACGAACTGGAAACTGCTCCGCCGCAAAGAAAACACAACAATTTCAGAAACATTATGCTTTGAATTTCTGCACTTACCCCGTAACAACGGGCGCCATCTTCCGAATAACTCTTCCCCCCTCCCTCGAAAAAAAAGTCCAACAATCGCGAGATCCCTCCCCCAGCCCCTCACCACAGCCAACAGCACAACAGAAGAACCAGACTGGAAGCGAAAGAAGGGAGAGAGAGAGAGAGAGAGAAAAGGAGAGAGGGGGGAGAGAGGGGGGAATGTGTGACGGGGCAAAGGGGTGAGAAATGGGGGAGGGAGGGGCGACAGGCTGAGGGCAGACGCCAAAACAACAGGCGTGGGAAAGTTACAAAGTCACGCGAGAACGGAAAAACTCTCACAATAGACATGAATGGAGAAGGAGCAAATATATCGCGAGATTAAGAGGCACTCTCACAACTTGCTTTTTTTCTCCACAGGGCACTCACGATGTAACTCGATTCCCACGCCTTATTGAGCAATAAAGCAGACTACACCTTTCTACACCGAGAAGCTGAAAACACAGCGAGAAGATAACAAAAAAAGTGTTAGATAAACTGCAGCACTGGAAATACATGTTGTTACAGACAATGAATCATCCCCATGGCATTTATAAGGCTAATAATTATTCTTCTCAGAGAAAATAACAATAAAATAAATCAAATCATCCTTAACCTCAAACAACTGCAATGTCATTTTTGGGATATATTTTATTAAATAAATTTATTTTTATTTTTCAAACAGTGAATATTAAAAAAAAGTATAAAAATTCAAAAGAAAAAGGAATCAATTGAGATAGTGCTACACGAGCAATGGTTCCAAAATCTCTGACAGCATTTGGATATTTTACAGACTACATGCTTCTTCAAAAATGTGTTAAAGTGATATTTATACAACCTGACAGTTATAAGAGGGGGCACACATAGTATGGTGAAGTAAATGGCAACAGAGTTTTATGACACCATCAAACATATACTTTATCTTTACAATCTCACAATGAGACTCCTGTAGATGGACATGATACAGTACAATTGCATTCTGTAAAGTTTATTACACATTTAACATAAAAAACTGTTTTGTTTTTTTTGAAAACCTGAAAAAAACTAAACCCACTCGCTGTTTCAGCATTAACCAAAACACCAAAGAAGCAACCCTCAGCAGGTTTCAATAGTCGTCTGATGTGCCCTCCTTTACTTCCCCTCAACACTTGGTAACACGCAGCATCGCATGTCTCACCACTTGCTGGGAGACGGAGCATTGGTCTGAGGGGAGGAGGGGATTGCAAACCAAAAACACTGGCACTTGAGCAGGACGACCAGCTGGCAATAGATGATGTTTAAATCCACATAGGAAGCTCAGGAACAAAATGCTGCAGACGTTTGATTTTCAGATTTCAAAATCTCTACATACTGTATCCCATTGTGTAAAAACTTCTTAACCCCTTTCTATGGAATTTTTGCAATTGTAACATATCTAAATGGAAAAGCTTGGAAAGGGAGAGCTGCAATGCCAGAATGCATGTATGAGACATAGTCTGAAAGTGAGCTTCTTTAAGTTTGTGAAAATATGCTTGTTTATAATGCAGCTGAAACTACTGTAAAGAGACCTGGTGGCTGTAAAGAGGTCAAGCGTCACATCCATCTGCCATTGGGAAGTGGAAATGATGACAGCTCACAATGCATTCTTCGAAACATTTTCTTCAGAAGTGTGCATAATGGACTGTCTCCTTCTGTCAAAGACTCACAAAATCCCCACTTCAGCTTTCATAGCAACACAACAGTTTGTGAAAAGGCAGCAGGCATTCTCCGAAGAGGAAGTGAGCAAAGCCTTCCTAAACATCTCTGACAACACCCTGTTTGTTGTCAAGGTGAGGCATGAAAACTTGGGTCTGTAGCATATAGTGAAATATAAATTTAACTATGTCAGTTTTCAGAAAATTTTTCTTAGACAAGTTCTTCCTGAGTTAGTGTGGATATTTGGCAGTGCTCCGCTGTTTCATAACTGAGGATTTTAGAAAAAATGTTTAAGGTTCTAAAAAGCAGTGAGTGATTTTTTTTTCTAAACTAAATGAAGTAGCAAAAAAGAGTTGCTGTCAAAGAAGAAACTCACACACATTCAGACACAGAGCTTCATTATAGTTTCAACATTATAAGTCAGTGTACTGTTTCCCCACTTTCCAAATGTTTTTCAGATCATATCTCCAGCAATTTTGATGTAAACAATGTTCTTTGCTTTTGTTGTTCCTTTGTTTCAGGGCTTGTACTTCTAAATTTTCCAGAAAATCTTCTTTCTGTAGAGTACGTAGGAAATCAAGACCCAACATGAAGTGGCCACAAGATTCTGAATGAGGTGTTCAGTATGGGATTGGCTGTTGGCCATGCGCCAACGGAAAGGAAAGTAGTCCTCAAACACTTCATGGCCCACATAAATGAGGATGGAGTTCATTCCTGGAAAACAAAGATCACAATGACCAGAGAGATACAGCTGAATTTGATCAATTTTATTACACAGTGCTCATTTCTCAGACCCTACCAGATCAAACCCTGCACTCTAAGTTTGCATCAAACTCAATTAAAAACTGCAACTTTAACTTTATTTAAACTTTCAAATGCTATCTTGGTTAAAAGCATTTGGTTTAAAATGTCAAAAAATACTAATCCAACTCCTTTTGTCTGGTTTTAGTGCTCACCAGGGTAGAAGAAAGGTGCCCCAGACCACCATTTCTTCACATCTACGGTGTAGTAGACCAGCACTAGCAGCACAAAGGCAAAGCAGGCCAGTGTTGTCACGTAGGACAGAGACCTAAAGGGGAAATAAACACACACAGCAACAATGTTTAAAGCATTCTATTGTAAATATTTGTCAGCGGTATCCCTGTAACTTTCCTTTGTCTGGAGTTGCCCTACAAATTCTCTCTTGTCTTATTTCTCAATGCTACCTTCAAAAAAGTAAGTTCATCCCTATAGTTGCAGTTTAATGCACATTATTAACAAGCTGCATTGAGCAATGCATCAGCAATGCATCAGCACAAATAGGAGTTGTCAAAATCACCATGTGTTGCTTTGAAGAAATATGTGTACATTGGCTACTTTTGATTTGGAAGGTGGCTGGCTAGAAAAGAACTGTAAATATAGAAAACACAGAGTATAGTGGAATTTTATGAATCATTTAAAATGAGTGTGAAATTGGGAAGTGACTTCATATGTCATGTTATCTATGTGTTAATGTCCAAAATGTAAGTGAGGAAAGAACAGAATACAGTGCATATTGTCCACAAAGCTGCGGATTCCTATCCTATGCAGAAACTTCCCCAAACATTTAGTCAACAGAGCACAAAAAAGTAACAGCTGAGGAAATCTTCCATCTGAAGATGAGTTAACGCCAATTCATGCTTTCCACATCTTTGATTTCTACATGGTTTCAATCAGCGGAGCCCAGACACAGTAGGAAGCCCTCATTGCTCCAGAAATCCTGTGTTATTCCCATCACCATGCTTGGAACACCAACATAGTCAACCGACTTTGAAGATTCTCAGTCATCCAGGTCATAGTATTCGCAGGAGCTTTAGTAAAAATCAACTGGACTTCTCTTGTAGGTCAAATAATCACTGTCAACAAGCCACTGTTTCCTTGTATGTTTTTCTGTGTTTGACATGAGCAGGCTGCGTATTTGTGCACACGGACGAGGAAAGAATGAATTAGCCACGAAAGCAAACCTTACCACAGGTTCTTGTTGACAGGAATGAAGCCCTGCTCTGTGGAACACTTGGTCAGAGCTGCTGAGATGATTCCCTGTGTGATACAAAAAATGTAACTGGTCAGTCAGGAAGGACCAAGTGTCCTGAAAATAAATGTGTTCAGGAAAAGTCAAAAACACTGTAACTAAGACACTTGTTTTGCAATGAAAAAGGTCATTTAATGTACTCAACAATAACTAATTAATACAGATACTGTCAGCAGAAGCATAAATTAAGTCAATTTGCTTACCAGAAATAAGCCCCATATGAGGAACCTTGACATAATACTTGTGGGGAGATCTCTGTAGTGCAAGATTATTTTTCCTGCCTGAGGACAATTAAAATACAACAATTCAATCCAATAACTTTGTAACCTTTATTGTTCAAATGGTCCGTTTCATTTACTTAATATTAGATATTGGAAAAATTGATAAAAGAAACACTCCAGACAAATACACATTACAAACCTGTAATCCAAGAAAAGCCATGAGAACAGAGTTGATGCTACCAAGAACACCCTCTGGGTCATATGGCATGTGTGTTCCATAAATCACCTGAATTAGAATAAAAGCAGAAATGGGTTTTAGTAAATGTACAATCTACCCTCGCTGCACCTCTAACATCACAATGGTTGATTTTAACAAGTGTGTATTGATTGATCACAGAGAAATTGGACGTATAAACTCAAACTTGACGTTTCAAGGAATATAGAGACTAGATGTATGGACTCTTGGTATGTTTGGGGTGCTGTAGTGGACACTAACCCGTGATGTGGGAGTCTGGTAAATGTGGTTTTCTCCCAGAAGCCAGCGGTCAATGAAACCAGCCGCTCCCCCGGTACAGTTAGCATACAGACCCATGTCCCCAATCCCACCTGGACCCAGATAGCCTCTGTTTCCAAAAAGCAGAGTGAAATCAGTGTTATTAACGCAAGACAGACTGTATCAAAGGGAAGGTTAGGGTTTAAAAACAAACACAGGAGGCAGATGAGGATTTGGAACAAATTCTGTCAGCTCTAATTGTAATCTGTGTATTTGTTTTCTTGTTAATTAAAGTTCTACTGTTTAATTTCTGCTAAGTAAGTGCACTGCAAATAATTTATTGCAGTAAATACTGTAAACAAAAAACAAATTTAACACAAAAGTAAATACTTGTGAAAGCTGAAAATTTGTCATTACTGCTATAAAACTACAAGTAGCACTACTTTAGCATAGCAATTTAGCATCAGACTTAAAGTTTCACTTCATGAAAAAACACTCAGACACAAATGCCCGAAACTGTGTGATAAACATATTTTTCGAATGTGGCAAAAATCTTTGTTGCTTGCTAAGCTGAAACAGACAAATATTTACAGTATATACAAAAATGCCCTGTTTGACTTACGTTGGGCAATCTGGTACAGGAAGTAGGAAAGTGAGGCATAGCCAGACGACTTCTAAAAGAAGCACACACAGCCATGCTGGCCAGTACAGCAGGATATCGAGGCCAGGAGCCCACCAAGCATCCTGGAAAACATAGACGCTCCTCAATCAAACACTTTTCTTCCTTCAAAATACATTTACCATTAATAGGTAAACAGGAAATGACAGTCAAAACACAAAGATTGAATTTTTGCTTTTTTGTATCCACACAGCAGATATGGCAATTTTTTTTTAAGCTGGAAAGTTACAGAATGAAGGTAAGATTGAGCTGTCAACTGACCGTCGTAAGGATGTCAACATGGCCCCTTGCCACTAATAAATCCAGGCAGGCTACAAGCAGGTATGACCAGGCAAGGCGCTGCAACACGCCTGGGATCCGCAAGTTGTTCCAAGACACTGTGCAGCAGATGAACGTGAAGAATCAGTACAGATGAAGGTAGAAACACGAAAGCATATTAAAAAAAAGAAGAAATGTCGTTTGAAAGTCCACAGTTTGGAATACTATGAAAGTACATGGTCTATTAATGATCAAAATACAATATTGGGACATTATAGACAATATCAAAACAAGTGAGTTTATACGTACATGCCCCCTGGCAATAGTTGGGGTTAATGACGAAGACACCAATGATGAAGAGCTGCATACTCCGCCACACAACTTTCCTGAGCAGCGAGCGTCGGGTTGTGCCTGCACGCAGCATGGAGTTGATGGAAAGTGCAATGGATGTCCCCATTATAAACACAAACCTGGTGGGAATAGGAAGTGTGAGAAAATGGACAAAAAAAAGGAGCAAGGTGAAGATGAGATCAGGTTCATTTAACAGGAGCATTAGCTAAAAAGCTATACCAATAAGGTTCATTATTTTGGTTTGGCTCATTCCATTTCTTTTGTGACAGGTGAGATTTTATCCTGGAGTCTGTTTTATAATGGAAGAAAGTTGCTCCTTTACTGCCTTTTAGGAGTATGGTGGCTTGTGGGGAAAACATATTGCAACATGTATTATTTTATGTGCAAATTGTAGTGTAACTGGAGGAATCAGTCCTGCTACTCCAGTACATACATTCTGTATTAATATTATTACATTAAAACAAAACTGTTGATGCATTTTCACTTCCACGTGTGAGGGGAAGTAATGAGCATTCCAACACTTGTCTAATTCAAGAGTGCACTCAACTGCAGTTTTAAGACATGTTACAAAAGTGCTGTAGGAGAATACTGAAATTGGCCTTACCAAGGGAAGACCAGATCTGCAACAGTGAGCCCTGTAAGGTGACAAATGGAAAATGCAGCCTTCAAAATCAACAACAATATCAATGCTGACACCAAGACAAGTTACAAAGGACTGTGAATTCTAGCTAAGCTGTGACATGGTTCAAAAAACTGTTAGTGGAACCAGGTGGGACTTACCATTCCAGCTTTCGTGTTTGAAGAACCAGTAACGCCCTCCTCCATAATTCACAAACACCATAATGACTAAGGAGATGCTGACAGGAAGAGAGAAAATGCAACATTTACATTTGAACTGCAGACAAATGAGTGTGTGTGTGTGTGTGTGTGTATATATATATATATATATATATATACACACACACACACACAATGGAAAACATTACATAACAAAAAGGGTGCACTTGAAGAAAAATGACACCACAGTGTGAAGATGCTGGATCCATGTTAATATTGTCAGCGGGAACTCACTAATAAGAGATAATTCTAATGTCAACTACTAAAATGTCCCACTACAATACTGTAATGACAGTCTCACAATACAGCATGATGACAAATAAGACCATGTGGTAAATAAGTTCATATCTCTTACTGAGCAAGTCGAGCTGCAGAGGTAAGGGAGGGGATAGAGCCTACCCTCTAAACGTGTCCAGAGATCGAAGCCTCTTGCTGGGGCTGGGTGGCGGAGGGAGGATGTTGTCTGTAACTGGTGGCACCATCCGAGGAGAGCCCAGTTCCTGGATGGTGAAAATACGGCTACACATGAACATTATTCAATTGAAAGCATATAACCACCGTTTCATATATTCTAATAACACCTGTGTCACATTTCTAAAATCAAATTTCCGAACAGCTCCACAACATATATTAGTGAAACTGAAAAAAATACACTGTTTGTTTTCTAATTTTGCTGTCATTAAAATACTATCATGACTTAACAAGTTCCTGCAATAACAGTGTGAATGTAAGAACTCCTGACGTAGAAAAACTCACAGAGTTGATGAGTCTCTCTGTCTCCATGGATCCACCAATTCGGAGGACGAGACTCCTCACTGCTCCAAGTCTAGACAAGCAATAATCAAACAGTTTAGGATGAATAGAGCTTGGCAGAGATTTACACAAGTTAATGCCACAACTTTTCAAAAATGCTTTACCAAAATGCTTTTAGTCTAATAAGGTCAGGCTGCCAATAATTTAATCTATCATATGTAAACGTGGCATTGGTTGTATGTGCAGATAAGACAGTGCAGATTTTCTAATCAGTATCAGGATAATCATTTTTCTTCTTAAGAATTTACTGAACACAGAAGAAGAAAGCAATTAAATGAGCTTACCCTAATATTTTCCTACCAGCTGCAAATACCAACCCCAGTCCAGCAAAGATAAGAAAAGCAACCAAGATCGCTGTGTGGGGAGAGTAGGATATTACTCATACGTAGCATGCAGATCGAGTATAGCATTGAACCACTTGACGTGTTCACATCGCAGAAGCTCATGGGTGTGTTTGTGTGTGTGAGACTCACGTATGTAGCTGTTCACGGGGTCTGCATCTGTCGAAACAGAGCATTTGACTTCTGAGGAGTTGTTCAGGTTTTGCATCCACAGAGAGTAGTTCCCATGCTCCCCAAAGTGGAATGGAACCCTGGATAATAAAAACAACAAGCCAGCAGCTAATGAGCCAAAGTACCCATAGTCATTCCATTGATCTTTATTTGGACATGAGCTAATTTTCATTCAGTGATGACATGTGATGTTTATGTCTTCTATGATTTTGCAAACTCATACGCTAAATATCTTCAAATAACCTTTAAAGATACCTCACACCATCTCAACTGTGAAGTTAAACTGTGTGGGATTATAAAGACCTTCACAGGCTGCGTTAAGTAATTTGTGTGCTGTATATCATATTCAGGAATACGTGCTGACCTAAAGAACTTCATAGACCTTTTTAAAAATATATGTATGAGCAATGTGGTGAAGAAATATAATGTTATTTTGAGAAAAGTGACAAAAAAAGGAATCACGGCTCTTAAATGGTTGTTCATGTTTTCAAATCCACTTCTTGCCAATCCCACTACATGAACTTTCGTTTAGGGGCATAAAAAAAAGCATAGGTGAGATTAGCTAAGCTGTCACACACCTAAATCTCATTTACATTCAATCTGCAAAATGTCAATAAGACGTTTACATTAAGTTAGCAAATACTCACTCCTGATGTACTGTGAAATATGACTGTATTCTTAACTTACTTGCAGAGCTCCATGCTGACGAGAGTGCTGTTGAGCTGTAGTGTAATTTCATGCTGTGTACCTACAATAAAGTCCACTGAACTGGGCTGGCCAGGACTGGGTCCTGCAGGTACCACCCCTAGCTGCTGGTACAAACACTATCACAAAGAAACAAAGGCCCAGATCAGAACATTATCATCATTCTTGTCTGAAGCGAGTCAAACAGCCACAGAATCAAGTGGAGGAGAATAATTGGTAAGCGTGAGGCTACCTGATAGCAGCGCTGTGACATCCAGGACACCACCACCTCAGTGTCCAGGTCATTCTTGACTGTCAGAAGTGCTTCATCCATCTTCAGAGCTAAGTGCTTATGATGACTGAAGACAGCTGGAGCAAGAAATAACAGTAGATATTGTGCAGATCAGATTAAATTCATTAACAAGCATTTTTTTTCTGCAAAAAAGGCAAAACGGTGGTAAAGTTGCAGCCTACAGCTTACTGCAGCTGACCCCACCCAGCTGTAAAGCCACTGTTCACTGAAGAGACATTTTTTTAAAAACTTAATTTAAATCATCAGAACACTGTGTTTGCTATTAGACTAGTTATAATTTTAATAAAGTGCACATGCGCATAAAACTCCCACCTTTCCTGACTGCATGTTAGCATGTTATATAAGGCGAAGATAATCATACCGTGAAGGGTTAGCATTTTTAAAACTTGCAGAAAGAGGCTACCAGCTTTTAGCTTACCTTGAGTCTACGTTTTTACTGCTATCGCTACGAACACGGAGCGTAATCCATACCAGTGTGTGGTGGCTACAAGCCCACTTTAACTGCAAGCTACATCCAGCAAGCTAACGCTACCGTCTGGAGGGGGAAAGCATGTGAGATGGCTGAAGTTATGGCTGCAGAGCCAAGTGGTCACATGCCCAATTAATCCGTAAAATACCCCCAGGAGGGAAGTTCAAACGACTGGAGCTCACTCTTGGACAATTTTCCTTCAGCTGGTGTTAATGTATAGTTAGCCGTGAGCTAACAGATTTGAGACCTTAATAGTTAATTATTTGAAACAACGTTAGCCGAAGTAAAAGAAAAATTAGTTGACTGTCGAAAGTCGGTATCATCGCAGAAATGTAATTTAAACAAATGAAGAGACTCGTGTAAAACCTGCTACTTTAGCTAGCTAACTAGCTGGGTTGCTAGCCAAGCCACAAATCAATGTCCTGCTCTTTTAACTTCAGATCCTGTGCACTTACATGCGGATACTTCGGCTGTCAGAGGCACCACAAAAACGGCGACGACCAAAGCAGCAGCAGCGAGGGGAACCATATTATTTTCCTCTTGTTGTGTAGTTTCTTCCTGACTTGTCAACTTATTCAGCCCTCCATCTGAAGTTGTGTGTTCTATGTTTTTCTTTGGTTTCCTTTTTGCCATAGTCGGTCCAACTTCCGACCCTGGCTTGTTTTGACATTGTAGTGGGAGCGAGAAGGGACAAAGTACCTGTACTATGAACGCTACCTGTGTGGATCGCCACCACTTGTGAGATAAAAGGACCATTAGAGTAGTTCCAGCTACCATGTGCGAGACATGAGTTAAATTAGTAGATTCCTTTGTAAAAATCCAGTTTATTTTGACTGAGACACACATCCTAGGTCTTTATCCCTTTTCAGGCATGGCTTATGGAACATGAGTGGCTTCCTTTATCAGTTAAAGTGATGGCTTTCTGTCATTCAGACATAAGTCACTATTTAGTTCATGTTCCTCGTTCAGTTTAATAACCAAAGAGATGCATGTCTGAAAACGGCCTTTGTATCCTTAAACTTATTTTTAAGTTGTCTACACTTTGTGTTGCACATGTAATATACACCACCATTCAAAAGTTTGGGGTCACTTAGAAATGTCCTTATTTTGGAAAGAGAATCATTTTTTCCAATGCAGATAATAATAAATTAATCAGAAATACAATCTAGACATTGTTAATATGGTAAATGACTGTTCTAGCTGGAAACGGCTGATTTTGAAAGGAATATCTACATAGGGGTACAGAGGAACATTTCCAGCAACCATCACTCCTGTGTTCTAATGCTACATTGTGTTAGCTAATGGTGTTGAAAGGCTAATTGATGATTTGAAAACCCTTATGCAATTATGTTAGCACATGAATAAAAGTATGAGTTTTCATGGAAAACATGAAATTGCCTGGGTGACCCCAAACTTTTGAAAGTTAGTGTAGGTCTCAGTTATGTGGTCAGGTGCGGTGCCAAAAAGGGATTGTCTACCAAAAACTGTTTCCCACTGTTGCCCTTGTGTCTTATGTGTGTTATATTACGTGTTTAGTGTGCTGGATTGCAACAAATCCAGTTGTTTATAGAGGTTGACATAGCTTCAAAGGACCATTTAAGGGATAACTGCAAAATAGATCATTTTCTTTATTTTTTTAAATGGAATCCATCTTTCTTAACAAGAATACTACTCAAACACAAACAACCTAAACATAACAAAACAGTACGGTAATATTATCTTCAGGATTCAAAACCTTTATTTGTCACAAACACAGTTATACACAATATAACTTATCTAGTCCGTAACCAATATTTTACAATACAAGAACTTTATTTATCCCTGAGGGGCAATTCAATAATAATAATAATAATAATAATAATAATAATAATAATAATAATAATAATAATAATAATAATAATAATAATAATAATAATAATATTATTATTATTATTATTATTATTATTATTATTATTAATAATAATATATATATAATAATATTATTATTATTATTATTATTATTATTATTATTATTATTATTATTATTATTATTATTATTATTATTATTATTATTTTCATTGTGGAATAATGTGTCACTTATTTTCTGGATTATTCAGCTGGTTGTTTGGACTTTAAAATGCCAGAAAATCAACAAAATGCTCTTCTTAAATAGCTTGCGTTGTCCGCCACCCAAAGATATTCAGTTTAATGACACAGATGAGTAAAGAAAACACAAAATATAAAAATATAACAAGCTAGAATCAGAGAATTCAGACTTGTTTATTGCTTAAAGGCGTCCCTCATAATTTCTCATAGTACAGAACCTTTTCAAAATTAATGTATTCATAACTCTCACTCCTGTTTCCTAACAGATAATTCGGCACGGGTTTTTTTGTTCAAATGGCGCATGCGCATATGCATAAAACAACAAGGATTCTAAATCGATGACCGATTAAATCAACGGCGACTCCCGTCGGACTTCATCTCTCACAATGGCAGACAAACAAAATGCCCAGAAAAGGTAATATAATACTTTCTTCTATTTAACGATTGGTTGCTTACTTAAATAGTGATAGCATAAAACTTGTGACGAAATAGACAGAAGAATAATAAAATAAAAATAGAAGTAGTAATGTACTAACTTAAAAAGGCTTAGCAAAGTAGCTAGCGGCGTTAGCTAGCATTTTCTAACACTTTATCCTCGCCTTTTCTGTTTTTTCATAGCGTCAAAATAGCCACTGGAGCAGTAGTTTGTGTTGAAAGTGAAATCAGAGGAGATGTTACAATTGGTAAGATGTTTTTGCATTTATTCAATGACTAGTAAGCGCCCCGGAGTTAAGAAGTCCTGCTTTTATGTTTCTCAAAGCGGATCATAGCTGTGATAGATTTACTGTAGGCGTGATACGTCCTGTATTTTGTTTACTCAGGCCCCAGGACAGTGGTCCATCCAAAAGCTCGTATCATTGCAGAGGCAGGACCCATTGTGATTGGAGAGGGCAATCTGATCGAGGAGCAAGCCCTCATCATTAACAGGTCAGTCAAGATTCCTGGTGCTTAAATGTAACCTGCATTTCACAGTTTTACCCATCTTTGCATGTTGCCTGCCTGTGTTTTGGAACCAGCTTTACTTGAATCAATGCCCGCAGGTTTATTTGTTCTGCCCCACAGTTACCCGGAAAATATCACACCAGATTCTGAAGTGGAACCAAAGACGATGACCATTGGTATCAACAATGTATTTGAAGTTGGCTGTGGTATCCTTTTGACCAGCCTGTCAAATCTTTGTCCACAAGTGACTTTGAATTGTAGTCATTTTTTTTTAATAATCAAAGCTACTACAATGGTGTTGCCTTAACAGATGACAAACAGTATCACAGGCACTCAAAATTGGTGACAACAATGTGATAGAATCTAAAGGTGAGACGTTTGCATCATTGTTCGGTGTTTAGTGTGCGATCATGTAGCGATGGGACCTGCAGAGATGAACAAATATATAATTTATGTGACGTCATTCACTGTATTTAATATCCTCTTCTTTGCTGTCTAGCCGACGTTGGCAGAAATGTGATCCTCACCAGTGGCTGTATTATTGGAGCCTTCTGTCAGGTCAACACCTGTGAGGTCATACCTGAGAACACAGTCATCTATGGCTCTGGATGTATGAGGCGGGTTCAGACAGAGAGGCCACAGGTATTGATACATAACTGGGCATCATTTGGGGTGTAACAAGCACCCCAGGCTTGTGATTAGCATTGAAAATTTGACATCCAACTATTTCAGAGAGGTTTCGATTTATCTCTGGTAACTAGAGACTGAAGTTGATGGTGATGTTTTAGTAGACTGCAAAGTGATTGTACAGGTTTTAGAGCTAATGCATTCACCTCTTCTATATGGGATCTAAATCGAAACATACTGTTCATTTCATAATAATTTCAACAGGTGCCAAAACTCTCATTCTGATAAATATAGTACTATATGTGACTAGTGCATTTACACTGGCTAAAGACGACCTGTCCTGGAAAGAAAAGGGAAAATAAACATTGTAGTCACACGTTTTAGTGAACCTTGAATGTGATTTTGCTTTTGGTGTCAAAATGAGGTCTTTAATATTGAAAGCATTGTGAAATACATCCCTTTTATGCATTTTGTTTATGTGTCTGTTTGTTATCATTCCAGCCCCAGACTCTTCAGCTCGACTTTCTGATGAAGATTTTGCCAAACTACCACCATTTGAAGAAAACTGTTAAAGCAGGCCATGCTGCTAGCTAAAACTTAACTACAGACTTTTTAAGTTGAATTGTAAATGGCTAGCAAAGCTGTGTTTCAATAGATTTTGCTGGAAGAAAGCATGAATATATATAATTATATGAGTCTAACCAATCAGTAAATGTTTTATTCACTTACTGATATTTTATACTCTAAACTACAACAGCAGATTAAGCACTTCATCTTTATTTTGCTGTGCTGAAGTACTGTTTTCTATGATTAAATACATTAAAGTGCTGCAAGTGTATTTGATGTACTAACTTCTAACCACAGCAGTTACCAGTACTTTCATCACGAGACTTTAAATTTTATTATTATTATTATTATTATTATTATTATTATTATTAATAATAATAATAATAATAATAATACCAATAGCCACATTATAAAAACTGAACGTTAATTAAAACATTTTAAGTATTTACACTGATTCTAAGTGTAAATTTTATACACTACATAGAAATGCTAAATGTTGACGGGTAAAATGACCAAATAGAATTGAGGCAGTATTGTGTAACAATGCAATTTATTAAAATAAGTTCAAAAAATTCTAGTATTTTAAACCACTATACCAGGGTTCTGCAAAGTAGAAGCATTTAAATATTTTTGAAATTCCACAAGTAATAAAGTTGAAAATTTTTCATGCTGGATGAGACTTCAGTGTGATGCACTGCACAACACAAGGCTGTTTTTTTTGTACTTCCTATTCAAAGGATGGAAGGTTACCATCAGATGAGAACTGCTACCCATTCAAATAAAACCATCCACACACTTTTATGTTACACTAAATAAAATAATGAAAAAAGTATTTACACATTTCAGCCTCTGACATTTTAACAGGTCATGGTGCTACCTTTGAAAGTTGCAGTTTTGGTAAGGGCATTCTTTGTCCTTAATGATATCGGTACTCTTTTCTTCCAGTGTCCTTCAATTACAACCGATCAATAAACTGAAAAGGATTCCAAAACACAGTAGCTATTGAGTCACTGTAATGCAAGACCACTGATCACTGCAAGGAGCATAAAGTAAGGAAAATAAGCTAGTTTGTTTGACATTACAGACAACCATGAAAAGTCTGTTTTGTAGTGAGGCCAAGGTCTCCATCTCTAGCCATTTACAGATTACAGAATCAAGTGAGAGGAAAGATTTCACTTCTTTACAGGAACCCCATCGGAATAGTCCTCCAGTACTCCAGCCAAATGGTTGTTGTGGGTCTTGAAGTGTCTCTTCCTCTGCCCGCCTTGCTTCTTTCTCTTTTGAACTGGTAACTGCGGGGAACACAGAAACAAAATCAGCACTGATTAAGAAGCTTGATTAAGTACAAATGCCATTACTGAGTGCTTAAGCTTTTATTTCTAGTGAAATGAATCAGGTTTATTTGAATTTGACAGACAAAAATCAAGGAAATGATATACAAAAAGAGACACTGACCACTTTTTTTGGTCCCGTTTCTTGCATGGAGGAGATGCCTTGCTTTTTCAGATACTCCTCAATCTTCTCTTCATCTATGGAGTCAACTGGAACACTCCTCCACAGCTTCTGAAATTCTGCAATTGAAAAAGTACACTGATTAAAGAGGCAGGTACTCGAGTGGCACCAAACGTATAAAATAACAAACGAAACAAAGCCAAGGCCTGGATGTAATTGCTAAAATCAAAAGCATTTTAAAGTAGAACACACTGATATTCTATCAGCAGCAATAAATGAACTAAATGAACACTAATGAATGCACGGAAAGAGAAATCAAGGTCACCATAAATGTGCTAATTTTATGCTAGATGAACTCAGATATATCAGTTTTTCTGTTGCAGCCGCAACTGGGATGTTGTCATGAATGGAACTTAAAAGTCGGTACTGGAGTCTCAGTGGGTGTGCAAAGACTGTACTTATTGAAAATCAGTCTGACCTTCCTTTTCATTGTGACACAAGTCCTATGATGCACTCAGACCAAAATTGGCTTTCCATTATTTCTATGTGACACGTGGCAAGACATGTCTGTGTCCAATCACCCCACCTCCAGATTTAGAACGCTTGTTTTTTTCAGAACATCTGTTAAAACATATACAACTACATAACCAAAGCTTTGTTAAAGTTTGGTGATTTGTATTGTTTTTATGACAACTATTTGACGTCAAAATCAAAGCGGCTGAATGTATAGAATACAAAGAGACTGTTAAGGATGAAAAGACAGCCAAGACAGACACCAGCACATAGACAGAAACAATGAGCCATATCCCAAATGACAGGCAAGACTGACTAATACTCACCTTCGTCTACCGCAAACTGGCAGTGCTTGTCATTATAGAATAGGATCTTTTTCTTGTCTGGCCTAGTTACAAAGATGATCTGATCTCCCAAAGCCTGTAAATGGTGATACAAGAAGCCATTTTGATGTTGTCACTGTTTAACCATAGCAGAGTACGCTCATCACAAGGGTGGATCTTTTCTGCAGACATGCATATGCTTTGGCATAATCTATATTCATGTTACCTTGATAGCCTTGGCTGAGTTGGGCAGGCCCTCCTCTACATCATCTAGCAGCACACCTCCCAGACCCAGCTGGTCGTGTTTGTCCAGCAGCCTCAGTAAGGCTTTCTTGTCCTTGAGGTTGTACTTAGGTTTGAAGCCGTATGTCCCATCACGGACCTCAATTTTTGGGTTGCTGACTAAGGCCTGAGATTGTCACGTAGAGGTAAAACAGTAGATTAGATTAATAGTGGGAGATGTGCAAAAGTATTCACTTTATTTCATACATTCCACCTATTTAAAAAAAAAAAACTACATAGGATGAAAATGTATATTTTGTTTTGAAATTATCTGTAAAATTTGAAGAAATAATATACTATCACATACAATCAACCCATTATTCAGCTACAGCTGCTCTAATTTTTCTTCTAGTAATGTAGTTTTTGACTTAAATAACATCTTCAACAAGGTATTTAATGTTATATGATGTGTGATATCAGCATAATCACTCAGTTGCTACTCAGCGGTTTCATTCTTTTGCGACATACAGGATGTGTATGTGGATAACAATTACTGTTGCAAGTCATCAGCTGATGGATGGCAGTGAGGACAAAACAAATAGTGGATATTAGGTGAGAGAGTTCTCTGAAATGACAGAGGACAAGAGAAAGTGTAGTACCGACAACACACAATAAATATATGGTGCTAAAAAAATCATGGACACACCTCAGTCATGAGCCACTGCTTCTGTTTCATGCTGATGTCAAGTAGTTTGGTCTCATCCAGAATTTCATCTAAGGTCAGGAAGTGTGTGTCACCGTTCTGATGCCTTGTCTGATTGTTAAGAACAAAAAAGCACACAGATTTACATAAAAGAAAAAAAAAACATAGTCAACAAAAGCATAAAAAGTTTTCATCGTGCTTATTTTATCATGGAAGCAACTGTTTGTCCAACACCACTGACAGGGTTTAAGCCAAATGTCTACAGCAATTTAGTGCTCGACATGCAACTGCCAGGGAATTTTGTACAGTTTGAAAGGGTGCGTTCAACAGATGGCGCAGAAAATCCACACATTCAAAGAAAATCTGTCGAGGTGAGTATGAACTCTGCTGAAAGGGATGAGTCAGAAAGCTAGTGTGACAGGACCTGGCAAGCTCTTAGTAGAGCCACAGCGTTAGAAAGAAGCTGTTTACATAGCAAAAGAAAAACTGAGGACCAAATGTTACACTGCGGACACAAGTGACTCAACTTGGCTGATACAACAGAGAGCAAGTCAAGTCTTAAAGAGCTACAATGGACATGATGATGACAAGCTTAAAATCTAATAAGTGACTGGATGCCATTTTAAAAGATTAAACCAATTTAAAATAAAGAGGGAAAAGTACCCTATAGACTTAAACACACCATTTTCTAAACCAGTTTCTGTTTGCAGATGCAAAACCTTTAAACATTAGTACAATCACCTCTACATTTCTAGAGAAAGTTCCCATCTTAAAACACAAAATATCTTCAGACAGTTACCTTCATGTAATTGACTATCTTGGCCAGGCAGCCAAACTTGTACCCAGAGCTTGCCTTGATGTTGAAGTTTCCATTGCTGGATTCTGTGGAGAGAGAAAGTATAAGAAAATGATTTAATGCCACAGTATTTATTGTAAAGACTGACACCAGGGGACTAAGCTGCAGGTTTACAAAAGCCTTCATTTAAAATGGCTGTAAAATCATCCCTGTGATTTTAATGCCAGCTTGTGTAAATCTTTCAAATCACTTATTGCTTTGTAAGTTCACTTGTCTTTACTTAATTGGGCAAAAGAAATTACCGGATGTATTATTATATCTAGTAAAAAGACCAAAACAAACTATGCATTTGTTGATCATTCTATATTTCCTTGTACATCTCATTTGTTTCTACTGAAGATGGCTTTTAAAATGAAAGGTACATATTTTACTAAATTAGTGTGTCCTTTTGTTGTTGTTTTTAAGCAACTTTGACTCAGATAAATAAGATATTTTGGAGGGACTGCTTCCAGTTGCAAATTAAGACACATTTGCTAAACCAGTGGGTATTTACAGCAGCAGGACGTGTGTGTGGGGGGGGTTTGACTCAAAATCTTCTACAGTGGCTATGTTGATGTGGTTATGGTAATGACAGGACATGTCATTCTGTGCAACAATGTGGCACAAGAATATTTTTTGAATAGTGAACATACTACAGTACAGGAACAAATGTATCCTATTCTCTGGCGGAATCCAAAAATGCTGCTCCCGCCTGGAAACGGTCTGAGGTCTGGACTCAGCACTCACCAATCGAAGCTGAAAATGGACACTGATTCATGAATGATTCATGGTGTGGGTGGGAGCTTCTGTTGCTGTGAGCTGCAAAGTGGGCAGGACGCTGAAACTGTGACAGGCCGGTTAACGAATGGTGCAGAGGCAGGACTAAAGGAGGAGAGCCAATGACGGAGAGAAGCCTGCCGCCGCTCAGCTGAGACATGAAGAGCTGCAAGGAGTGGCGGATGAAGACGGCGAGTGCACGAGCGGCGGCTGAACGTGCATGAGAGTGCTCAGGAGGAAAACAGGTCGAGGAGTGAACGTGGAGGAGGGAAGAGAGTGGAAGACCGGGAGATAGGTGGAGCACCAAAAAAAAAAAAAAAATAGAGTGCATCTTCTACACACTGAGCCTGACATACAGGTGAGTCTGCACATTTACTTTTAGAAAAGGATTATCTGAATAATGACGTGTTTAACATCAACAGATCATAACAATCCACAGTATGAATCTCAGCTACAGGCTACTTTTGGTTTCACTGTGAAGCTGTGACTATGAGGGGATGTTGACAGTGCTCCAGCATATACGGGGTAAATTACACATCTTAAATGCAGCATCTATTCAGAAATACAATTCCATCTGCTTTACAGAAATGTGAAATTACAAATCACCATGTCTAGCAAGTATCTATGGAAAATGTAATTTGAACTATACCAATGACTAAGCTAAGATCATTAGGCGGCAGCTGTAATATCAAGGCCAAGGATGTGCAAGCACGCAGTGGATTAAATAAATATGGGTCTGTCTGTCTGCACACTTCCCACTTGAATACCAAGCAACAGAAACTCTAAGAGCATCATGTCTGGGTTTGTGCAAATGTGTGGTTCGGCTCAAACTGCAGCTCTGAAGACAAATCAATGAGGGACAGACAGCTGTGAGGAGCCGGCCAGAGGCATTAGGAGTGTGTCTTTGGTGTGTGTGTGTGTGTGTGTGTGTGTGTGTGTGTGTGTGTGTGTGAGAGAGAGAGAGAGAGAGAGAGAGAGAGAGAAATATATCCACTGTGCAGAGAGCAATACGTAGCCCTACAACACCTTCAACACCCTGCTGGGGTGGGGCTCATTTGGGGTGAGATAACAGATGCTGCAGGGAGCCAATCTGTCCCTGTGTGTGACTGCTCTTCCAAAACAAAGAGAGACCTCGGGGCGAGGAGGCGAGACAAATTAGCAAAAGAGGTTGTTGTCATGGCAATGAGTTGAAGTGAAATTGATATTATGAGCTGGGTCTGTGATAAGAGGATGTCAAGTTGCTTCAACTGACAAAAGTAAAGCAAATCCACCAAAAAATACTGTAAACTGATGTGTTTCAGTCTGCTACCAAATCAATACCTAGCTCACAGTAAAAAATAGAACCAATTGTGTGAGACCCCTTGACAGTCAATATTTTTGTGTCTTATCTCAACTGTTAAATCATACCATCATCGCGCAAATATGTAGTCAGTGCAGGAAAATTTGAACATAAATATTTTTTTTGACAGACTGTTGCTACACACCCATACACTTTCATAAAAAATTCATCCAAGTGAGTGCAATGTGAAAAAAAGCATTTCATACTTTGTCTAAAAGAAACTGAGGAAGAAAAGGTAACCATGCCTAGAAAGTCTATGTCCAGTAAATGCATCTATAAATTTAACCACACAGAAATACCATTTATACTTGCATTCTTAATTGATGTAGGTTTCAGCTTATTAGGACAACTTAGAATACCAACAACTGAAGACAAGTCAACTGAAATCACTACAACTTTTCACACTGCAGTTTCAGGCAACACAGAAAACTAAGATTGACAAAAGAAGCACTCACCTATCTCTAAGCATGCTAAAACACACACTCACACATACAGGTCATACTAAGATGACACAAATCTATCCTACATATATAGAAGCATTTGTTTTTCACACAATAAGCCCAGTTATCATGTAAAAATCTTTGGAGAAATAAACAGAAAAAATAACCTAACAGGATTGGTTAAGTGTGCTCCTCTTCCTCAACTTGTTTCTGGTGTCCACTCAAGTAAACTGGGTCAGCTCCCTGGATCTCAGTATGTGGTACATAAATGTGTGCGCATACAAGTGGGCTTTTAAAGCATGTATGTGCACATGTGTGTATGTGTGTGTGGGCAGAGATATTGGTGTACTGTTCCCTGAGGACTTGCAATGGTAGGCGTTGGCTGACAATGTGAAAGGAAAGCCAAGGAGAGACAAGTGGTCCGACAATGTGCGCATAGAAGAACATCTTTAACTTTCTTATTACGCTGCACTTCCTTAGATGAAACATTTGTGTAAAGTGTTATGGCCAGTGTCGCAAAGCAAGTGTAGACACTACATTTCACTGTGTATCTGTCCCTTTTTTTATTACCAGGCTTTTCAATCTATTTTTGTTCTGAGCAGATGGTCTCAGTAGGGTTTCTGCTCTTTTGTAATATAACCTTTTGCTCCAACAGCACTTTGTCGTCTCATTTAAGTAAGAATGCTTTCTGTAATGACAGATGCAGGCTCGGGTCTGTTTTGTGTATATACTGACACTGCAATTCATCTTTACCTTCATGTCAAACTCTTTGACTGGTAATCATGTAGTATAACAATAATCACATTACAGCAAATTACCGATGAGAAGTGCTGATGCTTTTATGAGAGGAAATGGGTTTCCCTCTGCGTCTGTGCTCTTTGGAGAGGCTATGCCTTTTCCTAACAGCTGTTAGTTGGTTGTGTGCTTTCTGGTTTTGTTTTAATTATTTACAAGTACTGGAAGCAAATGATGTCCTAAAGAGCATTTGATTCATTACGTTAAGTTTTTACTCAGTCTCTCACCATGACCACACATTTTTTAAACCATCCATTTCACTTTCTAATGTGATCTGCAGTGAATCTCAGAACCGAACACAATCATAGCCATTAAAAATGTTGTCTTTCTTCCTGTTTATTCCAGAAATCATGGCCAACATCACGACCACTATACACCCAAGCAGTCTCCCAGGGCACCCTGAGGCCGTCCCTCTGTCCCGTGTCTCCCTGCAGGTTCGGGAAGCCTACCCCTTCCATGATGGCTGGAATGTGGCGTGTTTTGTCATCCTTCTGCTTTTCATCCTCACTGTCCTGTCCCTGGCAGCCTTGGCCGTGCTATATGAACTGCTCGACTGTGGCTGCTGTGCCAAAGGGAAGACGCACCACCAGCTACAGGAAGAAGGGCCAGGAAGCTGCAGCAAGCTCATTATGACCAGCATTTGCAAGGAGCCAGAATCCCACACTGAGGTGGTATAGGGGCAGCAAGGGATGAAGAAGTTGCAAATCAGGAATTCGGGGTTCATTGCTGAATCCGCAATGCTACAATGCTGCCCCTGATTCCCTTAAAAAAAAGAAAAAAGACCTCAAGAAAATGACTAAAAGTGGTTCAATTGCTCACAGTTAGGAGGATGTTGAGAGAAGAGACATTATGGTAAGAGAACGATGTGAAAAAGGAAAAGGACACTGGCTTGGAGTGAGTCTAATTAGCTTTTCATTTCAGTTAAGAGGGAATCTTCACACATCTACAGCTCACCCTAAAAGTAATAGTTTACACCAGAAATACCGCTAGAAGAAAAAAAGAGCAGCCGAGTAGAAATACGACAAACTGTGTGGCTGGAAAACTCACATTTTCAATGCTTTAAAATGAAAGCTGTGAAAGAATGTGCCACACTAAGCGGGCATTTCTTGCTTTGTTTTGTTATATGACGTTGCATGGCCAGAACATGGCAACATGACAAAAAAAAACAAAAAACAAAAACACAATTCTGACCAATATCAGCAAATTAAAAAACAAGCATTCTTGTTCAATGACAACTGTCCTGTGAGTACAACACATACGTTTGCCCTACTAGAGTCAAACAAGCTTTTATTAGACATGCTGTATATATGAAAATACTGTCTAAATCTAAGGACTTGAATATGCTGGTTTAAACTGATCAATCTTAGGTGGATATCATCATTGCTTTGAACCAAGACTGTGTTTCCCTGTTCTTCAGTAAACTGTATGCCATTGTTGTCAACATGTTTAGCATTGCAACATTATCTTCTGACAAGTTTGGTTGCTGCACAGTGATGTAATTTATGTCATGTTGAGCACAATGTATAATTTCATATGCCTTACCACAAAATGCCTAATAAATTGTCACTGAATTATGTATGTTTTTTTCTGCTAAAAGACAGGACAGTTTACATACAAAAATAACATATATCAAAATAAAACATAGTTGTGTGTGATATCAGAAGTAAATCTCATTTGAAAGAGCCTAGTCATATTTTCCTAACAATATTTGTGCAATCTCGAAAAACTGTAATTATCAGTGAGTGGTATTACCTGAGCCGGCACATTGTCGTAACAAAATGATCTGTAGCAGCCCTATTAATATTCACAGAAACATGTTTTGAGAAAACAAATCCTAAGCACCATTCATTCGGCAAGTCAAGGCACGGCTTTGTGAGCACAGAATTAGATTTGTTCATGAGGGAAAACAAATTTAGGAGTCTAACAGATCATTTGAAAATGCATGAGGAGCAGTGTGACTGCATTTGAGTGAGCAGTGAGGATTAAAAAGCTTGTAATGATGACAGATGCTAGCACTCATTTTTGGAGGCAGAGCATCATATGTTCAATTTGACCTGGAAGTGAAGGGTCATCCCATGGGATACTCCCTTCTACTTACAAAATAAAGGCTGGGACAGTAGTTTTTACCCTAGTTTTTTTAAACATATATAGCAGAGTAATGTTGATTGTCAACTATATTTAAAGCCCCTCTACACTCAAAAGGTCTCTTGGACGTTTGACCTTTACAGTGAAAAATCATGAACACTTAAGATCCAAAAGAAATTGACAGATATGAAGACCTTAGTGACTTTGACAAAGCCAAAATTATTATGGACACACAACTAGGCTAAAACATTCGGCATGGTAACGCCTGTGGGGTGTTTCCAGCACTGATGAGCATTTACTTCCAAGGAAAGACAAATGGATGTGCTCTGCTAACATCTTGGTGCCAGACACCACATGGCACACCAGAGGTCTAATAGAGCCCATGATCTGTCATGTTAGAGGGTTAGGGTTAGGTTTGGTGGCACATCAAGTACCTAAAGTATACAGTATTAGTCAGGGATGGTCCTAATGTTTTGGCTAATCAGTGGTGTTGTTCAGAGTTTGGCCCTGAAACACTATTTCTAAATTCTTGAGCTGAAAGTGGAAAGTTTCCCTGAACTCACCTAAAATCTCAGTTTAACACATGTAGTTTAAAGCCAGATTTGTGAAATCACAAGAATTGTGGAAGTAATCCTAGCTCAATAAGCAACCCACATTTGTATTGCACAAACAGTGAGATTTGTCATACACTGATGCAGGAGACATCTTGTATCCACTAGTTCAAGCCTTCAAAAGGAAAATATTTCCATATTCACAGATTAGACATTCTTCAATAAGGGAGAAGGTATACATGCTATTTTTAGAATTTCTAACCAGGTAGATTAACTTTAATAATCCTGTTGCAGCTTGCTAATTAAAAATGGTTGGTAAGCAGTCTTGTGATCTCAGGTTTCTCATTAGCTGCCAAAATAGCTGGGGAAAATTGAGAGAGAAGACTTAGAAACAAGAATGCACAGGCTCAGGATTGCTCACTCATACCAGATTCTGCTCTTGCCAATCCATGCCCATGCACTCTATTAAACTGCAGACTGAGTAGCTGCAGAATTAGTTCTGTACTCTCTCGAATTATTTGTTGTCAATATACTTGAATAGACACATCGCTGTTAAGACCGAAAAGTCCAGCAGTGATGGGTGCCATACATAACCCACCAAAGATAATTTATACTAAGAAAATATGCTTCACCTACCGGTGCTGTGTTTGGACCCCGAAGAGCTCTCTTTGTCTACTTTGGGCTTCTTCTTCTTGTGTGATCCAGAGTCTGATGCAGCCTGTCTTTTCTCGACAGCTGGAGTGGAAAGAGCCCTTTTCTTGAACAGCTCCCTCTCCCTCAGCAGAGCTGGATCCATCCTGGGTCCAAAATGTACCACAAATCAGGAACAATCAGAATAAGTCTATAGAAAAGAAAATTCAACACAGTTCCTTTTGGATTTAAATATTTGTGATTTTAATTGTTCAAATAATTCACTGGAGGTTGCTGTACCTTTCTAAACTAAATCTTGTTTCAAAGGCAGACATTTCACCCTAACACAATACTTTTCATTCTGCATCGAGCAGATTGGAAAGAATCAGACTGTTAATATATCTTTACAGACACATTGCACTGTTGCACGTTTGAATTAACTAGTTTGGGGGCAGTGGACAAAAAACTGTGCAGCTGAATCCTTATTGAAACCACCTACGTTTTTTGTTTTTATTTTCTATTGTCTATTTAAATCAAGTATATTGAACACAGTGGATAAGGCAGCTCTACAGTTGACATACACAGCCAAAGGCCAACCAGTACATGTATCAGCACCAGCAAAATGTCAACTAAAATAATAAAAGGCATCGACTTTAACAAAGGGTTCATTTACACAGCAGGGTCCACTGGCACTCCATGTGCCTTTCGGGGGCCCCTGGGGGCCCTTGGGGGCCAAGGGTTCCGGGGTAGTTACCTGCTTTGCGTTTGGTATTCAAGGCTTGCCCAGAAAACAATCTATTTAAATTACGAATGAGGGCTTCTCTCTCTGTGTACCACTTCACAGTAGTTGTACCGATCCCAGCAAAATCTAACAAATAAGCTGGAAAGACACACGACTGAGCAGAACAGAGCCCCTGTACCAATGTACAGTGGACTAGCACTACAGAGGAAAAGGTAACGAGCTACACTCACAAAAATGTAAAAGGTACCTGAAGGCTAGCATTAGCCAGTTTTCCAGTCACGTTATAAATAGCTAGCGCTAGTTAGTCTGTATGGTTCTAAGTTAGCCTAGCATTGTGGCTCGGTTGTGATAATATCAGTCCAGAGATAGCGACAACCGATGTAATTTACTGAATTCAGTGCTACTCTGGACAACAAAATGAATAAAGAAACGAAACGACCCAGTCTGACACTTAGTAGTTAACCTAGCCTTAGCATTAACGTTATCTTAGTGAACGTTACCTGACACTTGGTTCCTGTTCTGTCTCGGAGAAAGTGACAGGTTAGTCCAAGAGGACTAACTAAGTACGACGGATGCAAAACAGAATGCGTACTTCAGCAAGCCTCAGTTTTTGCCTTGTTACTTAAATGACAATATAAGTTAACGTTAGCTAACTAACTTCATATCATTTTTTTCTCATGCTGCGCTTCCGTTTCTTGTTCGATTTTTCTGGTACGACAGCGAATCCTTGGAAGACGTCATCACGTAAACCAATAATCACAGACAACACTGAGCATGCGCATTATACCAGCGATACATTTTAAAGGAAAAGCGTTTATGGCACTCTAAATATTAGAAAATACATAAAAGAATATGTGTGCTTTTTGAGTGAAAAGATGTGTCTTTGTTCAAATGTTGCTTAATTTAATTTGTATTTAATGGACAAGAAAAAAGAAAACAATAACAGTAATTGTGGCTTGAGGAAAGTTCGAGCCACCTTCTTGTCAGTCCCTCAATTGCTTCTTTAGGACACGTAAAACAGATTTCAAAAATTGTAACTGAAAATTGGAAGAGCTGGATGCATTTTCTGACTATTCAAATGTTGTGGTAACATTTAACAACCACGGATCCCTCTGAGCAACTGACGGAGCATCTGAAAAACAAAATAGATGATGCTTGCCTATATTTCTGATCTTTTAAGACTGTGTGTACCAGTATGCACTGTGAGATCCTCAGACAGAGGCCTTTAGTCCATTCCAGGTATCTGATTGAAAATTAAAGGAGCTAACAGAGCTTTTTGTACTCTGGGCCCCCCAAGGAAATAAGGTTGGGTAAGTCAGTGTTCTCTTTGAGGGATCTTTTTAGATTATATTTTTATCAGAGAGCCTTTCCTGGTTTAAATTTCCTTTTAACTGTCTTTTATACCTTTCAGTAATCAATATAAAATGTTTGCCTTTTCTAACATTATGTTGGTTTCTACACTATGTTGTGTTTTAACGTGTTTTAATTCAAGTTGGTTTTATTTTTGCTGTCTTGTGAAGCACGTTGTATTTGGATTTTGAAAAGCACTCAATAAATAAAGACTACTCTTGTACATACAAAGCAGGGTAAGGATATAGAAAGATATCAAAGTTCTTCCAGTTAACAGTTTTTTGCCTTGTGAAATGTCCTAAAAATAGCAGTTAAGATTAAAATATGGAAGACCAAGACCACATAGGTTTAGTTGACACAAGCACACAGACAGTGATGCAGCGTTGCTTCAGTGACAGGGTCTGCACAAAAGATTTGCCATATGGAAATCATCACAAAAAACTGCGAAAGATATGAAGCAAAACCTGGATAAGCCAGAGTAATTTTTAAACAAGCGTTTCAGCTCTTTGGTCACAACTGCCAAGCTATATTTGGAGAAAAAACCATGGAGTGTAATCTATATTTTGCTTCTGGAACGAGTGGCACAGGAAATATTGCATGGATAAAAAGAAAACCATAGGATTCACTTAAATATCAGAGAATTCTGGATGCAAATGCAGTCTGTCAAGACACTGCAGCAGCATAAAGGCTGACTTCTGATAATGATCCAAAGCAAACCTCATGGTCCACCATGAACTACTTGAATAAACACAATCTGGAGCTTCCACAAAGAACCCCACAGTCCCTGACTTGAACCTCATTGAAAATCTGTGAGTAGAGTATGAACCCGCTGTGCCTGGAAGACAGCCTAAAAATATCCCACAACTTCAAGTGATCTGCAAGGAAAAGTGGGTTAATTTACCCAGTGAGTGTAAGTATAAAGTTAACAACCACCGAAGAAAGCATAATGAATGAGGAGGCAGATTTAGAACTATGTTAGTGCATTCATTTAGTGGCTTTTTAAAATTTTTTTTATGTTTGTTCCCCAAAAAATACAATCGGTGACACACACTGAATAAACAAAGCAAATGAATACAAATGATGAATGTTATTTTTACAAAACATGTAAATGCCAGCCTAAATTATAAAGATATTATGTTCAAGGATACTCCATTCAGAATATTAAAATGCGCTTTAGCTTGGGGTTATACAGAAAATGCAAGAAATCCAGACCTTTTATTTTTTTTTCTATTTTGAGAGCATTTATTAAGAATACGTTTTCTTCACTGTAGCGCTGAATATAGTTCTTAAATTACTGCACCTCTGATTATTACACTTTCTGTCCATAAAAAATAGTTAACATTAGGATTATCTCCAGAAAGTAAATGGCACGACATTGCCAATTAGTGGCTTTCTTAAGCTACTGCACATATATACATTTCTCTAATGTTTCCCCCTCTTGCAAATTTTCCTGAAAAGATCTGATGGAACTTTTTTTAAAGGCTTAAAAGGCTTAAAGGCTTTTAAGGTTTATTATTGTAGTAAATCATCTCTTGCTTCTTGTACTAATAAAATTGTGTGCAGCTTTTCATCAGTTCAGGGACAAGATAGACAGAAAACGTGAAGGTGATGAACAAAACAAACAAAAAATGTTAATGTGCTGCTACACTGATTAGTGTTTCACTATTTCTGCGTGATAGATATTTACAAATTCCCATTTTGAAGTTGTTTATTTTCTGTCTATTAATATTAGAGCTTCTTCTGGACCAAGCTGCAATACTGAAAAAGTGCAAAACCATCAAGACAAAGACATTTCAAGTGCATAAGTGTGTATCAAAAGCTATAAAAGATGTGTTTCAGATGAACTTCCAACAGGATATCTGATGTGTGATTGTGTGGAAAGTTGCAGATTGCAGTGATTGCACTGTTCTACAACAGCCGCTGTGGCCTTGTAATGCCCCAGGGATTAATGCATGAAAGCAAATCATACAGCAGTTTTTGGTGCTGAAGAGACCATTGCAGCATTTTAATCCCACTGATGTCCTCTGGTATCCTTTCAAAGAAAACTACCAATTATTATTATGTGCCTACAGTGCACCTTTGGAGCTACAATATGTCTTACACATTGATCAATAAACACGATTTAGCCTTACTTGTCACTGCTCATTGCATCTGGAGATGAGCTGTATGAGAGGCTGCAGTTGGTTTAAGTTTCTAAAGGCCACACTACAGATATATATATATATATATATATATATATATATATATATATATATATATATATATATATATATATATATATATATATATATATATATATATATATACATATATTTTATATATATTTTTTATTTATTTTTTTATTTTTTTAAAACTGAGTACATCAGTTCATCCAACTGAAGCCAGACTTTGCTGACTGAGCAGGGAATGGGACTCCACCACTGGGTAATCAGTTGAGAGAAGAGGTGAGATAAGGCTGCAGTATAACCAGGTCACCAAAGAAAATAAGAGAGCTAAGCACTCAGGAGCAGCAGAGTGTGGATTATAAGCCACAAAATAGAGCCAGACCATTGCGCTCAGCAAGAGCTCAGGGAGGGGAATAGAAGATGCCTTTTCCCCCCCAAATTGATACTCAGTTGCTTCACATGCATATGCTTTTGCACAAAGACTCAGGCTCAGGATATAAAGTAAAGGATGATTCCTTGTTTTATTCAGGAATTAGGCAGAGACTTGTTTCAATCTTCTAGCTTCTTAGATGTTAATGAAAAGTGTTTTATAACTTTCCTTTCATTTTTGATTGGCTTGAACATACTGTCAAAGTGTTTTTCTTTGTGCATTCATTTGCTTTGAGAGGCAAAACACATCAAACTGCAGTATTTCAGTGTGTGTGCGTCATGTTTGGTGGTCTGTCAGATTAAAACTTGGTTTCAGATCTTAAGTATTTGTTGACAGCATTTTATTGCTCTAAAAAAGTGTATCTGCTGCATCAGCACTGCGTGGGTAGTTTGATCAGATTTGATTGAAACACGCTTTGAAATAAAAACACAGATAAAAGAAGGAAATAGAGAAATTTCTGATGTGAAATAAGCAACACTGCTGTGAATGTTACCACTTATACTAAAAGTTGATAATTGGACTTGAAGACCTGTGATGGGCAAAATGTTTTCATGTGGTTCTTTTCATGACAGCACATGATCAAAATAAAACAATAAATGGAATAAAAATAGTGAAAAATGAACAATTTTCTAGTTTGTGGTGAATTATCCATTCATATGCAGATACTGTACTTGTGCTGCTTGTTACACCACACAGTAAAACTAAATGTCCAATACTGAAACTCAGATTGACTTTATTGTCCATATGTGTGCTTTATTATCTTAACTTTTTTATTATTATTATTATTATTATTATTATTATTATTATTATTATTATTATTATTATTATTATTATTATTATTATTATTATTATTATTATTATTATAAGGATGTATGTAAAATGAGCAGCAGCTCTGACCCACTCATCAGAATGATTTTTTGATGTTTACCCCATTGTTTTCCTTTTAAACTCAGAATTTTTCATACTCTGCACAACACATTGCTGTGTAAAGTATGTAATCCTATAAATGGATATGAAATTTGAGGTGTGTGTGGAAGTTTGTGTACATTAGCTGGGCATTTCCAGCCAAAGCTTTTGGCTTATATCTTATCCTCCATCTGCTCCTGTCCCTTAATATCAAAAGCCTGAGATGGCGATATTAAAAAAAATCTCAGTATGATCTTGGGTGTGTTTATGTATGTGGGAGAGTGGATGTCCTTGGTTGAGGTTTTATTATTCCAAAAAGGATTTTCAGTCCTTGACTACTAACAATGGAAAAAAGCGTATTTATGTGAAGGTACATCAGTTCACTCAACTTTCAGACGTTCGTGCAGATCATAGAACAAATTAGCATCTCCAAAACTCCTAATTAATGATTTAGTAGGCTAGTCAAAGAAGTGAGTCCACATGAATGATTAAATATGTGCTAACCTAATTTAAGCCCTAATCCATAATTAATGGATTACACTGTTTTGTCATAGCAGAGGGAGAATGGAAGAGTGAGGGATGGGATTTAGATGTTCGAGCACAGTGAGTCACAAACATCAATTGCTCTGAGTTGACCACACATTACTTCAGCTGCAGTCACTTTTAAGCCACAACTACTTGGGCGAATCAAGGAAATGATGACCAATTACACTGATGCAGTCAATCTAGAGTGAACCGAACTGGAGACTGAATTAGAATCATTTCAGGACTCGCCATGCTGTCTTTATTAAGAGGTTCTGTATTTAGCTGTTTTTCAAAGCTGAAATTGTTCAAGATTTATAGGGAGGTGTGTGTGGTGTGTGTGTGTGTGTGTGTGTGTGCACAGGTGAGGGTAGCAGAGAGGGGAGGGGGGACGTGTATTATGTGTTACAGTAGCAGAAAGAGAGACAGAGAGAGAGAGAGTCGGGAGGTGAGGAGTAATATCAAAGAGACGAGACGAGTGAAGTCCTGGAACCGTAGCCAAGTGCAAATCCCTGTGGAGGAGAAAATCTCAAAGTGACAGCTTTCAATTACAACACTATGAGAAAGTCAGTGCGTGTGTCTGTGTGTGTGTGTGTGTGTGTGTGTACCTGAATTGTGTGTGTGTGTTTGCATGTGTGTGTGTATGTGTACTTGAATTATGTGTGTGCGTGTGTTCTACCTGTCAGCACTTCTGGGCTTCACTGACAGTTCGATGTCACAGCCTCTGAATTGAAAGTACCTCATGTACACACAAGGAAGCTCTCTGACACACACACATGCACGCGCGCGCACACACACACACACACACACACACACACACACACACACACACACACACACACTCACGCATACACACTGTTTCTTTCATTTTCTTTCTCTATGTGTCGTTCTCACATTTGTCAGCTCTGCATTCTCAGGTGTCTGGGTCGAACTGTTGTTGGACCCTGAAAAATCCAGCGATAAAAAGAGGGAAATGCAGCACACAGGAACTCTGCACCACTGTAAAATGACTGTAGATGTATGTAATCTGTACCCATGAGTGTGAGAGAATATCATGTAAAGAACATGGGAAGTAGGTGTTGTTTTTTTTCAGCAGTGAGGAAGGAACTAGGAAGGAAGTCTTCCTTACATTCACCCCAACAGGTCGAGGCAGATGGTCGCACTCCCTGAACCGTGTTCTGCCAGAGTGTTTTTTTTGTTTTTAATTGTCGTTTTTTTCCTTCCTACTATTGACAAGTGTTTGCTCAAAGGAAATTTGCAGGAAAATTTGGATTTGGTGGGCTTCTCTGTATATATTTTTTAAATTCTTCACTGACTATTTGAAGTGCCTTGAGATGACACATGCTGTGAACTGGCACGTATAGATAAAGCTGAACTGGATTTAATTTAACTGAACTGATCTTGAACTGAAATAAACTGAACTGAATTGAACTAAATTGAATGAGGTTGAATTAAATTAAACTGAATTGAACCGTTGGCTGCACAGTGGCTTGGTGGTTAGCACTTGCAGCTAGAAGATCCCTGGTTCGCGTCCCGGCCTTCCCGGGATCTTTCTGCATGGAGTCTGCATGTTCTCCCTGTGCATGTGTGGGTTTTCTCCAGGTTCTCCGGCTTCCTCCCACAGTCCAAAACATGCTGAGGTTAACTGGTGACTCTGAATTGTCCGTAGGTGTGAATGCGAGTGTGATTGTTTGTCTGTATATGGAGCCCTGTCCCCTGCCTTCGTCCTAAGTCAGCTGGGATAGACTCCAGCCCCCCACAACCCCTAATGAGGAAAGATTAAGCGGTGTATAGATAATGGATAAATTGAACTGAACTGAAGCAAGGGTTATGGCATATTTGCGTATTTGTTGCTTTAATAGTGACAATACAGACAAACAAATACTGCTTAGGAAAGAAAGGAAGAAATTCAATTCATATGCAGTATTAGTCATGTAGGTGGCGCTAATTTGCAGCGCTTGTTCTTGGCTTGCTGTGTAATTCAAATTACAGTGATGGACGAAGTCATGACCAAAATACAAATACCAACCAGACCAGTATCTTGCTGTAAAATAAACACACATGGACACCTGAACAAAATATGTGGACATACAAACAATAAACCCACATTCTTCAACATCTTCCAAAGCCATGAGTATAAAAGTGTTGCTCCAAAAGCCTCTGCTCTGCTGTGAAGGTTTTCCACTATGCGACTGCAGGGATTTGCTCCCATTAAGCTGCAAAGGCATTAGTGAGGTCTTACATTGATGCCGGTAGATAAGGCCTGGCTCGTAGTCAACTTCTTCCCCTCTGAACCCTGAAAATCATATCTGTACGGATGGTGCTGTGCTTACAGTGGCTTTGTCACAGTAAAACAGGAGGGAGTCTCCCCCACACTGTACAAAAAACTGAAGGCACAGATTTACCTTAACTGGAACTAAAAATCTAACCAGGAAAAACAGCTCCAGACAAACGAAAGAACAGAAATGTATGTGCCAAGATTTTTCTTACCACATACTGTAAGTTACATTGTATTACAATAAACATATAATTTGAATCTTACGAAATGGTAAATAAAGCAAAAAAGCTCGTTCGTATTTATATTAAAATGGATGAAATTTGATGCAGTGGGATGCTGTGTGTTCATTTTGTGAACAAATGATCAGATTTCATGTCCTAATAGATGACTGTCAGCTCATTTTAAACTGGTAGCTGTTAGAGAACATCTTACCCTTGGAAAAAGTGCAAGTGTCAAGTGCTGTGTCACTGTCATCAGATAAATTTCTCAGAAAAAAAAGGGGGGTGTGTTGGACTCCAACGCTACAATTACAGCACCCACAAGGTGGCAGTAGAACAGCACTATTTTCTGCTGCAGCCCAGTGAGTGACTCATCGAAGCAGAAGAGCTGCAGCCTCTCAGACAGACAGCAGAGATAAAAACAGCCAAACCTCCTGTATTGACCCCTGTTTCAGAGCTGCAGCTCATCTGCTAACCTCTCCGAATGAAAAGCTCACTGTGGCCGCAGAGGCATCCACATTTCCTTGTTAAATATAAATAGAGAAGATCATGGGACAAAGCATCTCTAATAGAGGAGACATAGAGGTCTGACATGCTGTCATGCTCTAAACCAGGCCAGTAGTGTGTGGCTTTGTTCAGACACTTTTTAGCTTGCCCTTTCCTCAAACCTTGCATCAGAGAAATCAATAGGCTGATTTTGACGGACTGCTGAGAAGTGCACCGGTCATGCCAGGTAATCCTTTGCTAAATCTGACAATTTGAAAGACTGCAGAGATGCCTCATAACGATTTTGAACAAGCTCACTTGCTGTGAGGTGGCTGGTGAGGCATCGTTATGTAAGACTGCACAGACACACAAGGATGGGGCTGAGTTTTGTTGCCGAGGCAGTTTTTCAACTATTCTGTACCTTGTAGCAGAAATATTGCCCCAGAATGGGGTTATAGTCTTATGAAAGCTACATAATGAACAGCATTATTGCGTTATTCTGCTGTTTATATTAAATGGAAAGGAGGGGGGTGGGTTTAATGAATATACACCAAGGGGTTAAAGACTCCCCTTTTCAATGTTTCCTCTGTAAAACACACACGTCTCTGTTATTACACTCGTGAGAACCTTCAGCGACTACATTACCTTTTTTTTGCTGAGGCAGTTTTTATATTAACCTTCATCAGCAAATGCCAAACAATAACTCTTCCTCTGTCCAAGCATGAGCGTGTACCGTACGTCTGCATGTGCTGCCTGCCACCAGATGCACGTCTGTGTTAGTGTGCTGTGTGGTTGTGTGGGTGGCGCCCAGGGGCTATAGGACAGCCAGGTGAAACGAGTGTGTGCTGTCCAAACCCTGCAGGGGCCAGCTAATCCTGATTCCTGATGTTAATCTGAGTATTGAGCCTCTGTGTGGGGGGGCCATGCTGACACCTGACGGCGTGGAGGTCAAAGCTGTGGATATATGTGTGTGTGTGTGTGAGTGATGCTCCTCATGCCCTTTCCAAATGTCACAGAAGGGCCAACTCCTGAGGAGCGGCCCGCAATGTGTGCCCACGTTATGTGCGTCTGTGTGTGTGTGCCATGATAATCTGCACTATTAAGCCCTTCAAACGTATCATCTCCACTGATGTTTGTGCACGTGTGCGGACAGGAAAGTGGCGTGCACATGTCTGCTTTGTGTTTGCGTGCGGCTCTCTCTTCTGCACGCCATTCTCTATTCTCTTATTGCATCTTTAATACCGTCGTCCGCAGTACAGTGCGGTTCACAAACAACATCTTCAAAACAACATCCGCTTACCACAAAATTTCAAAATAGACTTTCATATATTTTCCCCAAGTGGTTTACAGTTAAGTCTTGATTTAGATTCATAAACAGCTCCTCAAGTTATAAATAAGAAAGTCACAACAGTATTCTGTCAGGCTGTCAAGTGTTGCTTTGTTAAATGAATTCATCCCCAGTTTTTCTTATAGTGTTGCGCTACCATGTCTAGATTTTTCAAGGTTTTGTGAAGAAGAAGTGACTCTGCTATGAAATAATTAGTTGGCACTTATATTAAACATTGTCAAACTCATCAACAATTGACAAGCCCGGCTAAGCTTCATAAATTCCCATTTATGTCTGGAGTCAAATTTATTCCTTACCCATGTGACTAATGTGGGTGAAAACAAAAATGAGTGTTCCATGGTGCTGGATCGAGGCAAGCATTGTCCGCCTACAGTCTGTCACCAGTCGGTCCTATTTTATTCCTTATGGCATTAACAAACACAGGAACACACACACACACACACAATTAGCAGAGCCACATCCCTTGCCGGAGAATTGTTGACCATCATTGCCAATGAGAAACAGGAAAACGTATTGCATGTGTCAAGCATTGCTTCATGATGCTGCTTGCTTGATGTATTACTTCTCTGCTCTTCCCTTCTTTTCTCATTTTTGTTTCTTCCTCTGACTTTCTTGTCAGTATCTGTCTGAGAGAGAGAGAGAGTTGTTTGTGTTACTCTCATTAAGCTGTCCAGAATTACAGGTACAATACAGGATTGATTTTCCCTTTAGCCAGCACACTAAAATACAGCTTTCACAAAATTTTCGCCTGAATAATAGAATGATTTTAGTCATGCAGCAGATCAAACTCTGTCTCAAACTGAGAAGCACCCGAGGTCTGTTTTTAAGGTATAATTTACAACGCATTATGAAAAAACAATTCAAATGCTTCCAAAGCCTCTGCAGTATATTTTATCGGTACATCCTGATAAAAAAGGTGCATATTTACAGCTTTTAGAGTCAAACTCTGTGGGGGACTGGGAGTGGTGGTAGTACAGATAGTAGGGGGTCGCACAAATAAAGCCAATGTGCAGTTTACAAAGCAGTTTCTATGACAATCAGAACACGGTGGGTTGTATTACTCATGGGCTGAACCCATAATGATGGTGTTTGAATTCTCACAAACTGCAAAATACTGTCATTATTACAGCAACAAAACTCCCACCACAGTGGGAGTATCAGAGATTAGAGTAGTATGAGAGACACCACAACTTCTAGGTTTAGCAGGGGAATAAAGTGCCTTTGGAGTTATGTTGCTACATAACCAAAGAAACAGTTTAGGTGCTAACAGTTTATATGTGCAGATTAAAAGCAAATCAGCTCAACTGAAGAAATCATGTAAATGCGTCGCCCTTATTCTTTCGAGAAAGGCTGGTGTTTTGATATTTTACTTCTTGTCAAGAAATTAATGAAAAGACCAACAATGAACTGAGTGTGGTAGCAAATAAAACTCGTGTAATCAAAACCGGACACACTGTATGTTACACTTCTGTGCCACAGATGATTTGACATGTCACAAAAGAAAAGGAGTAAATGGGGAAAAACAATAAACTGGACGCTTCTTAATCCAGCTGGCTGCTTCGCTGTTGTCCGAACCTTCTGGAAACATCTTTGCATCTGGTGACATGTTCCATCATTACAGTGGTACAGCATATTGAACACTGTGTGTTTTTACTCTTGTTTTCTTGTTCATTTTTTAAAATGAGGCAATGTATTGCAGTTTTTACAGATGTATGTGTCCGATATAGGAATTAATGGGCTTGGAACTGGATGATACAAACTGTGTATAGAAATTGGCTGCTGGGTTTGCTGACTATAAGGGAAAATATAGGAGTTTACTCATGGGTGACAGAATTAGGTATTAAGTAAGCTGAGTGAATCTACCATGGTGTTACTACATTAATAGTGCTGCTCATCACCTTTTAATAAAACAACAAAAATGGCACAGTTTCACTAAAGCCACTCGTATCCACTTCATCTATTCCTGTTGTGAGCCAAAATCTCCACCATGTTTTTGTGAATTCCTCTTATGTTCTAGGGTGGATCATTGTGGCTTTTCTACTCAACCAAGTGGACTGTGTTGTAACAGATGTCGTGGGAACACTAAGAGTGATTGTGTACGTTCTTGCATGTGTATATGTATATCTGTGTGCGTGTGTGTCTGTGTGTGTGTGCCTCTTCCCGTTTCATAAGTATTTCCCAGGACCAAAATGGAAAATCAATTGAATAATGAAGTATAATTTGATACAATACTTCACATATTTCCCCTCTTATCATCTCCACTAATGAGGCAAACAGGGCAGCTAAACAGGCTAGCCTGATGTTATGTTAAAAAGACCATCCTTTTAGAAAACTGTAGAAGAGACAGATTCATATTCCTCCCAGTGTCTCTCTGTTTAAGAGTGTAATGGGAAACAATTTTACTCATGGCACAAAAAGACAAACATCTATGTCCAAAATTCACATTGCAGCCCATATTCTTATTTTGGAATAAACACTCATGGGTGGCCCAGGAGATTTTTTATATATTTTTTTTTATTTTTTATTTTTTTTTGTGCATGCTGCAAGTCCTTTTACCAACCACCAAGTGTAACACATTTGTTTGCATTCTTTGGGGTTTTTTTCGTTCTGAGTCACAGAAAATATATTTAGTAATTTACTGCCACTGAAATCCCCCTTTTGGTTTGCTGTGCACACATTTCTATCATCAGTTGCAGATCATCACAAGCTTTGTCAAATAGCAATCAGGAGGGTTTGATTACCTTATGATCTGAATATAGTAGATCTGGATGGTACAGTGCTCAGTCCTCTACAACTGAGGTATTCCTTCTAAAGGGACAATATTATATTATTGGATATATATCTTACAAAAAGGGAAAAACAAATACTTCTGTCAAGGCCAATAGTACACTTTCTGGATGTCTTTTATTGGACTCTTTATGTTGGTATTGTCTCATGCCCTCTTGTTTGTTGTGTTGTCTGCTCTTTTTTCGTTATACATTCATCATAGATTACTTGTTGTCTTTTTATGGCCGCACTGATTGATTTTCTCAGCCAAATGGGGGTAGCAGAACAAGCTATAAACACAATTTGACATTATTACCTTATAAAGTTGTTATGGCATGCGAGCAGCATTAGCGCTCATTTGGAGCCATTTTTCTGTCCGCCTGACAAATGTGAAGTCTGATATTCAGTATCCTATTAGCTGTTCCCATCTACTACTTCTGAGAAAAAATATACTATATGCTTCTGTAGCTTGCTCGGTGCTCTCATAACAGGTTGCTAACTTTGTTATTTGCTGTTGGGCACGTAGTATGCAACAGCTGCTGCAAGAAGCAAGGGTGGCAAGAGTTTGTGGGCTGGAAACCTTAAACATTTAGCTTTAGGGAGGCTAAATAAAGGAAGAGGTAAAAATTATGTGTGTCCCCATGAGTGGCAGCCTTAACATTACAAACAAGCCTCATTTGGTCCACTGCGAGAAAAGTAGAAACAGTCTCCTCACCAGTGGAGACAGCTAGAATTGCTAAAAAGGTATTGATTTAGTGGAACTTTAAGTTATGTATGTGATGTAAATATGTTAATTGCATCAGGGGTGGAGAGAGATGACTAAAGCCTGCAGTATTTAGATTACCAGGAGGAAGGTGATGAGAGCACAGCGCATGCTGTTGCATAATGAAGACAATCATCATAAAGTCGGTGCTCTCGGCCTTGGAGGCTGAATGTGGAGGATCAAACTCCATTTTGGGTGAGATTTAATAGTTATTATGAGGAGATGATTGCCTTTGTCCAGTGTTCTCCCTCCTCCCACTCTCCCCTTCATCCCTTTTTATTGAAGCTGCAGCAGCACGTTAAGCACATGCAGCCAAAGAGCCTTGAGAAGACACTGCAATAACTACTCATTCACTGCTGAGTATTTGATCTGGGGATAGATAGATAGATAGATAGATAGATAGATAGATAGATAGATAGACAGACAGACAGACAGACAGACAGACAGACAGACAGACAGACAGACAGCTTTTTTTCTGTGAAGCCACATCAGCACACAGACAAGAAAGACACACATATACACACACATGTGGTTACACAGAGGATCTAAAATATCAATCCAGCCAAGTCCCTGCAATCACCAGTCACTTTGGTGTCGGCGGATGAGACCATGGAGGGAACATGAAAGTGGTGTGTGTGTGTGTGTGTGTGTGTGTGTGTGTGTGTGTGTGTGTGTGTGTGTGTGTGTGAGAGAGAGAGAAGCAGACAGGAAAAAAAGGAAAAAGAAAGTTGCATCAAACTACTTGTTTGAGAATTTCTTTGACTGTGAGTCTCTTCACTTCCAAAATGTGCATGAATGTTTGTGCAGCCGAATGCTACATGTGTATGAAGCTCCAAATGTGATACTCTGCATCCAGTGCATCGGCAACTAACGAGAATCTGCTTTATGCTAAGATGTCTTTAGTTGAAGTGTGTTGCTGTTGCATACGAGATGCTAATAAAACAACTGGCGGAACTAAAATCAGTCCTTGTGTGCCTCACACTGCACTCATCCGCTCAAAAATCCTTCCTCACTGCTGTTCCGAAATTAACACCACAAATAATTTTCCCTCTCTTGTTCTCTACATGTCATTTTCCCTGAGTGTGTGGTGTAGGCAGGAGTCACATCTCAGTTGTCGGTATTATTATTATTATTCTTATTAGCCTTTCCAGAGTGCAAAACAAGCCGCACAACTGTCAGCAAAGGAGGTGAAACCAGCTGTGAGACATGGGCAGCTCAGTTTTAGCACTATTCTGATGCTCATTCATTGGTGGTAGCAGTGAGGGACATGATGGTGTTACTGATTAGTATATTTACATTATTTTAAAAAAGAGATGTAAAGAGTGCAACTAAATAGACATGTGTGCTGATGAGTTGATACCGTTTGGATCCTTCAGTCTCTGCAAAGTTTTTCAACCCCTAAAGATTGTTTAATGATACCAAGTTAATGTTAGTCAAGGCCAAGGCTGTCCATGAGAGGAAAACCAGCTATGACTGATGTTTTTGATCTGAAACTAAAATCTTGTATTGCTGCCATATATACTGTTACAATCTACTTCATCTCTTAAAAAAGCTTTTTAGCTTTAAAGTAGAAATGTCATCATTTAATAAAGGTTATTAATAATATGTTGGAGTCTTAAATGTCATGTGCACATTATTTTGTACAGCTGAACAATTTCTGACAGTTTTAAGGTCAAACATGAACGTGATGAGTTTATTCTGTGTTTAACATAAATATTTTAGTTTGCGTAAACAACCCAACTGTTCTATCTATTAAATTGTAACCTTCAGGAAAACCTGCAGGGAATGTCCCCTACCCACAAAAATAGTTTGGTTTTTTTCTTTAGTTTGGTAAAAATTGATCTGCCTTTTTTCCCAAAAACAAACACAACCACTTCCCTACATGCAATATTTGAAGAACATTTCCCAACCAAATATTGCTTGGAGGAATATATATCAGAAAAACTCAAAACAAAACAAATCTTTATGACTGTGTCAAAATAATGAATTATTTAAACTAATCTGGTATTAGGTCTGTGATATTGACCCAAACTGTATCAGCTTTCAATTCAGTGATTTTCAGTGTACAGAGAAGGACATGCAGTTGTTGACAAATAAACATTTATACCAGCTTAGAGCCACATTACAATGTGCATAAGTCTTTAATTAAGTATTTGTGTTCAGCTTTTAAATGCTCATTGCAGATGGAGTATAGTAATATCTTTTTCGTCCCATTTTTCGGATATCATTTATCACTTTGTCTTCATATATTAAAGTGCTGATAAAATGGAAAAGCATGATATGAATGACTTGTTGGGTATTGTGTAAATACATTGATAAACTGAACCAATGAATATAAGATTTAAAAGCCTAAAATGTTTTTTTTTATTTCTACAAATTGATTTTAATTGCACAATTTAAATGCAAATATAATTAATCACTTATTAACTTGTATCAATTCATTAATCAAGTATAACTAAGCACTGAAAAAGTCTATAATTATTTCACCCACACAATTAAACCATCATACAAATTGTGCCCGAGGGACATTAAAGATATATTAAATTGCATTGAATGGAATCAACCTTGGCTATCTGACACACAGCTGACAGGCCTCTTATTGTGTCTTTGTCACAACATGCTGTTATCAGACGGGGCGCTGAGCAGGATTTCCCAGTTTTTCTGGTAACTGAGAGAACACAGAATGTCTGAAACACTGACAAACAACCTGTGGATGTGTATCTCTGTGTTTGTGCCGGCACCTGAGCGAGGGTCTCATAGTTTACTCATTTACTACCATTCAGCCTCTGCAGCTCATTACTGTGAGGCAATGCAATGAGGGCCAAATGAGCCTTTTTCTTGACTACTTAATTGATGTATTGCATTTGTAGCTCTTAATGATGCACTGTTTAAGAATAAATGAATAAAATGATGAGTAGTTACTTTTACAAATAATGTCTGCTGTCGCCTTGCAGCTAGAAGAGCCCCGGTTCGCATCCCGGGAAGGCTGGGATCTTCCTGCATTGAGTTTGTATGTTCTCCCTGTGTATGTGTGGGTTTTCTCCAGGTACTCCGGACACACAGTCCAAAAAGAAATATGCTGAGGTTAATTGTTCATTCATGTCCGTAGGTGTGAATGTGAGTGTCTCTATGTGTAGTTATGTGATTGACTGGTGACCTGTCCAGGATGTCCCCTACCTTCACCCTAAATCAGCTGAGATAGACTCCAGCCCCTCATGACCCTAATGAAGATCAAGCGGTGTATAAATAATGGATGGATGGATGTCTGCTGAGACACATCCTCCAAATATGCCTCAGATAAGAATTTTAAATGTAGACAGCTTGCATCATGTTTATATATATCCGGTGTATGGAATCATGGAAATTCTACACATCATATATTCTCAGAAATGCTAATCCAGCTAGCAATGGATTCAATCATTTGTGGCCAGTAAAAATTTAATCAACTGTCAATAAAGTGTCGGTCTACAGCACATTATTTCATAGTTAATTCTCTAAACATGCTCAAATTATTGTTACAATGACTAATTAAATAAAAAACAAATACACTTTAATTAATTGGTAAACCACCACCAGTATCATGTAGGTGATCTAATGGTCGGTATGATTTTTTCTCTCCCATTTTCCTCTTTCTCTGTGCCTGTGCAATGTATGAACCCATCTGAGCTGAACATAGCCTCTCTGCTTCAGATATGTCAAATTCAAAACTTCTGCCATCCCGCCTGCACTCATTCTCTCCTTAGAACTCAGGCTTTTTAATATCACTTTCACTTTTGCTATCTTCATGCATCTCTTAACGCAACCATCTCCTACCCTCTCTCCCTTGCACACACACACACACACACACACACACACACACACACACACACACACACACACACTCAGCGTCTCATTTCCTCACACACTCGGCAATCTTTTCAAAATCACTTCCTTGATTCACATCTTTGCCCTCCCCATTTATGAGCACTTTATTGAGAAGCAGGGAGGTGGCAGAAAAACAGACATAATTGCCTTGGGTGGTAAGTTATTGGAAAATGGATGAATTGCTTTCTTCAGGGAAGAGCTGTGAGAGTGTCAGGAATAAAGGAGGCTCCTTAATAACACTGAAGGTCAGGTGCAGGGATGTTGGGAGCTATGGAGGACGAATACACACACATAGCCGTCTTCTCCCCCCCTCCCATTTTTCCTCATACGCAATTTATCATTGTGTGTTTTTGAGGGCACATGGATTTGGATGTGTGTTGAGGGGATTGGGACAGCTGATGTTGTTATCCTTTGCCAGCTGGACTCAGCTGACTAAGGTAAGGGCTCCTTTTGATGGGGTCAATCAAGTTCGTCCCCATGGTTACAATCCGACACCCACAAGATGGTTCAGTTGCGCTAAGTGAGGCTGGATATTGAACAAAAGAATCCAACAGAGAGAGGCACACATAGTCCGCCTAATAAGAATATCAGCCAATTGAGTTTTTATCACGTCTGTGTGCGTACGGTGTGTATTTTGTGTCACTTTGTGACATTTTCATCGTCTCATTTCCGACTAAATCAAACCTAGTTTTTTTGAGTTTGAGAAAGTACATCACACAGTAAAGGTGAGAGAAACTTCTTCGGAGCGCTGCTTCTTTATCGAGAAGTGTCAGGTTGTTTACAAGGTTTCTGGTATTAGGATAGTTTTAATGAAGCATCTCCCTCTTACAGTCATTGCCACTTTACATTTTGGTGCTTCCTGCAGCTGCAAAGAAAAGTTTTTTTTTTTGTTGTTGCTGTTTGTTTTGTTTTGCCTTGCCTCTACTTTCAGCGAATTTTGCTTGTTGCTTTTCGATAACACATATGTAATGGCAATGCGGTCATGACATTATCAAAAATAGCTATAAATACCTATGAAAACACTCAGGGGGGGACTAACATTATGCTCTAAAATGCATTTCTAAACCAGACTGGTTAAGTGCCTGAAGCAAGAGTCAAATATTTGTCCTTGTCTGATCTTTCTTGCCAGGCTGACTCACTGTTACTGAACTTTTCCTCAATGTGTAAAAGGGTAAATAATATACAACAAAGTGATCTGCTTTGAAAGCTTTCAAGAGCTAAAGACATATAGATGTAATCAGTATATAATGAGGGTTCAGATACAGTGTTTATGTGTTGTGTTACAGATGCAGAAATTATAGTCAAGAGTGAGTGTTTTCCATGAAATCGTCTGCTCCAATAACAACAGTTTGTGCTGTGTTAAGAGGTTGCCAGCCAAGATAAGTGCAGTCGATGCAGGAGACAACTGATAGAGCGCTGTCTGATTGTTCATTTTTATTTTGAGTAAATGTTTGAAAATTGTTAACACTGTGAAACTCACTGTATACTTCTAAATACATCTGATTTGATGTCATGGCACAAGCTAAATATCCAGTGTGAGGGAACCAGCTGCAAAGCAAATACTAAATTCTCGGCCCATAAAAGAGATCAAATCAACAGAACTTAGGCTATATTAACAAAATAATGCAAACAACCAACTAACCAACTGCACTGATTAAACAAAACTCATAACTGGCCTGACAAACAATGAACAAAGGTGAATTATACACCAATCAGGCATAACATTCTGACCACCTGCCTAATATTGTGTTGGTCCCCTTTATGCTGCTAAAACTCCTCTGACCCAGTGGGGCATGGACACAGGACCTCTGGGGATGTCCTGAGGCACTGGGATGGTGGCAGTGAATTCTGTGGGTTGCAGGGTGAGACCTACCTAGATCAGGCTTATCCTGGCACATTACATGGATCTGGGGAGTGGTGAACAGCTTAGCTCTGTGGTGTTCCCCGGGTCACTCCTGAGCAGTTTTTGCAGTGTGTCGGGGTGCATTGTCCTGCTGAGGGTGGCAATAAAAAATATTGTGAAGATATTGATGACAACACAATTGGCTAAAACAATGTAGCACTAGAAAACAGGAGTGATGGTTGCTGGAAATGGGCCTCTGTACCCCTATGTTGATATTCCATTAAAAAATCAGCTGTTTCCAGCTAGAATAGTCATTTACCACATTAACAATGTCTAGACTGGATTTCTGATTAATTTAATGTTAACTTCATTGAAAAAAAATGCTTTCCTTTTAAAAATAAGGACATTTTTAAGTGACCCCAAACCTTTGAATGGTAGTGTGTATTACAGAGTATATAACTCAACTCAGTTGGCATCACTAAGTAAGAGTTTGAAGTTTCAATTTGTTGTCTGCTCACATTGTCCCTTCTTTCTCCCTCCAGGATCATGTAGGTCTTGGCCTTTGCCTGGTGGAGGATGATTCAAAGGGAGGACTGGTGGTCAGGTCTCTGACCCAGCATGGCACTGCCAGTAAGGTGTGACATCATCAGTAGTATTACTGACGTGCTTTCACATCTCCATCAGTAATATAAGTATGTTTTCTATACAACACTTTCACTCCTTCAGTTAGCCTTCAATAATATATCTCAAGCACTTCAGAATTGTGAGTTCCTCATCGAGCTGCATTCCAGCGCTACATTTTTTTTCCAACTTCTGTTTTCTCTATTTTAATTTTGTTATCTTCATTGAAAACAAAACTGCTTTTCTTTCAGAAATAAGGACATTTCTAAGTGACCCCAAACTTTTGAAAGGAAAGTGCTTCTTATTTATTTGTACTATTTGTTTTTATATATATAAAAATATCTCTAAATACCCACCACAAGTCAAATGAATAATGTAATATTTAAGTCAAATAAGCACTTGGCGTGGCCTGATTGGCAGCTCTAGTATAAAAGCCTGGTACTCCTCTGAAGCCTTCTCTTGTCCACAGCCATACAGATGAGTACAGCAGCTGAGGACTGGATGCCCCAGCACCAGTATTAAAAAGATTAAGAAAGTACAACTTGGAAAAAAAAAAAAAACATGTTGAATTTACAAATGTTAACTAAACATGCACACTACAAATAGAAGTTAAGTACTTCAAGAAAAGCTAAATAAAATGTGAGTGTGGTATTTGAAATGATAAATTATGTGTTATTTATGTGGTTTTGTGTGTACAATATGAGTGTCAGAATTTGAACTAAAGTGGTTAATGGGGTTACAGAAATGTACGGTTGGATGGCTGCAAGTGTAGACATCACACTCAGCTTTCATGTTCTGGTGACCTCCCACAGTCTAGAAAACAATAGAAATACTTTGTTGTTTCACAAGGGGAAATTCATTTTTTTCTGTCTGAAGGCATACAACCAGACCTTCTGTGACCCTGAGTTGTTGTAAGCAGCAATGGAAGGTGAAAAATGAATATCGAAAGTACACAAGTGTAATCATTTACACACTATTTATGTTTCCTTAATTGCCGTTGCTGCACAAATGAGACGGCAGATGGACACCTGATCAAAGCAGATATAAAGGCAACTATGTGCACATCTAGCAGTTCAGGGACAGTCATTGCATTGCTGCGATTCTGTGGGCGGACTTCTTGTGACCAGTCAGTATGAAGTGGCTGAGAGTGCATTAGTTATTGCTGCCGGGACTTCAAGGGAGGCTTGTTACAACATCAAACGAATGTTTGAAGGCAAAAATGAAAAAGCAATCAATGCTTACTGAAAAAGGTATTGAGAATTTCTGAGTTGTTTGCAATTGGTGAGCAACAAGTATTAAATAGATATACAGCTTCAATAGACTACTTTGCCTTTACTGTGTCCCAATGTTGCTTTGTCTTATCCTGAACTCTAAAAGTCGTACCAGCCACCTGCCACCAGCCAGCGTAGACATGAGCAGCACTCATTCCACTGTGCAGCCTGGCACAAGACATCGATCTTCTCTCTGTTGATGCTGCTCTACCTTTTGAGAGCTGATCTTAACCTGTTTCTCATGGGGTCGAGGAATTCTCACTGCCATTCCATAAAATCATTACACACTTTGCCACCGCTTGGGATCTGAATCGTTTTCTCATGCGGTGAGTCAACAAATTGCTTGTTTGCTTTTCTTAAGTGTGTTGTCTTGAATGAGTCGAAAAACAAAAGGGATTTGAACTGTGTATGTTGCAATTAAATGCTAAGCATTTTCAACCTCAAGGGCTCCAGCATGGTCTAGACTGGATTTCTGTAATATTTATCGGTGATATTCTTCTTGATGCATTACATCCAGACAGGTTTTAGTTCAGTGGGAGTGAAAATATTAATTTGTTATCCTGTTGTTTAACTGAGAAGAAAAAAATAGCGTGATTGCATTAATGTCCATCACTGGTTAGAGGCGTCTCCTGTGCAGATGACTTGAAACAGACAGATGTTGAGAGTAAACCAACGCAATCCTGTGAGGTGGAGAAGTGTGTGAGAGTGAGATAAAGAGATGGAGTGTCAGAAGATGGGATTTGTATGGACTGAAGCCTATCATAATCACAAGCCTTGCAGACAGCCCTGAAACCACGGTCGCTGAGAAGCTCTTATGTTGAGTAGTTTTGAGAGTTTGGCTCTTTTTTTTTAATCTATAGGCGAGTGGAGCCTCATACTTCTGATCCCCTGTGGGCAGAGGACCTGAATCACACAATCATTTCATTGTACATCCATCTACACATAGGGAGAAAGTGTTCTTACAAGCAATATTCTGAGACCTACTGCTAAAGAGATGACCAAACTCTGCAGAATAGTCAGACAATATCAGGCCGTAAACAACTTCCATTATCAAGTTACAGTGACAAAGAAGTTGCACAAATGACAGACAAAATCATAGAGGATTTAGTCTATCCTCTGAATTATTACTTCAATTTCTTCCTTTCTGGGAAATTGTACCAAGTTGTCTGGGCAAAGGAAAACCCACAATGAAAAATTGTAATTCCTGGACATAGTGATTTTTTTTGACTTCCATGTATCCTTCACTTAACTTCTTGAATTGGTCTTAAATTATTCAGTGTATTTATTAAGTTATTTTCTTTGCTTTCTTATGATACTGTAGCGAATATAGTAATTATTTTTATATTAAAAATTTGATTTTGTGATATATAATGTGATTATATAATGTAAAAAAGAAAAAGAAAACACTCACACACACACACACACACACACACACACACACAACACATAACACACAGAACACACACAAACACATTTCCCAAATTCTGAAAGAGTTCGTCAGTAGGAAACTGGGACAAACTGTTCTGGCAGGGGAAAACGTCTGTGCTCAGAGAGCAAATCTAAATGTTTGGCAACCAACGAAGCGAACGGACGGGCTAGCATGTGCACTGGAGTGGCTACGCACACACACACACACACACACACACACACACACACACACACACACACACACACACACACACACACACGTGCGTATTATCAAGTAGAAGGCCACAGCAGCAAATGCAGAATGGATGACACCTCACTGTTGCAAGGTTCTCTCTGTGTGTTCATGTTGGTCCTATTATCCTGAGAAATGGAGGGAGAAATAGCTAAATTTGGCATGAGCTCTCAAGATCCAGAGGCAAACAGAAGCTCTGTCATGAGGGAATGTGTTACTACCTGAAGACAAATAGAAACCCGATGTATGGAGAATGAGCGGGAAAAAGGTAAAGCTGAAAAAAGGCCATAAGAAGAGCTGAAAATAGGATGTTCAGGAATAAAGAAGACGAGATGTGAAGGCAGGAAGAAATAAAAGTAGGTGGGAATAGTGAGGAGGAAAGGAGGGGAGAGGAGGCGGAAAAGGGAAGAAAAGAGGAACAGCAAAGCTTTTTGTGGTCTCACTTCTTTCTCACTTTCATTCAGTCTCTCTTTCTATTTCGCTCCCCCACTGCTGCTGTCAAGGGAGCGAAGTTCTGGGTTGCTCGAGCTGTTTGGAGGTGCTATGACTGTTTACCAGGTTGTGTGTGTGAGTGTATGTCGGTGCATGCATGAGTGTGGGAGGTGGTAAACTGAGCAGGTGTATCAGGAACAAAAGAGCAGGGACGATCAGTGAGTCAACTATCGCCACGCTGTGTGTGTTTGAGCTCATTTGTGAGCGCATGCAATTGAGTGTGTGTGTGTGTGTGTGTGTGTGTGTGTGTGTGTGTGTGTGTGTGTGTGTGTGTGTGTGCATGCGAGACCAAGGAAGGAGTGAAATAAAAGTGTCGACTGAGGGGATTTGTCAGGGGAAACAACACTCGGTGAATCCCACTTAATGTGCAAGCGAATACACACATTCATTCAGATAGACTCATGCACACTTGCACAAACACGGAACTGGATTATGTTGATTTTTGTACATTCCAGAAGGCACTCAGTGATGCAAATATGCCTCTCATTGTGTCTTGGTTTGAGGTGAAGAAGTGGCTCTTGACAAACAGAAAGGCTTCCAAAGCTGCGTTGTTATACTTTGAACATCAGCCGTCACAAAGTGGGATGTGGTTCACATGAACACACATGATATGCATGAGCACAAAGTGTACAGGGGCAGTAAAATGACATAACAATACAACATCATGACAGTCATTCCTTGTGCAGAACACAATGTGTGTGTGTGTGTGTGTGTGTGTGTGTGTGTGTGTGTGTGTGTGTGTGTGTGTGTGTGTGTGTGTGTGTGTGTGTGTGTGTGTGTGTGTGTGTGTGTGTGTGTGTGTGTGTGTGTGTGTGTGTGTGTTACAATATGCAAAACATATCCAAATTCAATAAGCTGAGCGCAAGTGAGTCAACAATATTATTCAGTTCTGTTGTCATGGAAGGACTTGAGCCACAAGTAATAGCTGGAAAGCGCTCCATCTACTTGCAAAGAAGCCATTTTTGCCAAAATGGTTTCTTTGTCAAATAACACACTCACATATATGTATGCAGATACATAATTTGTCAAAACTCTAATATGCCTTATTGTGTTTTTACTGTCTTTCCCTTCCTCTCCTCCAGAACTCTAATGAGGTGTGGCGTGGATGCTTCTGCTTCTCTTTTTCCCTCCATCATTCTTCACAGCTCCCTCCACTCCCACTACTCCTCTTTGTATCAAACACCCCCAAGTCTAGTTAAACTCCCTCCACTTTCTACATGGGGGACTGAAGTTGTAAACAAGTAAGTACTGTAAGCAAAGTTTTATCACTTTTTCAAACACCAAGTTTCACACAAAAACACATAAATGGATAAACAAGTGAAGTAAGAATAAATTATAATATGAAACTCACCACAGTGAGAAATGGACCAAAACAAACCAAAGTATAAGACAGAGATAGAGGTCTGTAAGAACTTGCCTGTAAAGATGGGTTTTAGAAGCTGCTTTAAAAGAAATCAAAAGATTTAGTAAATTTGTTAGATTTGGGAAGATGATTCCAGATGTTGTGGCAAAAAATGAAACTGGGGGAATGTAATGCATTGTCCTACATGTACTGAACTGTTATGGGAAGCTGTTATAGTGGAGAGATGCATGGACAGGCATAGCATGGCACCAGCAGCCAGTTCTGTTTGCTCCATTTGAAGTCATTTTGGGCAGCTTGAAGTCCTTTGAAATGTAGCTAGTTCTGATTGTTGCATTTCAAGTGATTTCGAGCAGCATGAGTGAGGCAGAGAAAATTGCAGTGATCTAGTTGTGTTCCCATCATAGACTTAGTTATTTCCTGGAGATTTACATTAATCATGTGTGCCATTTGCCAGACCTTTACTTTCACCCTAACTTGAAACTTTCCCTCCTGAAGGCTCCTCTGCTGCTTCAATGTTATTAAAACGCACTCTAACACTATTTTTAGAAGGTCGCCGACTGTGGCACAGTCAGTGAATTGGCCTTTTAGAAATAAGTTTGACTTGACTGTGACTAAAATCAGTGTAGTAATTTTTGTTTTTTGCTTCAGTTCGGTTGCATCTAATTTGGAGGTGTTGAGAATTTTTAAGAGTTTCAGTAACATCAGTGTCTATGGACTCATCATTATGAGGCTGTTATTTACTTTCTAATTCACGGTTTTGATTTGGTTACAGTAAAAATGTACACTACCATTCAAAAGTCTGGGGTCACTTTGAAATGTTCTCATTTTGAAAGCTTTTTTTTTTTCAATGAAGATAACATTAAATTAAACAGAAATCCAGTCTAGACATTGTTAATGTGGTAAATGACTATTCTAGCTGGAAACTGTTGATTTTTAATGGAATATCTCCATAGAGGTACAGAGGAACATTTCCAGCAACCATCACTCCTGTGTTCCAATGCTACATTGTGTTAGCTAATGGTGTTGAAAAGCTAATTCATGATTAGAAAACTCTTGTGCAGTTATGTTAGCACATGAATAAAAGTGTGAGTTTTCATGGAAAACATGAAATTGCCTGAGTGACCCCAAACTTTTGAACAGTTGTGTAGTGCTTTTTTCTTTGTTTGTTTGTTTGTTTTTTAGTCAAATCTCACTCTGGCATGGTGGTTAAGGAATTCTGAAATGCAATACATCTCCTCATCCTCAAGTGTCTCTTATCTATAGAGCTAAAAGGTTGTTCAGTTGTGCATAGATAGACTGAATTTCAGGATGTTTTTCGAAGTGGAAGTTGCTAATCCAAACCTAAAAATAGCTTCGTCCTACAAAATTTCCCAAATGAAAGTTAAATTCCCCACAGTTTAAAGATCTACCTTTATATGTACGACCGTTCAAAAGTTTGGGCTCACCCAGTCAATTTCATGTTTTCCATGAAAACTCACGCTTTTATTCACATGCTAACATAACTGCACCAGGGTTTTCTAATGGGGGGTGGTGTGTGGCAGCAGCAAAAGCTCTTTTTTGAAATGGAAAATCACATATTATTACCATCTGCTTCTTCACCACTCTGGCTGACTTGTGGCACTCCTAACAAATACTTAAGAATAAGGTTTGGGTTGTTTTTTGTTTTTTTATTAAAAAAAAAAAAAAAAAAAAAAAAAAAAAGCTGTTTAATTGACATGAACTTCCAAACAGATTAAGCCTGGAATTCAAGTTTTCTGAATGCTGGTGGTATCATCATGTTTCCTTTGGTTAGGTGTTTTAAAATTCTTTCTTTCCAATTCTGTGTTTGTGTTTTAAGTGGTCTTGTTATTGTAATATTTTGTCAATTTTTGTTGGCTGATTAGCACTATTAAGACGATTGCTGTTGAAGAGTCATTTTTAGTGGTTGTTGACATTTTATTTGTCACCTACCTGCTCACTGGGATGTGATCCATGTTGTGCATGTTTTTTGTTTTTTTTTATGATTCTGGAGGTGGTGTACTACAACACAAGATTAGCCTCAGCACACAAACAAGAAAGAAAGAAAAAAAAGCAGAGAGGAAAAGAAGACCAGGTTACGTAATGGTGACAAATTTACATGCATATTAAGATTCATTTCATCCTCTTTTAGACCAGCTGTCTGAACTTGAGGATTTCTCAGGCAGCCGAATCAGACCAGCGGATTTAAGTTTAATGAAACACTTGAGGCCATCTGTAAGGGTTCCTCATGTGGTCGTATTTGAATTTACATTTAAACTATAGTACTCTATACAAGGGAAATTATAGGTTTCGCATGTTGTTGTTTTTTCTCCTGTACTAAAAATATACCAACCTGTGACCCCCGAGGCTGCAGCATGAATTTGGTTGTAGTCTTTGTGGAGCATACAGGTAGCTGTTGGTTGCATGCGGTCACGGTGTAACAAAACTTTCCCTCCAAAGGATTAGGAGAAGTGTCATATCAAGAGAAAAATGTCATTTTCGGTGTAAGGTTCTCATGTGACAGATGGGATGTGGGTGTCAATATCTCAGCCTGTGCTGGAGCTTTTCTGTGTGCATGTACTGTAGGCGTTCAGTCCTCCTTACCTGCATTCTCTCTCTCTCTCTGTCTCTCTCTGGGTTGTGTCATCCCTCCTTCTCTCTTTAACTATGCAGTAAATTTATGTGCTGTAGTACAGATAGCTCACGGTGGGAGGGAGAGTGTGGCACTATGTGGGTGTCTAAGAGGGATGGATAGAAAAGATGGAGCAAGAGGAAAAGAGGAGGTAGAGCTTGAGTGAGAAACAGAGGCAGGAGGGATGGAAAGCACGAGAGACACATTTGCACAAAGCCATCTGTGTATGTTATACGGAATTTTCTGAGTGTGTTTATAATGCTACAGAGTTTATGCTTCATTAGACGTACATTTAGACATTAATAACATAGTGTCTTAAAACAATGGTATGATGATGTGTGGTATTATTTCATGACCCCCGTTTTCACATTATCATGTAAATTCGAGTGAGGCATATTTGTATTCCATTTTCATTCCATGCTCATGCAAAATATGTGGCGCTCGTGGCCTGTTGACGTCGTGACCGGGAAGGCGTTCTCATACACAATGACTGCAAAAGGTGAATATCATTCTTGATTTTACATAAACAGCCCTGAATGACTCTTTATATGATCCAAATTTGATGCATTAGCTTCAGTAAAATTTAAGTCAGCTGGAGCACAATCTATAAATTGTGTTGTTCCATTAATAAGACACTATAAATACTATTTAGCGTGTTTTGATTCTAAGTAGCATTTTGTTTTTGGTTTATTTATTTAGATTTTTTTTTTTTTTTACTGATTTTCGAGTAATATGTTAAGTACGTTAAAAAAGAATAATACTGGAAATTATATCCACAGAAAACATCCATATGGTAATACACAATATGCATTTTTACATTTCTTGACCATGAAATCTCATCATTTTAGCATAATTAAATGCTCCTAAGTCATTATTTTACAGATTGCTGTTATTTAAAAGAACAAAATTCCCATTGTTATTCTAAAAATAATTTTAGTTATTATTTTGAAATTATTAACATCATAATTACACTACTGTTCAAAAGTTTGGGGTCACCCAAGCAATTTCATGTTTTCCATGAAAACTCACATTTTTATTCATGTTCTAACATAATTGCACAAAGGTTTTCTAATCATCAATTAGCCTTTCAACACCATTAGCTAACACAATGTAGCATTAGAACATAGGAGTGATGGTTGCTGGAAATGTTCCTCTGTTTCCCTATGGAGATATTCCATTAAAAATCAGCTGTTTCCAGCTAGAATAGTCATTTACCACATTAACAATGTCTAGACTGTATTTCTGATTAATTTAATGTTAACTTCATTGAAAAAAATGCTTTTCTGTTAAAAAAAAAAAGGGGGGGGACATAAGTGACCCAAAACTTCTGAATGGCAGTGTATATTTAAAATTTGTTTTAAATATACTCATAAATTACTAATAAACTATGGTACAAAGCCAGCAGGAAGTCAGCCAACATAACAAAGGGAGTCTCTAGTATACTGTATATGCTCTGTAGGTAAAAAAAAAAAAAAATACAGAAGCTGCGATAGTTTCTAAATTGAATGGATTCACACACACACACACACACACACACACACACACACACACACACATATGTATATATATATACACATCCATCCATGACAATAAGTAAGAATGCTTAATTAGGAGAAGTATGTTCTCATTAACACCAACCATGCACCTTAATTCAATGCAGAGACTAAATAAACTATGATTGTTTTCCTTATTTGTAGTTAAGCTTCATTAGCTTCTTTTGTTTCGACTCTACATCTATGTTTTTTCTATTTTTCACTCTCGGACTGTTTATTCCTTTAGAAGCCAACACTGTCAGGTTTCTCTTGGTAAATAGTGTGCATTTTAAAATTAAAGTTCACCTCACGTCAACCTTCTGAGTGAATCCACTGATCGTGGTGATTCTACTGAAATGACATAACACTGCTGGAAAAATTTAGTTAGACTTTATTAAATGCTGATGTGACCGGGCCTTAAACTCCATAGTAGAACTTCATATCCAGGAAAAGCATTGCTTCACTTCACCTGTAACCGCATCCATAATCAATGCTGGAAATCAGAGCTAAAGACCTCTTGTCAGAGTCTATGACAAAAATGTTAAATTTGGAACTATCCTCCACAGAAACACAATATGAGGTGTTTCAGTGGATCTATAAACACAACATGTTGTGACAAAGTCCTCTAATGATCGTAGGAATCATTGATGTTATTCATCTCCGGCAATGGAGGAAGATGCTTGACTTTATTATAGGAGATCACTGTTTCCAGTTTCCTACCAACATTTACACTTTATTATAATCAATATTGCAACCATAGCAACAAAAGTTCCCTAACCAAAACTGCGCAGAAATTTATACTCAGAATTACTGTTGTGATATTGTTCTAGACCTTGGCCTGGGAGATGAAATGAAAGCAATAGATACTTCATCAATAGCAATGAGAAAATTGTTCAGGTTTCACCTAAATGCATCAGATAACATGAAAGCACATAATGAAAATGGGAGTTTAATTGCAGGAACAAACCCCAGGCTTGCTTCCTCCCTGCTCATAAACAGACTATCATATTCCCTGATAATGGAGCCTCTTCATCATCCATTGTTCTCTCTGTGACTTCATTCCTTTTTCTTTATTTCTTTTAATATGTATACATGAATTTATTTATGCAGGGTAAAATGGGTAAGTTCAATGAAAATGGGTGAAATTCAAATTAAAGATTTTTTTTCTCCTAGTCTTTAGATAATGATCAATAATGATCGATTTCCACCAATATAAAAAGTTTTATCATTAGAAACTTTTTAACAATATCACCCAGCTGTGCATAAATATAATCTTGTTTCTGTGCTTAAACTTTACCAAACCTGAAGTGTACCACTGATTTTACAGTCATTTGTATGACTTTCAAGGGCCTTTTCTCTGTGTCCTTCTAGAGAGCACTGACAAATTGACATACACTGCTAGTACTTTGTTCATAAATTTGGAGGACGTTGGCATACTTTTGGTGCCGGTAATACTGAACGCAATTCCTGGTACTTCTGATGAGAACAGCAGGTGGCAGAAGTGAATCTTAGTTTTATTTCTTTATCAGTAGACATCAAATGTTAATCTATTAAAACGCATGTGTTCCTGCTGGGATCATTGGCATCTGTAGGTGCGACTTTTTCAAACATGAAGTGTTGTTTTGTGTTTGTTAGTGGACTTTCCAACTTAAAGTGTGACATAAAATGAATATGTGGGCAGGTCTGTTGTTGCCAAAAATCTGAATTCAGGAGGGATTTATAATGTAATGGCCACCTGGACAGTTAGCCTACTCATCCTATATGTGAAAAAGGCAGAGCAATGAGCTATAGGTCTGTTGTGTTTGAGCTGCTGCTTGGGTATAATTTTCCTAAAAATCAATAGCTACAAAAATAATCCAAGAGCTAATTAATGCCCCTAACTTTTTAACAGCATATACATATTGTTAAAATGATAGCTATTTCCACTCACTGCATAAGAGGTTAAGATTGAATAAGTGGTCAGAGCAGACTGGTTATTTTAGAAAAATATCCCTTTAGGCATGTGGTACCAGTGACAAATCAAGCTTGCCAGTTTTAACTTGGCATGTCTTTGATAAGAGGCTCTGTCATCCAAGGTCATATCATTTAAGCGAAAATAACAAAATATGAAGTGGAACATATCATTACAAGGAGTTGAGATCAGTGGAGGCGTGATTCGGAGACAACACACTGCCAGGAAATGCAGATAAAATAAGTAATTGACATTAAATATACTACATGTGGTAGGATTGGTCAAGTTTTTTTTTTTAAATAAGGAAAGTCTCGGCCAGCTGATGAGTGGCCAGATGGACACTGGAGCACTCAGAGCTCAAAGAGGCTCAAAGCTACTGCCAAACTCCATGTGATTTCCAAACTGTGAATTGATTTTCAAATGACTTTCCAAACATGTTGTGTTTAAGATAATCCTTCAGGAAACTTTAAATCTCACATTTATAATGACCATCAACAGTAAATATTCTCCCTCAGAAACTTTTTGGTTGTGTAAAGTCACTGTTTTTGCTGCTTTTTACTTCCTCTGAAGTGCAAATGGCACTTATTACTGTGCTGTGTCTCCCAGACAGAAAGTGCAAAAGGTGGTGTGAAGGATCTCTTACAATATCAAGCATTTAGTCACCGCATACTTATCACTTCATAACTACCTGGGGCCTCCTGACAATGTTCGAGTGATACATGTGCAAGCAGTTCTCTTCATCGGCTTTCAGCTTGTCCCATATGTGCCATTGCTAAGGAATCCTGGAATTTCCTGTAGTAATATTACTGGAGTTTCTTTTGACTGAAGAATCTCGAAAACTACTTTGGCACAATTTACACTGAAATAGCTCTTTCAATGTACACTCCAAGGAATCTATTTAATATTCATAGAGAATTTGGAGCTATTAAAGCAAATCCGCAGCTTCTTATTTTCAATTTGTTAGGTCACCTGCTCTCTGTAATTCCTGAAGCAGTGTAGTTTTTTTTTTTTTTAATGCCATGTTCCAATCTCCTTTTTTCTATAGCTTTGGTAGAAAATATGTCTGAACAGTTCTCTGCATATGAGCTCACGGTTGACGGGGAGATAAAGAAGAGACGAGAACATACGGGACAGTGCTGGATGAAGCATTGAAGAAGGGATCTGGAAATACAGGGGATAAAAAGATAGGAAGTGCCATGGTGTGAGTGGGTAGAAGATGAGAGAAATGGGCTTAAGACCGAGGGTTTTTCTGCCCGTCTCCCACCAGCAGTGAGCAGATGTTGGACCCACAGGCCTCCATCAGCATGGAGCCCCTAAAGCTGGCACTGAAGCAAACCCACCGAAACACCCACATGCTGTGTGCATACGACATGCACATACACACACGTGCACTTCTGTATGTCGCAGAACTTATGTAAGTCGGAGAACTACACATTCGCCGTGCGGGGAGATGAAAACAGTTTCAAATACACCAAACACGTTCGCTCATACACAGCAGGTTTTGGGTTGAAGGTGACATGTTTATTATTATTCTGTCTATGAAAAACACTCCCATGTTAAAGTGTGCATTTTTCCTCCTTTGGCTTTGATACATTCATTTTGCTTATTTTTTCTGCAAGTGTTTCTTTATTGATATATAACTTTTCATTCTTCACCTGTGCGTACACAGACAGGATATGTTCAGGGAAAGCAAAATGAATTAACAGCAACAAAATTAAGAAATAATTCATGTCTCCTTGAGTCATTGATTAAACCGCTAACTCAACTCTGTGTATCAAATGTTAATATTTACAAGCTTTTTAAAATTCCTACCTTAAAATGACCTAGATGCAACTCTACACATTTTCTTCCTTTCAGAATGTGCAGATTTGTGAAGCTCCTGTATCTTTCTCTATGCACCAATCACACCAGTTCACTTACAAATCTGCTCAAATTCCCTCAAATTGAAATTCCCTTTCATCCTGTGTTGCTTGTGTTCTCATTTCCTCCCTGTCTGTTTCCCTTCTTTTTTGATTGGCCTCATGAGTTTCACCTCGATCTCATGAGTCACCTTTGTCTTGACTGCCTACTCAATTCTCAATGTAAAAATAGTCCTGTCTTTCTCTTTTCTCTGGTCAGTAACAGACAAGTGAGATGGGAAACAGTTTTTGTTTGCTTCCTTCGCTTTGTCCAGACTTTTGTCACAAATGTAGAATGTGCTTTTTAAATGTGTATCTTCCAGTCACAAATTCAGCATTGCAGTATAAATGACCTCCACAATCACGTTCCGTGCATTTCTAAGATAAAAGAAGAAAATATATATTGCCAGTGTGTTTTTACACATCAAGAGCCGTACGAGTAAATACAACGATGTTAGTGATTACTTTGACTCATGAGCTACTAAACTTGTCAAATAATATCAGCAGAAAGGAAAATCCCCTTGCCAAAACTGTAAACTGGTTTAAAACTAACTTCCTTAACTGAATATACATTTTAACAGTGTTTACCAATAAACATTTGTCAAATAACCTGCACAACGACCCCCAAAAATATGCGATTACTGACTAAAAATACACAGGAACACTGACAGCACATTGGGTGGTCTGAGATCGACCGCACTGCTTCAGCTCTAACAGAATGACAACTTTAAACTATCGCATGCAAAACAAACAGAAGATTTTGGGGCACGTTTCTGATCTTTTTTACTGATCTGTAAACAACTGGAAAAATTCTGAAACAGCCAGCAGCAGTTTGTTTCCTTCACTCAATTCGGCCAGACTGAAAGTGAGCTCTGGCTGCAGGCCACATAAAACTGTCCCACCGGGGAGATGAGACCTCATTTAGCAAAAAGTCTATATTTGACTCATGATCTCACACGAAATATACCCACAGAGCTTTTATCCAAATGTTTACATTTACAACTGAGTGTGACACACATATTTACCCACAAAATGCAGTGAGTCAGACATAAACAAAAAAGATGCCAGAGACTTAAAGTAGGAATTGATATAGATTCAAGAGTCATCTCATCTTCTGCCTAAAATACAAACCTTGCAACCAGTGCTGCTGCTTATTATTATCACATTAAAAAAAAACTTTTTTAATAATGCAGAGTTGGCTGGGTGCTTCATTAACAGTTTTATGTGATTTTACTGCTTTACCTGGACTTTAGTAACCATTAGAGCACGATGACAAAAGGTGAGACTGAGACACACACACACACACACACACACACACACACACACACACACACACACACACACACACACAAATATCAGTGGGGGTATTGGGTCGATGAACATGTGGCAGAAGATGAGAGACCACAAGAATGCATGATAAATATTTTAAGCTGAGCACAGCAGATCTGTGAGCCATCAGTCAATCTGTAGATTACGTGGTGACACTAGTTTTTGTGGGTGTGTTTGTGTTGTGGGTGCGTATATGCGACTGTGCTCAAGTGAGCGTTTGTATGTGATAGAGACGGTTTCTAAATGTATGTTTCTTCATACAGTGCATTACTGTAATATTTGCTACTATACTACTGTAAATGTAATTCATTGGTGCTTCACTTCTTTTTGAAGGTCTGAACAGAAACACACTGAAGACATCCTTGAGTGTTGCTATTCTACCTAAATGATCCTTGTGTGGAAAAAGGGCCACTTTGTAGAATTGTCGATCTTCAAAGGTAGGTCAACGATGCCATTGGGTCAGCAGGTCACACAGTTCGATCACTGTGCTTTATTGATTGTTTTTGTTAGACCTTCCCTCAAGGCAACTGTCCTCCTACGCCAGCTCATTAAACACAAAAGCAGGAAGGTGATCGACAATCACGGATGGACCGATAGTTCTACTACACACACACTTCAACAGTGAGCTTTGTTTGCAGTCATTGTTGTTGTCCATTGACTTCTACAATCCAGTCAGGTTTATTCGTATATCCTTATATGATCTATGATACCTCAACAGGCTTCTCACACCCACACTAGTGAAGTTCTGCTTTCTATGAAGACAAGAAAAACCTCCCCAGAAATAAGATATCGCACATGAGGAGAAATATGGCGTAATACCAAGTGAAAGGGCTACATACAGTGTTATAAGTAATGTTTGGTAGACCAACAAGACGAGGGCCAGGAAATACTTGTAAGAAGGGGTTCATTATTTTTTATCTGACATTGTAAATCAAATGTGTCCAAAGGAGGGAAGCGAGAAAAACTCACCATTATGAAGAGGTTGGAGACATGTTGTTTGGACATATCATCTGCTCTCATATCCTCATAAAAGACATTCACAGAGTGGCGCTGAGTCGGTCACGAGAAGAGACAGAAATAGCTGTGTAAAGAAAGAAAAACAAGTCTGAAGCTCGCCTTCTGCACACACGTTTACAAGGAGGATTTTCCAAAGCTATTCGACCATCTGAAAGGCACTTCAGATGAAATATTGTGGTTCCTACAGAGTCTACTGTACTAGTGGTTCTGCGAGGCTTTAATTAGCCAAGCAGTACTTTGAGGCAAATGAGCTAATTTGAGCTATGTTTACTATTGTGATTTAGCTCGTTATAATGCTAACATCTGCAAAAAACATGATTCACAAAGTATCACAAAGAGTTTGGTGGGAATATCAATTTTGCATTCATTTAGTCTTAAAGTGGTAGAATAGAACTTTTGACAGTATGACCACCATTGTGATTACAGTTCTTCCTTCCAGGGATGTGAATGTCTGTGCATCGTGCATCGTCTATGTAATATTCTCAAAATAGAAGTGAAAATGTGACCGTGCTGGTTGAACTCGAGGAAATCAGCCCTCTGGGTGCAACTGAGTTCATGAAGTCCAGCTAACAGACAAGACATTTTACTAATACTGAGAAATGTCAGCATCATATTGGCACTGGTGGAAAAGTCAGTGGGTCACCCAAGTCAGTACGCTTCATCATCTGGACACCATGGATGATTTGTGCAAGTTTATGTGGGATTTTAATGAAATGCTAGTTTAGATACTTCATGCTGCACAAAAGTGGTTAACTGACTAAGCAACAGTCAAGTTTATTGATATACTTACACTTCTGTGCCCAGGATGACTAAAAATGGAAGAATCCACAGGAGAGTAGGTAATTAAAAGAGAGACCCACCTGATCATCTACCAAACAACAGCAGAATCACAAGTTGTAAAAAGGAAATTAGACAAAACATGAAGTTGTAACAATAGAAGAACACGGAGAGATCACAGAGGCAGCATTTATGTTCATCTATCTATCAACCTAAAAGTCAAAAACAGATCTGACAGTGAGAGCATAAAGAACCCAGCAGTGCTGCATATTCGACAGAATTATATTGTGGATGAATTTACTCTCACTCACATCTACTGAAACCATAAATAGACCACGGTTATGTCAGAGTACTTGTTTCCTTCTTGTTATTCAGCCCAAGTAAGAGGACAGGAACAGTAGTGACAGGAGCTCTAATAGGATGACTATTGGTATTCAGTTCAGCAGTCTGAAATCAGGACGTCGGTTCTGAACCCAGCAGTCTGCTCCCCCTGACCTGATGAGCTGAGATGGCTGTCTATCCACCAGGGCCTATGATTGGATCAGCAGGTATGGATGAGGGTCTTGCGCGCGTGCGTGCGTGTGCGTGTGTGTGTGTGTACATACACTCACCGGCCACTTCATTAGGTACACGTGTTCAATTGGTCGTTAACACAAATAGCTAATCAGCCAATCACATGGCCACAACTCAATGCGTTTAGGCATGTAGACGTGGTCAAGACAGCTTGCTGAAGTTCAAACCAAGCATCAGAATGCGGAAGAAAGGGGATTTAAGTGACTTTGCATGTGGAATAGTTGTTGGTGTCAGACGGGCTGGTCTGGGTATTTCACAAACCATTGATCTACTGGGATTTTCACACACAACCATCTCTAGGGTTTACAGAGAATGGTCCAAAAAAGAGAAAATATCCAATAAGCGGCAGTTGTGTGGTTGAAAATGCCTTGTTGATGTGAGAGGTCAGAGGAGAATGGGCAGACTGGTTGGAGATGATCAAAAGGCAACAGTAACTTAAATAACCACTGGTTACAATCTGTTAATGCAGAATGCCATCTCTGAACACACAACACGGCCAGCCTTAAAGAAGATGGGCTACAGCAGCAGAAGACCACACCAGGTGCCACTCCTGTCAGCTAAGAACAGGAAACTCAGGCTAGAATTCACACAGGCTCACCAATATTTGACACAAGAAGATTGGAAAAATGTTGCCTGGTCAGATGAGTCTCCATTTCAGCTTCGACGTGTAGATGTAGGGTCAGAATTTGGTGTAAACATGCATGGATCCATCCTGCATTGTATCAAGGGTTAAGGCTGCTTGTGGTGTAATGGTGTGGAGGATATTTTCTTGGCACACTTTGGACCCCTTAGTACCAAATGAGCATCATTTAAATACCACAGCCTACCTGAGTATTGTTGCTAACCATCTCCATCACTTTATAACTACTGTGGACCGTCTTCTGATGGCTACTTCCAGCAGGATAATGCACCATGTCACAAAGCTCAGATCATCTCAAACTGGTTTCTTCAACATGACTGAGTTCACTGTACTCCAATGGCCTCTGCAGTCACCAGATCTCAATCCAATATAACCTTTGGGATGTGGTGGAACGGGAGATTAGCATCATGGATGTGCAGCCCACAAATCTGCAGCAACTGTGTGATGCTATCATGTTAATATGGACCAAAATCTCTGAGGAACATTTCCAACACCTTGTTGAAAGTATGCCAGGAAGAACTAAGACAGTTCTGAAGGCAAAAGGGGGTCCAACCTTTCACTAGCAAGGTGGACCTAATAAAGTGGCCAGTGGGTGTATATTAAATGAAGTGAACTGATCTGAATTGAAAGTGGGATGATCACCTTACTTTGCTGAGGACACAGTCTCACATTTCACAGTTAACTTTAAAGTTGTGTGATTATCAGGTTCAAATAATAAAATAATATGTAAGCAGGTGTGTATCACGTTTGTAGGTCCTTGAAGCAGTGAGTGGATGGACAGTGTTGATTTGTGGTCGAAGCACTGAAGCTGTTCTGTAGTAAGAAACCTGGAAGTCAGCGACTCTCCGCTGATCATCTTACTGAGTCACTCTGTTTTCTGTGTAATTCTGCACATTTTTACAGGTTATTTCCTTCTCATTTAAAATTGTTTATTAATATGCTTGAAGCAGAGACATGACATGAAGTAGAAACAACAACGAAATCAAGTGTAACCATTTATTCTAGTTTTCAACGTGACTCGTGCTGCTTCATCTGCTCGCTGTGCAGGTGAAACAGAGTTGTCAGTAGATGACCAATCACAAAGATCCATCATCTGGCTGCTGAAAAATAGACAAACACTCAGACAAACAGTCTTACTAGAGGACTAACCAGGTACATCACCATGGCAACTGATGCTAAACTCCTCACCTGCTCCGGGGAAGGTTTTGTTCCAGATAACAGATCAACACATATATAAACATCAAGAACTGAACAACCTGTTTTCTTGTAAAATATCCAGACAGTGAAGCCAGATAATGACACAGTTCCTGGGTTTGTTAAACTCTCTTCATAGTTCAGTCCCCAGGTAGCTGTCTATATCACAAACTACACACTCCTGTATTTCAGCTGTTCTTGTTTGTCAGTGACACAGAATAGAGGTTATCAGGCTGGTTTCATGGATACATTAACACATCTTGATGTCAGATTTTTATACATTTATTCAAGAAACAATAATAAGTAGATTTATCTCAATTCAGTCCAGTTTTATTTATATAGTGCCAATTACAATTCAGATTGTCTCCAATGCTTTACAGAACCCATATGGCCTGAACCCCCAGAGCAAGCCTTAAGGCGACAGTGGCAAGGTAAAAACTCCTTTTTAACAGGAAGAAACCATGAGCAGAACCCGGCTCATATGGGGGGACCCATCTGCTGCTGGCCGGCCGGGTTGAAAGGGACAGAAGAGGTAGAGAGAAGGAGAGAGAGGTTTTAGAGGGAGAGGGAGTAGGAGAAGAGATGATGTTACAGCTTCCTCCAGGTCTGGGCTCCAGCTGGGAGACTCCTAAAAAGAACACAAATATCCATCCATCATCTATACACCTCTTAATCCTCATTAGGGTGGTGAACAGTTTGAATAAACTGAAGTGGTGGACTCACCTGTCCAGATATTTCACATCTGGTTGCAGCCCGATGAACTCCTCAACGGGTTTATTTAATGGGAACAGCTTTATTAATTAATGTTTCATTTTCTCAAATACAACAGATGGTTTTGTTCATAAAAAAGTCAGACTTGACAGGAATTATATTCAGCATTTGCCTTTAGTGTATTTAGACTGATGCACAGTCACCCCACAAATGTTCGTTCTAATCTGCTATCTGCTACACAGAGCATCTAAAATAATGAGAATGAACAATAAATAGTTTGTATTCCTTAATAATATACTTTCATTTTCCAGTACTAGTGCCACCTGTGTTCAGGTACTAAACATTTATGGGGAATTTTTCAAATCCAGGTTGCAAAGTGCTTCACAAGGGAGCAAAATAAAACAGACAAGTCATAAAATCATCAGAAATTAAAAGACAAATACAAACAACATGGTGCTTAAAAAAAACAATAGATAAAATCATTATTGACCAACATAGAAGACAGTTCAAAGAAAATAAACTCAAATGTAGTCAGTAAAGGACACTAGCAAACATATATCTTAAGAAGAGACATATGATACTCAAAGGTTAGAATTATAATGAGGAAAGAGGCCATTAAGTGCTTTTAAAGAGACCAGTAATTCTTCAACTCTTTCCCTGAACATACTGGGAGCCAGTGTAACGAGGCTTCTTGGTTCTTGTTAAAAGTCTGGCAGTTGAATTCTAAAATGTCACGAAGTTTTTAAAAAAAAAAAAAAAAACTGTTACAGTAATAAAAGCAAGAAGAAATAAAAACAGGTAAAATGACCTCAGTGTCTTTAAAAGTTAAATTACGCCGTGTTTTAACTCCTTGACGCCTGAACTTATTTACAATGATTTGTGTTTTTGCTTTCCAGCTGACGCTTAATTAAGTGGAGATTGTTAATTTGTCTATTACACATAGAACAGATATATAATAACAATAACAGATATATAATAGAATAGTTTAGTTCCCAGTCTGACTGGTCCTATGAGACACCAGTGCTTGCAAAAGGTTCCGAGGTACTTACTGAATATGCACAAACTGCCATTGGGGGAATGCATATGCTATCTGGGCTGCAGTCTGAATGAAAGTGGTATGATGCAAATTCACATACTTCAGGGTTAAAAAATATTCCTGAGATGGCAAAAACATGATTCCACAATCAAAGCATCTGCTCTAGTTTGATCAAATGTAAAATCTATAGGAACAACTTTCCATTTTATGGAAGCATGCACTTGTGTGAGAAAAATGTTTTAAAGTTCACCAGAACATTGTTGTCCACAGGAATCAGTTTCTCAAACCATGAAGAAGTGAAGATCTCCACTTTCATGTATGTTGAAAGGCGAACTGTGAAGAATCTTTCTAGAACGTGTTCTGTAGAAACAAATAACCACAGTCCGGTGTGTTCTTTATTTGTATGTGTTGTGCTTCCTCTATGCGCGGCTGAGGCTCATCATGAACGTGAAACATCTTCTTGAGGTCCCAGAAGGTCTCAGGAACAGATTGATAGGTCTGATATTAGCTAGATTGGTTTATAACAGATTTCCAGATCTGAGGAGTTGAGTGAAGATACATAATCCCACAAAACCTAACAGAACAGCAAACCAAAATACAACAAAGTATCTCACCTCCCTGTCCAACAAACATGAGAACAAGTGTGTCTGGTTAGTAGGTCGATCTGAAACCATATTTGATCCTCCCTGAAAATTTAGCTCTTTACATTCAGGTTTCCCGAATCATCAAATTCAGATTCTTCTATGCTATGCCACACATCTGGGTCACTGAGGAAGAGGAAGGCAGAAGACAAGCATTTTTTTAAAATTTCATTTGAACTGAGATGATAATAAACATCTGAATTAAGTTCATCTGTTTAATGAAATTGTTCTGTTGTGTTGGTGTGGAATAAAAAAGCAGGACTGTAGTACTGACATTAGTTCTGCATCACTGATAGAAGGATTTTAAAGAGAGAGTGAACTATTGGAACTGTTCTGATGAGAAACAGCCAAGAAAAGTCTAGTCAGTTTTAGAGTTATGTAGTTTTATTTCTTTCTATCTGATATCTGCAGGTAGAACCCCATACAACCTGATATTTATATGTAATAATGCTGTAAAAATCTTGATATTCTACACATTTTGTTTGTATAACGCCTGAGTGGACTTGAACTGTGGTTTGTGTCTCCTCCAGTGTGCCTGTTTGAGTTCATATGACCTGAAAGTAAACACTTTGACCCTTGTATTTTCCCTACTGTGTCAGCTTGTTTTTTCTTATTTTTGTGTCTTTAACAGCTTGTTTTCATTCTTGTATTTTCCCAAACATGAGTTTAGATGGAAATAGAATAGAATAGAATAAAGTACAGAAGTTTGCAAGTTTTTTTTAGTTCTAATTTAGATCTAATCTTTTTTAATTATAACATTATAAGAAAAAGTTATACATATATATCTGTGCAAAATATAACAACTACCATGTGCTTCATTATCATATTCACTGATTAAGGAAATTAATTTCAAAGGGGAAAAATTCTTTATTAATTCACCCACGCTAGATAAATGAACAGTATATAGATTCAATTGCAGTTAATAAGCTGTATCTTTAGGTTTCAGTCAGAGACACTAAAGTTATTGTAAATGGTTATCCAGTCAGGTTAGAAGGAAAAGACAGCGGTTTAAGTGAGCTCTCAATAAATCTGAATTCTGCTGAGAGAGCTAATCCCCCAAACATTTAGAATGCACCATAACGTATACACAAACATGAGCTTAGCAAGATAATACAAGAGCTTTAATGACATGACGAGGACTTGGGGTTGTGGGGGGACTTGCATAGCAATCAGTGCTGACATTAGAGAATCAGCACAGCAACAGAAGAGTTTATAAAGGCTGCTTAAGACACTTGTTTGGATGATATGATCTCATCCAATCAAAGTCGACCAGGTGGACGCATTAGCGAGCCAATGATGTGCGTCGACTGAAGTTGATCTGCTGACGTGAGCATGACTTCAGTGCACTATTTAAACTGAGCTACACCATATTTCAGTCAGAGATTCTTATGTCAAATAATATTTTGCAAATGGTTTTAGAGATAGATTGGACAGAAAAGCCTCTACTGTTTGAAGGAGCTCTCAATTAATCTGAGCAGCGACAATAATTCTGCTGAGTGAGTTAATCCCCCAAAACAAAATGACTGCTCCCTGCTTAGTAAGAATTAGCAGGAGCGTATTAAACCCCTCCGAGAAACAACAGAGCCACTGTGATCCACCATCCCATATTTAGGTAAGAAGCGTGCTGCTGTTTGGTAATTCCATTCCTGTTTTCGATGAACTAGGAAAGATATGTGAAGATCCTAGTTGTATCCTGATGTGAGGAAGATATTCTGCATATAAATATGCTCAACAATGTGAAGCAATGAGCATGTTGCAGCTCTTTTTATCTATTCTACGAGAACTACTTGAATGTGGCATTGAAATTCCTTGTGATGCAATGTCAAATGAGACATTTCATTAGCTTACTGATGGAAAACATTGAGGAGTTAACTTTATTAGTCATACTGACAGCAACTTGGTTATCACAGTAAACTGTTACCTGCTTTCTTGATCAATGTAGATAAGAGTGTTTGAGGGCAGAGCTGAAATTTCGACTGGCTGCTGAGTTTTTAAGCCAATAGTGACAGCAACAGTTGAGTCTAAGTAATTACTGTAAAAGTACCCCTCATTTCATTCCATGTTTGCACACCAAAGCTGAAAGATCTATAGTTAATCATTGCCGGAGTGTCTGTATGTTGCAAGACCGATGGGGCTTAAGTTTGACATGTGTTCTACCCGGAGTTCTGCACGTCGAATAGAAGGATAGCATCCAAAACCTTTCATACGTTGGATAGATGGTGTCCCAGTGACCCACCGTTTAGACCAGGGGTGGGCAATTAATTTTCATACGGGGCCACATGAGAAACTTTGACGGTTGTTAAGGGCCGGACCAGTACACTTAAAAGCTCTGCTCAATATATATCTCAATAAAAACAGTAAATGAAACAATACAATGATATAATGAAAATGTGGAACACAGAACACAACTATTTAATGAAAGACTTTGTTTTTTCATTTAAACTATGACTGCTGCGTATTGAGTTGTAGATATTTACTATCATAAAGACATACTTAAAATGTGAAACAGATTTTCCAAGTGCTTTAATTACTTTTCAGCAGTCACTGTTTTTACAAAGTAAGTAAGCCATCACTCAGAATTTATTCTACAACAATGTGACCATCAGCTGGCAAAGATTTGAAACTTGCCTTATCATGTCAGTTTTTGCTCATCATGAACGCTATGAGGTGTTGTCAGTTTTTCTAAATCTACATTAAGATGACTGTGAAGCATAAAGAAAGACAACAGCTACCCACTACTCTTACAGCAATGTTCAATATATCTCAATAAAAACAGTAAATTACACAACACAATGATGTACAATGCCCAACTCTTGAATCTCTGCTCTCAGATCCCAAACTCGTTTAAGCACCTTGTCCAGGCTGATCCACCTGACAGCTGTCTGGTAACCAAGGTCACCATGTTCACTATCATCTCCTCCAAAAAGACAACAAGCTGTCTGTAATTCAATGCTCTTGCCCTGATGAAGTTAACTACTTTAGTTACAACATCAGTCACATGGTTGATTTTTAGCACTGACTTACACAACACCTCCTGATGTATAATACAATGCAAAAATATCAGTTTCTGTTCTGGGTTTATTTCAGTCACTTTATCTTGCATCCGTTTCAAAAGTCCAACATTTTTCCCTGTCAAATTTGGACAGCCATCAGTTGTAACACCAACCAAATTCTCCCATTTTAGCCCCAGCTTGTTCATGCATGTATTTACCTCAGTGAACCGTCATGGTTCCCTTCATTGGCTGCAGAGCTGCCAGCTCCTCCGTCATCTCAAAGGTTTTTGTTAGTCCACGTACAAAGATGAGTAACTGGGCTGTGTCACGGACATCACAGCTCTCATCCAGAGCCAACGAGAAAACATCAAAATCGTCCACTTTGTTGTGCAGCTGAAGCTCCAGATTCTCGGCGCTGCTCTCCACCCGCCTCGTTACGGTTCGCCTCCTAAGGGTCACATTAACGAACGCTCCTTTCTTCTCCGGGCATATAAACGCTGCAGAGTCCACCATTCTTTTATAAACTCTCCATCAGAGAATGGTTTACTGCTTTTGGCGATTTTGTAGGATATTAGAAAACTCGTCTTGACTGCTGCATCCCTTGATGTGAGCTTTGGTAAAACAAAGTCATTGCTGCTTTAGCAGTTTAGCTAGCAAACCTTCAGACATCCTCCCCGCTCTGCATCAGTCAAAAGTTTGTACTTCTCTGCATGTTTGGTCTCGTAATGTCCATTCAGATTATAATCCTTGAGGACCGCGATCTGTTCGCCACAAACTAGACACACAGATTTACCAATGACTTCAGTGAAGAAATACTTGGAAGTCCATGCTTTGTTAAAAACTCTGCATTCGGAATCAATCTTTCTTTTTTTGCCGTTAGCTGACATCTTCCCGAGCTGAAGCTGACCAACAAACCAATCAGAGCATAAACCTTATGCTAAGTAACGCGCGAAAAAACGTTAACTTAGCAGATCTTTCAAAATAAAAGCAGTGCAGGCGTATTGCTTGCATGTATTGTGATGATATATATTTGCACTGACTTTTAATATTTTCCAGTGACCTCATACGGGCCAGTCAGGGTCATCCGGTGGGCCGGATGGATCTGTGTTTTTTTATTCCTCTTTCTAGCCCTCTTTTTTCATTGTTATACTCAGCTATTTGTGGCAATCTCGTGTGTACAACCCAATCAATTTCTCCCTGGAGAGGTTTTCTGAAAATGTGCACCACTAACCCCCCCCCCCCCCCTTTTTTTTTTTAAATGATACTGCTCTCTCCCATTTAGGCTTGCATTTCATCTTCCAGTGTGGCATGTGGAATAAACACATCTGATTTTCTACGTGGTCAGACATCATACGCTTCTGAGAGACAATGACCCAAGACTTAATCTAAATTTAGGAAACGCATGGGTGGAATGAAGCCTTTTTTCTAGTTTGCCTACAATGTCAGGCCCTTTGAAGGCCGACTGAGGAATGTTTCAGGAATGAAACAGTTTTAGAAGCATACACTATCTCGCCAGAAAACTAAACTCAAACTAAACCGCTAAGTAAATAATTTACAAAGCACCAATTTGGATGCTTTTTTAAAGCCTTGCAAAGTATAGGAATTACAGGAGGCACTGTAGGAGTTATTTATTTTTTTTCCCAAATGGGCTGCACAGACCTGGAATTGGAATCTTTATAGTGGCAAGAATGTGAGAATTTGGACTTTACACATATTTCCTTTAAAGCTAATGCACACAAGGATTGTCTTGTTCATCCTGGAACCCTCTGCTTCTGAGGAGGGTCTTTTGAGACGCAGGCTGACAAGAACCACAGATAAAACAAGTGAAGCTAGTAAAATGACAGCTGAGGGTTAGAGCCACTACGGACCAGTCCAGTCTTTTCATAGAATTGTGGGATGCACGTGGTTGCTTGTGCAGAAAATGACAAAAAGAGAGAAGTGTGTCTCTGTAGCACAGAGCTGAGATGGATATAACTATTATTTTTAGCTCAACATTTGGGACGAACTTTACATGTGGTGTCTCCACAAAAACTGAAAGTGGCATTAAATGCAGGCATGGTCAAGGTGTTTGTGAGTCTGAGATTACTGTCTTTTAGGATCACTGATACTTCTTCACAATCTACGAGATGTTTTTCCTCTGATTCAAAAAGCAGAGAAAGTATTTTATTAGATTTTAATGGCCATTGCCAGCAGCCTGTGTGGCATCATAGCGTTCTCATCCTCTCATCCTCAAAGTAACAGCAGGAGTTCTTAGAAAGATGGTTTCACTGTTTCCTGGTTATATTTTAGCTGGATTGTTGGTCCTTATTTCCTTAACTAGTGTATTTAGAAATAAAAAGTCTAACTTTGTGACTCTAACCACATCCCAGTGGCTGAGCTAACAATATAGGAACATTAGTTTCCTATTGAATTCAACACATTCAGTATATTATTACACCAAGATAGATGGTAAATTGCTTAATTAGCAGCTGATTTATTTGTGTCGCTGTGCAAGTTCCTGGTACAGTTGGAGTTTTGAGAGTTTGGGCTCAGATGAAGAATTCAGCCTCAAAGCTGCTCCTCTTGCAGATGGACCAGCAGAAGAGGAGTCATGATCTTACCAAGCTGCTGTCTGGACCAAGACTGAGTGATTCCAAATCCTCGTGGACAACAGAGGGCTCTTATTTCAATGAGGGTGCAGCTTTTACCTTTTTGTGAATAGTTTGTGTGGTGTGCAAGACATCATAAACAGGTTTATGTTGTTTTTCGAACCTGCAATTTTTTCTGCATTTTGATTATTATCTTTTATATGACTTCATTTTTTGTCTTATATCTTACTTTACCATAAATTGTTTTCTAGATGATTATTTTGTGATCTTTTCATTCCAGCGCCTCATAGAAAAATCTGAAAACAATATAAAGATCTTCATTAGAAGCACCTCTCAGACATGCAGTCTCTACAAAGCTGATCAGAACATGAATAATGTTTTTGTCAGACTTTGCTTTGCATATGAATGCGAAATGAACAGCTTGGGTCAACAATGATAGCATGCATGTATATCACCTTGAATTGCTTTGACTGATGGGAGATGATTCACATGGCCTTCATTTGATGCAGACACAGCCTTTGTCTCTGGCAACATTTGGCCTGTGGAGAGAAAGAAACAAGTACTGGTATGTGATCAAACAGTTGGGATTTCACATTTATGTGCATTTACATACTAATGTAAAAAAAAAAAAAAAAAAAAAAAAAGACAGCTGTTGGCTTAAATATATTCAAAATCAAAATAAGCATTTGGCCTTAACAGAAAGGGCATGGGTTCTTTTTAAAAAAAATTTAAAAAATCATTACATATCGTCCAGTGTTAAGTAATAATTGAGAAAGCAGCACTTCACATATAATAATTTGATCAGAACTGACTCTAAAGTCTAAAATATACATTGCTAGCAATAATGATATTATTGTATTAAGTAATGCAACCCAACTACCTCTTGCACAGAACTCTGACTGATACAGTGTATCTGCCCAAGGCTGCAGTTTTTAAAATTATAGTTGAACACATTAAAAAATGCATTGTTGTTGCATTAGATCTGTATGTTTTCTCTCTTTGGGGATGTGTCTTATTTTTTATCAAGACTCCTACAAAGCACTTGCGAGAGTAGAACATAAAATCCAGACTGGAAGATGTTCATACCTGTCAACACAAATGAAACCTTCTTGCCAAAATATGACCGGCAGCAGAAGAAAAACATGCCATGCTGGCAGGGTTAAAGGTGGAATCTGGAATTCTAGAGAAGGAGCGTTGATATGCAGCTAGTTAGTATATTTATATAGTTACCATGTGTAGATTTACCGTCTCTTTCCCCCCCTGTCCTGCACACAAGCATGAACATGCATGAGCTTGAGTTCAGAGGACATACAGGAGTAGCGTTTTGTGGATCTATTCAAGGCCATTTGTTTCCTATGTACACCAGGCCTGTGTACAGCACCAGACTGTTTTTCCAGTGGACACAGAACAGACAGCAGATCATAAGGAAATATTGTTTGAATTTGACAAATACTGCTAAGCATAAGTGGGACCGCACAGTGACTTGGTGGTTAGCACTTTGGCATTGCAGCTAGAAGATCCCCAGTTCGCCTTCTTGGGATCTTTCTGCATGGAGTTTGCATGTTCTCCCTGTACATGTGTGGGTTTTCTCCAGTTTTCTCCGGGTTTTCTGGCTTCCTCCCAAAGCCCCAAAACCTGCTCAGGTTAACTGGTGACTCTATATTGTCCATAGGTGTGAATGTGTGCTTGTTTTTTGTCTGTATATGTAGCACTGTGATAGACTGGTAACCTGTCCAGGTGTCCCCTGCTTTCGCCCTAAGTCAGCTGGGATAGGCCTCCCCATGACTCTAATGAGGAATCACCGGTGTATAGATAATGGATGGATGCTTAGGATTAGAATCACTGACCTAGCTAACAGTTGCAATAAATGGCTTTTTCCCCCAATGTTTTTAATATAATTTCTTTGCACAATATGTGTTCAACTTTAGCTCCACTGACCTGTGACTTTCTACCTGCTGCTACTTCTGCTGTGCCTCTGCTCAAATGCTGTCATCTTTTCTAATGAACTTGGAATTAAATCCAATAGCAAAATTGCATTGGCTTATTGTGGTTTAGAGTTTTAACTGAAGCCCAATGTTACAGCATTCCCACCACACATCTTCTCACTATATTCTGATTGTAAAAGTTGTCAAGGATCTTGTAAAACTGCCATTTCTTGAGGTTGTCTTAATGGAAGCATGACACAGGCTGGATGTCTCCTCTGGATGTCGTGAGCTTCAGTAGAAAGCAACTGGACTTCTCGTTTTGGTTCTTGAAGATGTCTCACCTCTCATCCGAGAGGCTTCTTCAGTTCTTAGTGACTGATACTCAGATGTGTACTGTACATGCAGTCGAATGCAGCAGTGCTGAGTTCTTTCCACAGAGAATTTCACCATTATTAGCATCTTGAGTCACCCCCGACCTGGCAGCTCCACAGAAGATCAAACGTCTTCAAGAACCTAAAATAGAAGTCCAGTTGCTTTTATTGAAGCTCCCATGATAACCACGGCCTAGATGACTTAGAATCTACAGAGATATATCTTATAGATGTATCTAGTCCAGAGGTAAGGCACAAGCCTTCTAGAGAGAATAGGATAAAAAACTCTTTGAACATAGTTACCCCGCTTTTACAGGCACATTGAGTATCAAAATGTTGGTATTAGGGAAATAGTGTAGTAGAGACATTTTTAAAAAGCTGTCTAAGACATTTATTTGAATACTATGATATGATGTAAATGTGGTCCACTGCCTACAAACATATGATGTGTCAATAAAGCAGTGATGTGAGGCTGCTGATGCAAAGACACCCTCAGAACTCTGCTTAAACTAATGCTACACTTCCCTTTTGTGTACTTCCTGGCTGTAAGCCTCTGAAAGCCTTAAATAGAAAGGACAGAATCAAGGATTTTTGCTTGTAATTTTAAAAAACTCAACGTAAATATTCAGCTGAATTAAATTTCATTGATTTTTAATATAGCACCAAATCATAACCTAAGTCGTCTCAGGCTTACAAGAGAAAAGAATCATTTCCCCTGGAGCACTTTGTGACAGCGAGAAGGGAAAAACTCCCTTTTCACATGAAAAAGTCTGCAGTAGAACAAGACTCATACGAGATGAGCAACAACAGACAGCAATTTGGTGGGTTGGTGAGGGCAGTAGTCAAAGATTTGAAACATCCAGTTTAAGAGAAAGGTACAGAAAGAGAGAGGGCACTAAATTAATGACATGGAATTCTGGCATATAAATGAATGAAGAGTGAAAGAAAGAAGAGGAAAGATGCTTTTAGTCCATCATTGTCCCACAGCAGGTTTGGGCCAACAGCATCATACTAAGGGATGGTTCAGTGTAACCTGATCTAGCCAGAACTATAACGGCGCTTCAATGAGTAATTAATTAGTTGGCAACTACAAAACTAAGAAAATAACTAATGAAAAAAAGTCTACATCCTCTGATTCCAGCTTCTAAAGTAGAATATTTTCTGGCTTCTTTCCTGCTCCAGGGCAGTAAACTGAATATCTTTGGGTTGTGGACAAAACAAAACATCTGAGGATCATCTTGGGCTTTGGTAAACACTGATTTACATATATTTTCTTACCATTATCTGACATTTTATAGACCAAACAACTAAAAAATTAGTCAAGAAAAAAAAACTGTCATATTAATCCACTAAAAAAATAAAAAACAAACGAAAAAAATCATTAGTAGCATCTGATCAAGAACCTGCCCAACTGCTGTGTGGTCCATCAGTATGACTTCTTCAAGCCCCAAGATCAGATTGAAGTTGGTGAAGATGGCTTTAAGCAGTACGATGTCATTAGTGCTCTGGACATGGACGCCATGATGAGCACGATCTATGCATGGCTGGAGAACCTGGTGAAGTTTGAGAAGTCTCTTGACTTTAATAATACCCTGGATACAGAGATTGTTCCGAAGTCTGACCACAAGGAGGAGGAGATTCACATCCTTATTGTGGAGGGCTTCCTGCTTTACACCTACAGACCTCTGACCAACGGTGCTAAACCAACGTTACTTTTTTTTCCGTCCCATATGAAGAATGCAAAAAGAGAAGGTGCTCTAAGGGAATACATGGTGTCAGACGCCTTCGGCCTGTTCAACGGCCACGTCTGGCTCATGTATTTGCAGCACAAGAACATCTTGATCTGGTTGGTAAACTAAAAGGTTTGACAAAAAGGAAAGTCTGAAGCCTAATCTTAATACGAGTAAGGAGTCTGCCTAAAAAAACCCGACTGTGAGCTGGTTCCCCAGGAGAGAAGCTCAAGCCTTCATGCTACATTTACTACTACTGGGATGATATGGTACAAAGAGGTCTTCAGAATATGATGGAGTTTAGTCATTAAGGGCTTTGTGAGTAAAAAGAAGAATTTTTAAGTCTATTCTCAGTTTGACTGGGAGTCGATGAAGAGAACACAGGAGAAATATGGTGTCTTTTGCTACTTCCTAGTCCTGTAACTGGAGGCTTTTATTGGAGTTAGTGGGACACCCTGATAATAAAGAATTGAAATTTTTCAGCCCAGAAGTAACTAAAGCATATTCTCTTCTATATTCTTTCCTGTTTTTAGGTCAAATCTTCTATCAATACAGCTTTGTTTTACATGCCTTCCACCAACAATTTCCAAACTGGAAATGAAAATTCAAATAAAGCATTGTTAATTTGCCAAGCTCATTTGGAGCCGATCTCAAGTCATAGTCTCAGTTCTTAGCTGATATGAATGCATATTTAATACTAATGTGATAAGGTTGATGCTTGTATTGAAAGGTTGAGCTCTTGCCCTCTTCTAGAAAGGCTCTCTCTCTTTGCTTCTTGCAACATTGTTTTCTAATAAATCCACCATTGCCATCCTTCCTCGAGAGCCTCTTTTCAAAGAGTCAAGAGAGCAACTCACCCATGTTGTCTCTCGACATACAATGGCACCATTTGTACAAAGGGATCCTCAATCAAAGGTTGAGATACCCTTGCAGATGTGAGGCTCAAGTACGCAAGTGTGCGCGTACGTCTGTGTGTGTGCAGCAGAATAAGGAGTAATTGAGGCGCTTCATCCCTGAGTTTTGATAAGGGGAGTAATGGTGCATGTGGTTGCCGTGGAAACCTCTGTTTGAACATAACAGTACAAGGACCTCCATTCCTGCACACAACACATATATATGCCCCCCCCCCTCCTCCTCCACCCTCTCTGTCATATGAGAGCGTACTTCTTGCGTCAGTGATTTGAAAAGAGGCAGCAGATACAGCAAACAGCCCGGTTTTTAATCCTTTCTCTGTCTGTGAAGGTTGAATATCAGTCAAGTAGTATCTGGGTGTTTGATTTTGGCCACTCTTTTTGGAGGATGTTAAACAAGTGCAGAATAAAGGGCTTCAGTTCATCAAAACACACACAAATATGGATGTATTGCCGTACACAATATAACCCCCCCACCGCAGACACACACATCTTCCCAGGTGACCGGCATTCACGCTGTGAGCGTGTTGGTAAATTGTTAATATTGCAAGGTGCATTGCGGCTTATACATTTGAATGGTTCTTAAATTACATTTTAAATTTAGATGAGCTGTTTCAGTTCACTGACAAATGTGTTGTCCTGTTCGCTGAGGGAGGGCTCAGGGCATTTAGTTCTGACAGAGGCATTTCAGAAAGCAACAAGCAGCCAATCAAAATGCACTTTACTTCAATTTTTTTGCACACCATGCCAGGTTTTTGCTAATCGGAAACCCTTTTTGGAGCAGCGAGAGATGTATAGTGCCCACATGTGTGTGGGTACATGTGCTGCTTGTGTTATTTGTGTTGTAAGTTGTTTTTTTTTGCACATAGCCTCCGTGAAAATTAATTAACAGTCTTTCAATCAGGCACATCCATTAAAGTAGATAATCATGCTAGCTGAAATTTAATCAAACTGAATGTTTGATGATGCTTCTGCAATTTCTTAAGTAAACTCCAGCATTTACTGAGCCCCTTCTCACACAAAATACATATTGGTTATTGTCAATAATCTACTGTACCAACTCGGCTCACCCACTGACTCTATGCAAATATCTATGATGTATGCAAATAATGACAGGCAGGTACATGCAGGATGGAGATATGAGCCTGTAAATGTTTGCACCCAATATTCAACCCACACACTGCACAAGCGTCAACTGTGCCGAAACTACTGAGCCAAACCTTTTGTTTTCAGGAGTTTCGTGTAGGTGCTCAAGATTCCTGCATCTGCCGATTTATGTGAGCTAACTATACCTCACATAAATCACGTGAAATATGACCGTGGTATGAGATTCAGCCATGGTGCTGCATTTATAAAGAGAGTTCTCTCTCATTCAGTGTAAAAATACATACTGACATGCTCTCATTTTGTAAAATACTTTCTTAAATGTTTAACCAAACTTCTACCACAGATTTTAATAGGACACAGAAATAGGGGGAAAAAAAGCTTAAAAATACAACGTACTTTATCTTGCACTTGAACCATCAACATGTGGCAACAGTTGTACGATGACAATAAAACCTCTTATGTCTTATCTTCAGCATAATTAAAAGAGGTTTTATTCACAAATGGCTATAGAACTACAACAGCGTCAGTATAAGAGTGAAAGACGGACAAAAGAAATAAGTCTCCTTGGTCAAATTTATCTCACAAGGTGTCTCTCTGAGCCGCGATGTACTGTAGCCATAGCAACTGGCACCCAGCATCTCCTGAAGGGAATGAGAAAAGGATTCATGATTCATATCCAAACAACAACAGCCTGAGAATCCAAATATACTGAGGTAAACTGCCACCCCCAGACAGTCAAGCTGACAGATGTGAGGAGGAGGGGCCAAGTAGAAAACAAATAAAAACAATCACATTCATCCTCCGTTCGCTCCATCCCAACCACATGACTGGTGGTCATTGTTTTCTGTTCGCCTCTTACGATCTTAGCCATGTTGACTTGTGCATGATGATAAGAAGTAATAAGTTTTTCATGCCAGAAGGATGGAAAAAAGTAAGACAGGCAGCTTTGGTAGTGAGTCAGCTTCTGCCACCACACACCAAAGGATTTTGAATTTCACTTGTTGTGGTGAGCAAATTAAGAGGATATGATGAGGAGCTTCATATCATTCAAAGATAATGGCATGCATACCACCTTAGAAGAGCCACTCTGAGCAAAAGCATGATCCGTTGTTTCATATTCATGTACAAATCAGGTGCAAATCTAACATGCAATTACAAGTGCTTTGCTCAATTTTCAGGCTTGCATCAGTGCAACTTTCTATTTTTGATCCAAAAAACATTATGCAGACAGCACAGGCCCATTTACAGCACTTGCAAAAAAAACACAAAACAAACAAACAAAAAAAACACCACTCACACTGCCAATGAAAACATAATAAGCAAGCCAGAACTGCTTGTGGACCATATTTAGCAGAGCTGAGAACACTGTTTTGAATCATAATAGCTAAGATTGGGATCTCCTCACTTCCAAAAGTCAGCCATTCTTCAACTAGAATCGCAATCCAGTAGCCTTTGCCACATTTTGACTGCTTAAGTGAGCAGCAGCAATCAAGGCCCGGCCTGCTGGGCCCACTGCAAGGCAGCTGTGCCTCATTACCAATCAGAAGAAAAGGGGAGACAGGGCCCCTGGGATACACCCGGCTTCGTTGTGCTTTTCTGTGGAGTTAAAGCAAAGAGGAAACTCTTCTTCCCTCCCGTTCGTCTCGAGCTTTCTGCACCTGCATGTCAGTCACACGTTGTCTTTCTCTTCTTCATGCTAGGTAGCTTTGTTTCATCTCGTTATTTCTTTGTTTCTATCTGTATTTCTGCAGATTTTGCAAAAGAAAACATCAGCAATTGATTTTTTTTTCTCCTTTTCTTCATCACTGTTGTAGCCCATGAAAAGTCTGAACTGAAAAATGTATTTGCTGCAGTCAGAAGCTACTTGTGCCTGCTCTATTGGAGATATGCCCTACATTCCAATTATTTTCAAAAACGCGCTAACAAGTCAGAGAGTCATGCTGCTACTTTGCTTAATGTGGTATACCTTAGTGAACGTGATGGGAAAACAGCGCTGAGGATACACAAACAGGATTCACAATCAGGTTCCTAGTGGTTAAAATAAAAACCAGCGGTGGGTGAATTTTTATGACTCATGTCATAAAAATGAGTTGTTGAAAACATTGAATTATCATTTGTCAAATGCTTCCAACATCAGTTTTATAGCATATATTTGTTTCTTGCTCTGATTATTCTTTTATATTTCTTTCTGAGCTTTGCAACAATGCTGTGAAGAAAGTTAAGTTTGACAGAGAGGCTTATGGTCTTTGAATGTCCACTTCTCAAGCTGCTGCAATAAAATGAACAAAATCTGAATTTACTTCACAACAGTTGGCGTGTATTTGCGTAATCGTGTGCATGCATTGTAGATCTGTGACGACATAAATCTGTTGATGTATTCAACATTGTGAGGATTTGACTTGGCGACAAAAAGCAAGACATAGGAATGTAGATCATGAAATTTGACAGTGAAAATGTGGTTCATGGATTAAGGTTAGGTAAGCAGCGTTTAAGGGCGAGGTTAGGGAAAGTCTCCAGGAAATCAGTTTAAATGAATGTAATGTCTTTGGAGTGACAGAAGCGACTCTCTCTCTCTCTGTGTGTGTGTGTGTGTGTGTGTGTGTGTGTGTGTGTGTCTGCAATTTACTAATAGTAAGAGTCAAAGATGAGTCCCTCATGAGCTTGATAAGAAATAACAATAGCAACAAACAAACCAAATGTAAATTAAAGAAGAAGAGGTAAAGGTGGAGTTTTGCAATGAAATACACTGACTATCGAACACTAAAGACAGCAAATTCAATTTCAAAGATTTCCACATTCAGACAGTGAAAGATAAAGCAAACTGAGGGGAGAAAATAAACGTAAAAGATGAGGTTATCTTGGTAACAGTGTGAGACTCCTGCGCATGCTGTTTCTTCGCACTACAATAGAGAACGGAAGGACAGAAACATGCTTCCTCTTGCTTTGTTTCTCCCTTCTATTTTGCAACACAAATAACCTTTTATAATTATTTGTTTGTGCACAGCTTGTCCCATTATGTTTTCATGGTAACAGCGGGGCTACTTTTCTGTCTCGTGGAAAATTTCATTTACAGTTTTAATGAACTACACTAGACCTAACACTTGTAACTTGGTAACACATGCAATTACCTAGGATTGCAGTTTAATTGATACATACTGTATTGTCTGTAATTTAATTTTATTATGAGCTCAAGAGCGAGGTGAAAAAGGCACCATAGCCAGGCAGAATAATTCCATTTAGCATCCAGAGGAAATAAATTGAGAAAGGAAACAACACTCAGGTTTCTCGTTTAGGTCACGGTAATATGATGAGGCAGGGAAGAGGCTGGTTTCTAGCCTGCAAATCTAGTGGAACTGGTCAGTAAATTACTAACTCAGTGCATTGCTTTCAATAAGTTAATTTTCCTAAATTAGCACCATATGTCCACGAAGGAGTTTAAATGCTAAACTAAATAGCAATAGTGCTCAAGGACGTGCTTTTAATTTTCCTTAAAACAGCAGTATTTTTAATTAATTACTATAAAATTCATAATCTATTGATAGAGTTACTCTGCGATGCATGACAAACTGCTCTCCATGCAGTTCTGTGAGATGGCTGAGACCAGCAGCAGCACTTTTCATTCAACTCCTCACCAAGAAAACGAGGTACAAATGAGTCACAGGAAGCTGCAAGGCTTCACTCTTATCACAAGTTTTTTTTTTTTTTATTCTTTGGTTTTATCTTTGATCACAAAGATATAGTGAGATATAGTTTGTCAGAGAGAAAGGCAGCGTGTCATTATGAGAACAGAAAGTGCACAGTCTAAATTTAAAATGCACTACAATACCTTGCTACAGGAAAGTGTTCATGAGTGTCATGAGGGTTGACAGTGCATCATTTCATTTGCACTGCCTTTCCCTCCTGTGCGACCATACTGTATTATTAATTGAAAGTGTTTCCTTATTTCAGCTTCTTTTTTCTCTTTTGCACAGTTAGAATTATGTGCGATTTGCACATTCGGGACATTCTATCACTTCAATCAGCCCTTTTGCCTGTGAAATGTGAATTTAAAAAGAAGCAAATGAATCCCTTTTGAGCAAGTAATTTGACATGGCTCTGGCCTACTGTACTGGCTCTCCACAAAAACATGCTGGCAGCAACCCAATGTCTATCTGTCATATACACTAGTGACTAGCCCTCTCCCTTTTCCCAGCCGTCCCAGAGATAGTCTAAATGTCACTGTTTTCTGGACTCCTAATGTGTTCCCAAAATAGTCCCTCCATTGCTGAGCCTCTGTGAAAAGGCGCGCTCCAGAAAACGGCATAGTGAGTCTGACTCACAGCAGAGGCAGCAGAAACACCATGTCATCCCAAAGCCAATTAAACATGCATGGGGGTGTATGTGACCTCGAAAAGCCGGTGGATGGATGGCCACTCTCCCCCATTCTTCCCACTCTGTAGCTCACCCTCTGTCACTCTTCAGCTAAGGCTTGTCGTTTTCCCTTTTTGCCAATTAAAGTGAATTATTCAGGGTGGCCTGTGTGTACCTGTTAAGTGTTTTTCTCCCACTGAGCACTCTCACGGAAAATTGAGGTGAGGAGACGGTGATCAAGGGTGCATACGCTGCTACATGAGGGCTGAACAGCGGTAGCAGAACAGTTGGCATAGGCATCGCGATGTGTAGACACGCTAGCACGGGTCAGTAGACTGAGCCCTGTGCGTTTTGATGTGTTTCCAGAGGTCAAGGCAAGGCTAGTGATTCAGAAGCTAGCATGATGTGCCTCAGAGATGGACTAATTAGCTTTCTCTCACAGCAAACCCCTAATAAACTAAGAAATGGCCACATAATGATCGATGGGATCTCCGGAAGATACAATGAAAATTGTGTAGTTTAATAGAGGAAATTCCAGCGACATCCCAGGAATTCCTCAACACCAGATCATGTGTTCCATCAGAACCTACACTAGATTCCAGGACGGCTTGGAAATATGCCTCCTGAGCTTTATAGCGCTTAGCAGTGCAGAAGAAGGAAATGGGATGGAAATATTGAAATGTCATACTGTATATGGATGGGCTGATTTTCCGCATTTAATCAAATCCAGATTCCGCTTTAAATGTCATAGTTGCCTTAATTAACAGACACCACAATGTACTACCAGTTTCACAATGGGGGCGGCTTGTTGCCATGCCATTCATTCACATTCACGGCTAACGCGGGGATACCGGGTTACATCCGTCACAAAGTATTTGGAGACTCACTGGGAGAAAAGAGCACACTGATCAGCTATAAAACCAAACCAATCAATCAACCTTTGCTCCAAAGCAGGCCTAATTTAAGCGTCATATGATATGAATCCACTGATGAGGACTGTGAGATGTGATTAAATCTCAACTCAAGCAACAAGAAATTGGATGTTGAGTTATTTGTAAAAATCCTATAGCCAAAATTATCCCTCAGTAACTGATGAATTGTCTTAAATAGTCTGTGAGCCACTAATTGCGTTCTTTGACATCCTGGCTTGCTTAATTTGAATTTTCATATTGCTACGTCTGAGCATAGTCTGAAAGAATGAAAGAATATTTCCAAATCTGTGCTTTTTCAGCACTATTTTAAGCGATGAGTATCTTTCAAGGAATAATTCATCACTGTTCTGTTTAGGTTTTAGTAATCCGTGCGTTACAGTTGCCATATTTAGATTCCTGCAACTTGGTAAAATCATTAATTAATCATAAACAAACACAATAAAGAGACTGATTGCCTTTAATTTATACTGCTCATCCTCGCAGTCGTCTGCCTTTGGTCTGTGAGCTGAGTCTGAGAGACATGTCACCTTGTAAGACATACTGAATACCTTCCCTTGAAGGAGGGAAACAGAGAGCGCAGGAAGATAACACAGCCAGGCAGCACTAACCGATCAGAGCACTCCAGCAGAGATATGACCCACATAGCCCAACGCTCGTTTAATCAGCCTGCTGCTGGCAAAGGAAAGAAGGAGCAGGGGGAGGAACAGGGGGGAAGAACAGGAGGAATGCGAGTGTTAGGTGGCTCCAGTTAGTTTTAAAGAAAACTAAAATACATTCATAAAAAAATCTACTTCTTTCCTTGCTTCTTTTAACACCTTTCCTCACACCATTATTCATTTTTAGTCCATTCTCATCTGTCTCCCTGCCTTTTTCTTATTATTTTCTCATGTTGCTCTATTATTTTCTTTTATTCTCTTTCCATAAACCGAATCTAAGATCAAGGTAGATAAAACATGGCGAAAGTCTTCAATAATACACAGATTCTGTGCAGAGATTATACACAACTGAGTGACAAGAAACATTTGTGGTGGTACTGCTGCAAATAAAAGGGCGTATGGCCATTTCATTAAGCTTTTGATATTGATCCTAGGCCAAACACATTTTTCATTTTCTTTTCACCACACATAATGGAAATTCATCGTAGGTCAACCACTGATATTAACTGTCTGGCTTGTGTTATGATCAAAAAAATCTGCACATAAATTGTCTCTTTTTCATTATCAGTATTCAGTTTAATTCAGATCCCAAAATATACTGTACAGCTATGAAAAGCAAGCTGAAGTGATATACTGGCTGTAGGTTGCAATGTTGCTATGGTTCTTCTTGTTTGTTGTTCTTGTAATGTGGCAGCCTTGCCACAGTTTCACAAAATGTATTTAAAAATACTGACTCATGAACACCTTCCTTATTAGTACTCTAGACACAGCTAAACCCGTGTCGACAGTTTAGACTGGAGTCTTAATTGTTATATTAATAAATAAAAAGGGATACTAGTGGATGGAAAGAACTTTGAACATCATTAGTGTCATGTAAATTATCTGATGTTCTCCATGTAGTTAAAAGGTATGTAGGGTTTGGGTAGCAGACGAACCATCTGGCATAAAGCCGAAGAAATCTCCCAATTTACAAACCTTGTGTCAGGAAGCACAACTGTGCTATTTCCCAATGGATAAAGGTTTAACGACTTTTACTCTGACTGATGACACATGAGATGATGTATGGTAATAGCAAGATGAATGCCATTTCATTACCATATATATATATATATATATATATATATATATATATATATATATATATATATATATATATATATATATATATGTATATGTATATGTATATGTATATATATATATATATATATATATATATATATATATATAAAAACCTAAACCTTTTCCGTAAACGTAATAATTTCATGATAAAGTTTTGGCTTGTGTAGGTAGCTACAGGTAGGAATCGCTCGCTTTGGCTAAGCTCTCTGACCATCCAATCAGAAGATATGAAAAGGCAGATGTTATTGTACACCTGCTAGGTGGCCCTAAGGTCACCAACTCGAAATCTGATTGGTTAAAGCAACAGTTTTATTGCAATGTATTTTAAGCTACAGGTGGCTGAACTTTTGGTTCTGAAGGCTTCAGGCAGATTTCTTTGATCCTGGCAACACAATGGCTGAAATATGACTGGGTAAAAGCTGTACTATAAACATACACTGGTGGAAGCACCACATCCCAGAAAATAGACTACTGGGAATAATGAAAATATTAATGGGAAAATATTTAAAAGTAAGTCAGTGATTCTGAAGAGAAGGCCTTGCTGGTCCTGACAGTCCACTACTGGTCTCCACCTTACTTAGATATATATTTAGGTTTAGAAGCTTCAGACTGAGAGATCTTGTTCCAAAAGAGAGAAACTTGTGTGTGCTTCTAAAAAAAAAGATTTATGTAGAGAAGTGGGCCTTTAGGTCACTGAAAACTGGGCTATTCATAATTATACCCTATATGCACACTTTTCGGTCCACAAAGACTGCTGTTTATGGGTAGTGCTAGTTAAATCAAGATTCTTCTAAAATATCAGCCATCTTGGAAGACACTTCTTGCCAAACTGGAGGATGTAAAAGCTTCACAACCTTGTCCTCCAGAGACAAAACTGACTGGAAAAGGTGACTAGTCGCCGCTCATGTCGGGCTTAACACAACCGACCAGAGGAATCATTAAAAATTGCTATCGCTGGGCAACACTCAGCACAGATAAGGAGGTGTCAGCATGTACACTACAACAAGCATAACTGTGTAAATGTAGAAGGAAAACACCACATGGAAGAGAAACATGGCTCATTAAGAATGATAAGCAAGAGCTGTTGGTAGAGACATAGACTGTGTGACACTCTAAATCTATTACTCAGGCCTGGATGATAAGCCAGGGTACAGTGGTTGGAAAAAGATAAGCAAGTGTTTTCTGATTGGGTTGTCTTTTATGTGTAGAAATATGCTTTCAGAGTGCAGAAAAGACTGACTGCTTAACTGTTGTTAGCAGCACCATACACTGCACCTTTGGGCAGAGTTTTGGTAGGCAGACCAGCTGCTGCAATTTTGGAAGCAGGTGTTGACCATCTTAGCCAACAGCTAGATAAAAATCTACAGATCATCTTCTGCTGTGTCTCGCCTAAAGTCTTAACAAGGTAGGAGAGTCCAGGTGGTCTCATCTCATGTCTGTCCCTCAGCTCCTCTGGGCCTTAATTGGACAGGTACTGTCTTCAGAACACGGACCACCCTAAAAGTCTATTTCACACAGAGAGCTTTCACATGCAGCTTTTTAAAATACACAAACCTCCATAAACTTTTTAATGACATCTATAATGATTGGCCAGCCTCCTGGTGTCACCGTGGGTGTTCTGGTTACACTTTCCCCTACCTCCTGTAGAGGCTAAGAAGAAAATCAATCAAACCACACATAAAAGCATCGCTGATTTATTCTTCTACTGAGCCTACAGGAATCTTTTTTCAGTAAATTGGTGCTTTTAGTCACCCCGCTGAAGTGACTTTTTGCACCCATTCCCCTTTTTGCTGCTCTGTGATGCTGACAGGCAACTGAGAACAGTGATGCCAAGTATAAGTTGGAGCGGATTGAACAGATTGTTTGAGTAACGCTTCACTGTCAGTGTGGATTCCGAGTAAAATGTTGATGTTAGATGCTGGAACCACATCGTCCAGTCTGAACATGCTGTGTAACTCCTTCAGACACAGAAAGATACCTGTATTGTCTTCTTCTTGAGGACACTGATCAGCTGAAGCTTCTACATCAAGGACAATCATGATCTCCAAGTGATCTGAATGGATCCTTTGCTCATCTTTTCTCACTAACCCCAGTGGGTCCAGCTAAACTGCCTCCCACATCTGGTTCTGTTGGAAGTCTCTTCTGGTTAAAATACAATTTTTGTTTCCTACTGATGGGTAGTGTAGGGTTTCTTACCATAATATTGTAAGGTCATGATCTTACCATGCACCTTGGTGACCTGTCTGGTGTGTAACCTGCCTCTCGTTCAGTGTCAGCTGGGATAAACATCCCTGTAAAGGATAAACCACATATTGATAATATAGCTTTTTGACCAGTGCTGTTCATTTATTTGCTTCCAAATTTCCTCAATTCTTGCTGATCCCAACTCCCACTCTTGGCCATGTGCTTAACACACCAGCTATCTTAACTTGCAAGTGCAAAGATAAACTCAACACCAGCCTCCCATCTATGAATACTGTCTATTGTTTGCCGAACCAGCAATACAAACCAATATCCTCACGTTCCTTTAGGTGATTTGAGAAAAGGGACTGGTCATACTTAAAAACCAGATCTTGTGACAGACAGGTGTGCAGGTAAACAAACAGCATCACATAATTTGAGACCAAATGCATGCGTGTTCCTTTCTAGTATCCTTCTGTTGTGTCATTCAAGTGGATATTACATCTGCAAATATGACATCGTTTTAGTTGAAGGATCTTAAAGCACATATCCAAGGATTAAAAACTGTTTGCTTACGCTAACACACATCTTTTCCACACCCACCAAACCAGTGACTGAGCTCAGTGAAGCCAATTTTTCTCACCCCCTGACCTTTGAAGACCTTTATAGGTGAATGGATGTTAGAAGATCAAAAGTTACTCTTAATACAAAGGGGAACTGATGCATTCCTATGCTGTATATCTGTCAGTCAAAATCCTTCCAAAAATAATGTCTTAACATAACTCTATTGACTTTTTGCCTTCCCACACATTCTGCTAAGACACTCAAAACACAGAAGCTGTTTTGACATATTCTCCGAAAAAAGACAGGAATTGAGCGCAGAACCAAACACAAATCCCTGTAGCAAAAATGTCTATAGCAGGAGTCACCAACCTCTTTGAACCTGAGAGCAACTTCAAGGGTACTGAGTAGTACGAAGGGCAACTTCTTTGATACAAACTTCCTCAATAGCAAACTTGCTCCATCATCTTTAAACAATAATAATAATGAAAATAATATGTAAAAAGACTGTCTGATCACATTTATGTTAATTATTCCTTGCAATAATTATTAACAATGATTTCCACAACAATGATGGTAGGAAACACACACACACACACACACACACACACACACACACACACACACACACACACACACACACACACACACACACACACACACACACACACACACACACACACACACACATATATGGAAATCTGTTCCAATATTTAAAAGTCAGAGGTATCCCATCTCTGAAACTTTGGTAAATATCTTTCTTGGCAGTTTTGTATGAATCAGCATATTTGCAGCATTTTGTTCAAAATCACACCAGTTAAATTTCTGTGCAAATTATCACTTCTAACATTTTTAGGAAATCATTAACTGTCATCAAATCATGCTTCACTTGTGCAAACTACCACCTTTGTAACATGAACAATTCATGAACTCTGTCCCATGTTTGTACAAATTATCAGTTATGTAAGAAAAAAATCAACTCTTTCACATTTTGAAATGAATCCTATCACATTAGTACTAATCACCAGCATTTTTCACCAGCATTGCAACATTTTTAACAGATCATAACAACAAATCATTACATGTTTTCAACTAATTATTTTTCACATTTTTGTGTAATGGCACAGTGTTCTGAATGACAACATGTTACCTCTTTCTTTGTCTGTAAATGTGTGTTAGTGGGAAGCCTGGCATTGCAGAGCTTATCATGTCTTACCTTTACCTTGCAGCTCACAGGTCAGATGGTTCAGTTTCCCAGTGATGTCCGTTAAAAATGCAAAGGCAAGAATCCACTCAGTGTCCTCAAGCAGCAAGGTGTCTTCCCCTTTGGATTGCATGAACTCTTTGATTTCAGCCAACAGTGACAAAAAACGCTGCAAAACTGTTCCCCTGCTGATCCATGGGGTTTCTGTGTGTAGTAACAGGTCACCATGTTCAGCTGACAGCTCCTCCAGCAGCACCTTCAATGTCCTGGTTGTTTGGCTTTGGAGCCATTTATGATCTTTATGACAGGAGTCATCACATGATCAAATCCGGCCACTTTTGTACATACATATGTCCTGCTGGTGAATGCTGCAGTGGTAATGTAGGAATGTTGGGAAGTCTGGATCACCTCTGCATCGTACAGTGAAGCCTGCATGGCGACCCGTCATGGAGGAGCCCCATCTGTCATCACTGAAACAAGCTTTTCTAATGGTACATTTTTCTCCACAAAGAAACTTTTCGCCCCGTAGTACATGTCAAAGCTGCCTTTAAGTCCCGGCTTTTTCTGTCCGTAGTGCGCATACAGTCTATGTGCGCTACCAGGTGGCTAGTTAGCATGGAAGCTTTGCTGCGGGTAAAGTAGCGTCTCTCCACATTGTGCCCCTTTGCCGTCACAATAGTCGCACCGCAAATAGGACACACACATTTATCTTTCACTGTCGTGAAAAAGAACTCTTTCTCCCAGTCATCGTGAAAACAGTGTTTTCTCTTTCACTTCTCTGTCATGTTTTGGGGGTAAAAACCACATCTAGCTTCCCAAAGTGTCTGCGTCCAGAAGCTTCAGCAGAGTGACGTGATGGTTTGACATGCGCAGTGAACTCCGACTCGGACAATGTCAAAGTTCATTTACACCGAAGACATTTTTGTTTTAAAAAAAAAAAAAAAATATATCTAATAAATATTGTAATTTAAAATCTGCATTAATGTAAGTATTTTTGATTTAAAAAGAACAGCAACTATAATTTTTTATAAGGAAAGGTACTAGTGTTATTTTTAGAACGTGTGGGCAACTCACATGGTCTCTGCGGGCAACCAGGCACCCACGGGCACCATATTGGCTACCCCTGGTCTATAGCCTCACTATAGTCTCCCAAAATGACCAGAAAAACATGTTTGAGGTGAAAACACTGGCAGGCTTAACTGTGTGTTTGTATTTAATTTCAATATAACAACCGAAAACACTCAAGAGGCAGAAAACCACAAAGCTATGTCAGTAATTTATTTGTTGGCAAACAACTTTCACTGTTACAACAAATATTAGTTATGAGATCATTCAACTTGGAACCCATACAAAAAGAATAAATAATTAGCAGTAATATTGTAATAATAATCATGATCATAATAATTTAAAAAAAGAAACAAAAAAAACAAACCCAGTGCCACTATTTACTCCTGCCTAAAGCCAGCTTTCTTTCCTCTAAGCTTGTTTTGCTGTCTTTAAACCAATAAACAGATAAATAAATAATTTCTCTCTTGGGGACATGGAGGGGTGGTTTGTGGGTTACATGTGCAAGCTACACGTCATACACTTATGAATTTTCCCTCCTAAATAAGTAAACATTGGCTTTCCACAATTGGACAGTGCTGTTGTGTGCAGAGTTTTCACATCTTCAGTACACATATATGGTGGGATCATGGCAGGTGAGAGACACCCTTTTTTTCAAACAGAGGACATTTCCTCTTCTTTTCACTTCAGAGAGTGACATTTATTATTCTCATCCTTCTTTTTCTGTACAATAAGATCTCAACCAGCACAGCAAGGTAACGTCAATAGACAGAATATTTGGCAATAGAGAGGACATGATTCATAAACCATTCTTGTGTTTCTCCATAAATCTATTATCTTTTTTTTTTCACCCTTGGGTCCAAATGATATAAGACCCACTTCCAGCAAACAGTAAAACAAAGTATTTCCACAGTAATTATCTCCTTCATCACTTAACCACTTCATTTTCCTTTTATTTTGAAATCTACACTGTGGTAAAGTATATAGTAAGAACTGATTTGTAAAATGTAAGTGACAGTGGTGTTGCTATAAAAGGACCAGGATGAAGTGTGAGTACGGTATATGAATTAAGGAGTGCTTAACTGTCTCTGTATTTACGAAAGAGTGACATGAAAGATTGTTCCTTGCTCATTCTGTGGCCTACAAGTGACCAGAACATGTCATGACATTTCAGAACAGTTCCACAGACAAAGGTTTGCAACTCAAAATTAAAAAATAAAAGACTTGGTCATATGCAACATTTTTATCTGTATCTGTATTCTGTACAATACATAGAAACAGTTTGTGATTTCTTCATAATCCTTTGATAACTGAAAACTTTTACAGAAGAAAGAAGAAGAAACGGAACCCATTCGTTTTTTTGATTTTTTTTTTCATTTCAGTCTGTTGTAATATGATCTTCCTTCTTTGTTTTCAGTGAAATACACAGTAGCCGCAGTCACTACAACTTGCAGGAATGTTACACCAGCCCAGACACAACTCCAGTTTAGCAGATACGAACAGGTAGAGAATTGAGAACATCAGCGTGATATGGTTACAGTTCAGTTTTCCAAATAAAACAGTTTTTTGGATGATCGGTAGTGAGGGTATATATCATACATCCTTCACTTGATTGGCAGGTAGTGGTGCCTCTTTGGGGCCAGTTTTTGTTGTGAACACCAGAGTTCATTATCCTGCTGTACCCTTTGGAAAGGTGGAAACATCATCCCAGTACGTGTCTTTAAGAGTTAGACAGAGAGACAGACATACAGACAAACAGACAGGCAGCTCCGTTAACCAGGGCTGGGGGCCACTGTGCCCCTGTAGGGGTGGTAGTGGAGACTATATGCTATGATCTGCTAGAGGTCCATATTGGGAAACTTGTAGGGCTACGGTCACTCCAAGTTTCCAAATTAAAGTAACAGGTACAGTAAAATTACAGAATCCCTCCCCTTTGTTTTCATTCCAGGTTTCACGTTCCACTCATGTGCGATGTTCACAAAGTGTCTTTCGGTACCGCCCTCTCAGTCTGCACCGTTTACGCCAATACATTCAGTCCCTGCTTTCATTTCACCTGTGAACCAAAGTTAATGTCACACACAGTACATCAATCCAGGGGCGGGCCAGCTCGGTCTGTCAGTCAACAACACAGAATGTCTTCACTGGAAGGTTGAATGTGTGAAAGTGGGCCGGGGAGGGATAGAAGTCTCGATTGGCTCTATAGACTGGTGACAAGGTGAGAAGGGTCTACAGGCGGCTCCTCGGGCGACGAATCAGACTCCTCCTTGCTCCCGGACACCATGTATCCATCGCTGCCACCACGGCCCATGTGGTAGTAGCTCTGCAGCTCGTGAAGGTGATTCCTGGAGCCCAAGTTTGGCATGCTCTTATAATAGACGTCATCCAGCTCTGGAGCGGTGGCACTCTTACAGGGCTGCAGCTCCCCGGAGCTGTCTTCCTCTCCGTCTGTTAAACCGTTCATCTGCGCATCTGGGAGGTCCGTCAGCACTGGCATGCTGGTGTAGAGTGAGTCTCTGTGGTTGGGTGAATGCGTGTGCTCGTCAGTGTGCTCATTAGTCAGCAGGGGAAAGAAGCTCTCGCTCGTCTCCTGGGGTATGCGACGCGGCCGGGAGAAGCTGTGAGGAGGAGGCGGCGGCGGTGGGTGGCTGTCTGGCGGAGGAGGTCGCGGGGGCAGGAGAGGCGCGTTGGACTCCTCTCGAATAATCTCCAAGCCCAGGTTTTCCTCATGGGGGAAGGCTGCAGGGTTGTCCAGCACCATGGGACTGTTGTCCTCTTTACTGCTGCCCACACACCCACCGACTCCACTGCTGCTGCTGCTGCTGCTGCCACCTGCCAGGCTCCCTGAAAGGACCAGACAGGAATAATATTACACAGCATATTATATAGCATGTGGGGGCAAATTGCTGATAGGTAATTTTGAACAAGGAGTGGTGCTGCTGATAGTGCGCCGACAAGGTGAGGGTTTTAGCACCCTGTAGTGAGCGGAGACTTCAGTGTTATCTAGTCGAAAAAGTTATTTCATTTTCCACAGGGGGTTTGCTTAAAAACTGGGAGATTAACGGTGAATCAAATTACTATGTGAAAGGAGAAAAGCACAGCTTGAAGAGATGAGCCAAAAGAGCATTATCACCTGACTCTGTTGGACGCTGGTCACCCTAGTTTTACAAAATGTGTCGCCATCTTTGATCTAATCGTTTGGGTTTTCTCAAAATTACCGTTTTGCTTCACCGCTCTCACCAGTGTCAGCAGATGGCTGTTTGCAGGAGAAAAGCTACACATATGCTACACCTGACCAGCACCTAATGGCAGGCATGCTAAGTTAGCAACAAGCTAGTGAAAATAGTGGAAAGACATGGGCGAGTAAATGCTGCTATTTCTAGGTATGTGCTGAACGTGTACACAGGAGGCAGTTCACTGACACGTTTGTCATTTTTACATATCGAAGGTGGAAATATGCCACTGTTGTTTTGACAAATGTTGTTTAAGCTACTTTCAGGTGTCCCAAAAATTGTATTACAGCAGATTTAACACATTCCTTCATTACAAATGTGTCCCCTTTACTTGTACAGAATTGCTCTAGTCACAAAAACAAATAGAAAGGTTTATATCCACTGTTTATTTTTTACAAGGATGTCCGGGGCCAAGAATTTTCAGTTCTAGTTAGTTTAGTCCTAGGGATCGACTGATTTTCTATTTAAAGGGGGTAATATCGATTATTGGTTATCCAGAAACACGACAGCCGATATTTGGAACCAATATACATTAAATGGAATTGTTTTACCATTATGTGATAGTACGTAACCTGTCATTCATAACTAGGCTTCTTCACTAATAAGGATTACTATAACTGAATATGTAAAATACAAATAGGAGTGATTAAATTAAGACACTCTCCTCTCTTTATGTGGGATCAACTGAGATTTATCAGTCTGTCTTCTGCAGTTACATCTCCATTTACTTCATTTTCACTGTTTTATCACCTTTATTGCCCACAAAGGTCCATCTTGTAAAGCATTATTAATTATTGTGTTCCAGACTCTGATTCGTGGAAGTCTGTGGCTGCCTTCTACCCTAGCCGCTTGCATAGCCTTAGCCACTGAGAGAGTAGGTAATTTGAAGATTCGTGGCAACAGCTTGTGTTTGTTGTTAAGTTTTTGTCCTTATCTAAGTTAACCAAGAGCCTTTACATGCGCCTGTGAAAACCTTAAATGATGCAAAAGTAACCACTGTCACCTCCGTTGGCCATGCTGCTGTTGACCAGCTTGTTCATCAGGTTGTGATTGCGCTCGGTGGTGGCTCTCTCATGATTGTTGAGGTACGACGGGATGTAGTTGGAGGTGAGCTCCTTGAGGATCTTCTTCTCCAGGGTGGTCTCCTTGTGGTTGCTGTGGGTGCCGTAGCCGCCGCTGCGATCCAGAATTTGGACACAGTCGCTCAAGTACTCGCTGCTGGCCATGCTGTAGTTGTTGGCATGGTTACCATTAAGAGGGAGCGTATCCATAACACTGGAGTCTCTTGCGTTGTTCAGGATGCCCTCTGAGGAACAAATAATAAAAAGTACTAATTATTAGCATTCTTAAATAAATTTCAAGTGGATTTTTCATTTGAAAGATTTTAATTATTATTTCCTATCACTGTGTGTGCTGTGAATTGAGGATTTTAAAAAAAGCAATGTTTTGGGGGTTTTTTTGGAAGGAAAAATGCTTCAAGTGACAATAATTCATTTATGAGAAGCTTCACAAGTACTGTCTGTCCTCAATTACTGCACTACAACATTAAAAAAAAGAAAAGTTTCACTGCAAAATAATTTGAAAAATATATTTTGAAGTGGCACTTAATGTAAATACACTGCAAGTCATTTTAAGGTCAACTCAAATGTCATTTTACACATTTGATCCACAATGTTTCAAATAAATGAGTGGTGGTTCTTGTTTTTAACTATAATAGATATATTGCCATCAGGAAAGAATTTTTAAATAGCGTTCCTTGATAAAGAATTTTTAAAAAATCCATTACATGAACTGACTGATAATCTGGGCAAAAACTTTAGCATTGAATGGAGTAAAATGTAAAGAAAGAAAAATAAATTTCATGTTTTAGAAGTAGCTGAACATTAATTGAGCACATACTTGTGTCTCGGTAAGGTGCTAATGGACAGCATGAGGGAGAGGAGAGAAAAAGAGACAGAGATGTGAGTTCATACACAGAGAATAACATTTCAACAACTACAAAATCAACATTTGCGCAGTAACTAAAAGCATGACAGAAACTGAGAAAAACCTGTCAGATTCTCAAAATCTGAATCTGCTCTACAATTAACTGTCTGCTGTCTTGTGTTTTACGACTGAATAGAGAAAACGTTACAACACACCATACAAATTACACTTAAAGTATAGCACATATATGGTTCACGTGCAGCGTCACAAGCAATACATGCATACATGCAAAGTGACATTCAAAATGGATCACAGACTGTATAACACACACCATTCACACAGAAAAAAAGAAAAATTTCACGGCTCCCAAGTAGCTTATAAATCAGTGAATCTGCAACCAGTAACACACACACAGACAAACACATATGTATGTATGTGCTGTATATAGTATATGCATATATTAATATGATTGATCTGCTCACTTGGGAACCATAATAAGGCTGCATAAACATTTTAAAAAGACATAACCATGCAGAGAAAATTAATGTGGCAAAGAAATAACTCTAAGCTAACTTTTTAAATGTCGTATGTTCATAGTAGGAACATCAGGCACACCTTGGGTGTTGTACATGCCCACGGCTGGGTTGTTATAGACTGCCGAGTCCCCCAGGAGAGTGTTATAAGGATTGTTAGTACCATGGGGACGAAGGAGAGCATTAGTTATAAGATGATTAGCCATGGCTCCTGGTACAGGCAGATAGAGAAAGAGAGAGGAAGAGCAACAGCCAAGTCGAGAGAGGAAGAGTGAGGAAAAGCAACAGCCAAGTCAAGAGAGAAAAAGAGCGAAGCACTCAAGAGCAAAAAAAAGACAGAGGGGAGACAGAGGTTGAAGGAGAGAGCATGTAGCCATTGCAGAGTGGAAGTTAGCAAGAAGGAAAAAACAGAGGAAGGGAGAGTGAGATGGAAAGTGAGTGTGTGGAAGAAAGAGGGAGAGAAGAGGACAAGTAAATCAAACAAGCAAACACAGTTTAGGGAGAAAGCCAAGAAAAAGCTTGACAAGTCATTCTTGCAGCCACTGCATACAGGCTGAGGGAGGGAACGGGAGAGAGAGAGAGAGAGAGAGAGAGATATAGACAGAAAGAGAGAGAGACACAGAGAGAGCAGCATAGCTTGGAGCAGACTGTGCTGCAGTTCAATACGCCTGAGCAGAGAAGCATGACTACAGGATAGTTAATGGACAAAAGGGCCACAAAAAAGTGTTCTCAGTGCATTTTCTTCCCTGGTGGGAGACAGATCATGTACACATTAAGACAGTGCAAGAACAACCAGGACAAATGACCATGACAGCTCCTATCTCTTCGTCTTCATGTTGTATCCCAACCAACATCTGCCACTACTCCTAAGTGTACGTCGTATAGCTTCAAAACACAGAAAGAAAAACGGAGGCGCTGAAACAGCAGCATGATTTCTACAGAAACTCAATGTTTAAAAAAAAGATTTTCACCTTTCTCGAGTCATTAGAGGAAGTATAATGACAGAAATGCACCACTAGTGAGGTACAATGATGTCATTTCATATGATCAACCATTGCTTATGTCATGGCTACACATACTGTCTGCATGATTGCTACTTGTTCTTGCTCTTTTGGTTGTGTTACCAGAGTTTGCTGACCACTGGTGATACGAGACTGTTAATGTTACATCGCTGTCTGACTGTGTGGGATTTGATATTAATATAGTTACGTAAACTACCAACATCTAATTATACAAGGATTCTTCATTAGCCTTGGTTCTGTTGTCCTTCCTCCCACAATTTTATCTTATCTATATTTGGTGCAAATTCAAATTTAAAGCAATTTTAATATATTTACATTGTGAACTCTCTTTAATCACTGTATAATTACAGAGTATAAGTGTTCTCAGTGTAAAAATAACTTTTAAAAGGCTGATAGTTAAAAAAAAAGTTTCGCCTTACCATTTTTTATGTAAATAACATACAAATGTAAAATATAGACTCATTATTTGATTATTATAATGATCTCAAAAGATACAATTACCAACCAAGTTAATATTGCAGAAATAAACACAAATATGACAACATAAACAGCTTAATTAACTACCTAAAACGTAATATTATACTCTTTACAAAGACTACATAGGACAATAAAAGCTGCCAACCAATATGAGTGGCTTATAAACTTGTACCAGATAGCTTCAGGTAATGAGAGAGAAAAGAAGATGAAAAAGTCCTGAAAAAAAATCAGTTTTTCAGGAACTGAAAAATTGATTTTAAGCGTTAATGTTTCTTTAATGTACAATAATAGACATTTAATGGTAAAATCTTTCCCTTAAAAGTAGTGAGTATAATCTATGAAAATTCTCTCTGAAGTGTAGATGAGTAGAGGTACGAAGTATCATAAAATCCTAGTACTGCAGCATAATATAGTGGAGAGGGAATGAATATACATTACCAATCAAAAGTTTAGACACACCTTTTCATTCAATGGTTTTTACTTAATTATTATCGACATTGTAGATTAATACTGAAGACATCAAAACTATAAAAGAACACATATGGAATTATGCTGCAAACAAACAAGTGTTAATCTTCAGTATTAATCTACAGTGTAGAACATAATAGAAATACATAAGAAGTATTGAATGAGAAGGCGTGTCCAAACTTTTGACTGGTAGTGTACATACTCATCCTTATTATTGTAAATTATCAATGACATTATTAACGTTTTAGCTAAAACCTAGTGGTCATTTGTGTTAAACTTACAAATGCACATCAAGTTATTATTATCTTTAATTATTTGGATCAATTCGTCACATTCTTTGCAGATACAAATGTCAGAATCTCAACCAGTGCAATGTGAATGGGGACCGCTGTGTATCATGACTTGCATGCTGGTTGATCATGTGGCATGACAAGTCTTAGGAACTACCATTTACCTCTTTCTAATTCAATTTGTCTTGCCCATTTTCTGTAGACTTCTGTGAGACGTTTAGCTGCCACTGAGGAAGTAAATTCAGGATATCTAAAAATGGGTTTATACCATATCTCAGTGTTTTTACTGCACAAATAAACCATGGAGATAATTTGTCAGCCAAGAATTACGGCTGTCACAGATGACGAGCTAAAAAAGAGAGTCTGAAAAAGAAAATTTTCAGAGGAAATGGCTGTGATTGCTTCAAGAACCTGACAGGAGAGAGTGTGAGTCTGCGGCTGATACAACACTGAGACAAGTGAGACAAATGGGGGTTTTAGAATTTCATATATTTAATGATTAACGTGTAGGAGAATAAAGAGCTTCTGTGATTCTTTTTGGATTAATGGGATCTCAGGGACACTTTTCCAGCTGGACAGGTGTCAACTGTATCCTATTTTAAAGTCTCTTTCTTCATAACAGATATTATAAATGTGGGATTAACCTATAATCAGTCCTATATTTGGTCCAATCCAATCCCATCTCACAACAGTAATATGACCTTTCTTTGGCAATTTTCAGTCATTGCCGCAGTCATTACTATGAAAGGTGTGTTTCACTGGCAAAACATAGATGTTCAGGCATCTCCAAGAAAACAGTGTCAGCTTACCATCACTGTCTTGATTTCAGAGAACTATTTCTCATTGATAATAGTGATTATTTAACAGACGGTAGAGGAAGCACATATTTTGATTTTGCAATTTTCCCATCCCAAAAAACTAATTATTTGAATAATTAGTTCAATATATCAGGTTTATCAGGCAGCACTAACAACAGTGGTGTTGTTACCACTACACTTTAGTATCAAACTCCCATGATTCAGTTGCCACAGTTCAGTTCATAGTAAAACATCACTACTATTTGCACATTAGAAAGAATAGAGCAGCAGACTGAGTGACTTTCTGGACATTAGGGCAGATTCTCCAGTAAAATAAAATATACCTAACTGGTAATTACTGGATATAAATAGTTATGTACATTTGTTAATATTATATGAATAAATAATAAAGAAATACTATATATTAGACATGTAAAATTAACTACATTTTTCTCCTGTGATAGTTTTGGGCTGAAGACAGTTTAGGCCTGCTTTCTGTTTCCCTCTTCCTCCCTAAACCATTTGGAGGCTGTGCACACCTTCCTTTATGTAAGCTAGTTTTCTCCCAAGATGTCTTTCTTTCACTTAGAAGGCTGGTGCCTGTAAGTCACCCAGCTTGGTTTTCTTTGGTTTGGTTTCATTATGTTCAGTTCATCCTATGTTTAATAAACATGTAGTTTTAGCTTTACACCTAATCATGTTCTGTTTGGCTTATTTTGACTCATCTTTAATAAATTTACTGTGTTACTATGTGGCTCTCTCTCCTTTGCTACCGAGCCAGGCATAACACTCTCTCCCAAGTTCAACATGTCAATCTCGTATCTGACTATCCAATTTATTCCATTCCACCGTTATTCACTAAATGTAGCCGTTCGAAAATCTACTAGCGAAGTATCTCTGTGCAGCATAGGCGCTTTAAAGTGTGAGGGGAGGAGGAGGCGGGGGTGTCTTAAGCCCTGCTTCACTAAGTGTGTGATAATTCAAGCGCTGACACACACCGTGTCTGCTTTAGTATCAATCTGTCATGCTAACAGCTTATTAGTGGCCTGAAGAAAGCAAGGGCCACACCTCAACCTAGAGACTAACAAATGGCGGCGTGCATTCCAGCGTGTGCGTGTCAAACTGACTGGCCATTTGGGTGTCTATGCCCTCATTACCCTATGCCTCAGACAGCCATACTCATGGATTCCAATCCTACAGTCCATTACAGTGTCTTGCTCTGGAGGGACAGCAATGGACAGCTCTGAATACAGTGGAAATACACTGAACTAAGCCTAATGCTCACTTAAAAGCTTAGCTGCAGCCATAACTATATTATAATAACACAACCTGGGCTGTACGTGCAGATTCTCAGGTGTAATACGCTGCAATGTTTTGCTGTTCTTGACTGTACAATTCTAGTAGTGTGAAACAGTGTAAACTACACTACATTTAGCTAATAATACAACATTAATATGTTGTAACCCTACATATCTTACAGTATAATCATAGAATCACTGCTGATGTTCAGCTCAGCGCTTGAACACACACCTAACGGATTTCTAATGCTTCAAAACACATCTCACCTTGGAAAAAGAAGCACAGAAGAAGCTTTGTGTTTTTATAGTGGGAACAAAAACTGGTTGATGTCTCAGTTTTGACAAGAGTCTGCCCCTACCTCTCCTTCCTGTAAAGTCATCTTTTGAAGCAGCAGAAAGTAGTAAGTGATATTTACACTCTATTCTGCTAATCTTCCCCTCTTCAAGAACACAATGCCATTATCAGAAGTTTGGACTCCTACCACTTTGCTAAATGACAGCGTATGCTGCCTGAGCCTCCTGCTATTAATAAAGTAGATATGGTGACAGTGATGAGGATGCAAATGGTAGGTATCCCGTGGTTACCTCTGTTGAGCGTGGCAGAGCTGTTGATGTCTCCAGTGATGAAGGAGGACTCCTGTTTTCTCACAGTGTCATTCCACATCCGCCTGATGCGACTCTATACACAGGAGAAAAAGAAGCGAGAGAAAGAGATAGAGGGGAGGGTACAGGAGGTATGGGTGAAGAACACAAAGAGGTAGCAATGATGAAGGGGAAAAGAAATAAAAGGAAGGAACAGGAACAAGTCAAGGGAGAAAAGACGTGACAACAAAAGAGGGGAGAAAAAAAATATGGTAAGAAACGTAACACATAGGATATGATGTGCAAAGGAATGGCAAATTAGTGCAGGAGAGGCAGTAAAGGAAAAAGCAAAGCAACAACCAACAAGAGAGGAACAGGTAGGAAAAAATAATCATGCATCAGTGTCAGTTATACTCCCTGTGTGTCAGCAACATCATCTGTGTCAGTCAGGGTTTGGGATATCTCACTTTCAACACAAGTCTACATTCTAAGTCTAAGGTATTAATGGTCAAATTTGCCTAAAGTAAAAGAAGTTGAAAGTGAACTGTGATAACCCAAAACCCTCATGGCGTGCTCTGGCCTCACCTGAGAGTCTGCTGTGCTGTAGCGTCCAGGTGTGCAGGCAGGTAAGCTCACCTGTGAGCCTGTGGAGTATCGGCCCGGGGTCCGTGAGGTGGTGGTCTTACTGGAGGAGGAGATGGAGGTCTCCACACTCTTGCCGCTGCAGCAGTGAGTACGCAGACATTTGCCGTATTCTTTGCGCACCTGGGTGGGGGAGTTACACACAGACATGTACACATTCAACCAGCACACGCAAAGGAGGAGGAATTGACTGACGTTCCACTTTAACCTTGCACATAATGAAGCATATTTTTAAGATGACACACCAGGATAAAAGACAGACAATCTCTTCTTTTACTCAAATCTCTTGTGTAAACACTAAACCCATAAAATTTAGTCTTTTCAAGATTAACTGCATAAACTTTCCACCTGTCAACATCCGCCCTAAATACCACACATCCATCTGAAACGGACATATCCCTTAGAGAGATATATGATGCACTTGTACACACAGAACATCTGCATTTAGATCCCAATCAAGTTAGAACAAACAGAATTGTAATTGCTTTTTAACAAGCTTGTTGGACTGGCAGACATCTATTGCCACATGCTCTGTTTGAACAGCTGTGTGGTGAGTTACTCCATGCATCTTGGAAGAAATCATGTTGGGCCGCAGCCAAAGAAAACCTCAGCTCTGTTCTGAGGACATCTCTCCGGATACCTGATCCCATGGCCTTACACATACCTAAGCACAGAGTACACACAGACACACACACATACACACCACGCTTGTTTATCGGTCATACACTTAAGACTAAAAAAACTCTCTGAGGGATTGCAGCCAGATGAGAGTATTAAGCATTTGATGAATTTTCCTTCCATTCTCCTCTTCTACACTCCCAGGCACTGACAATGTGTGGGAGACTCAGTAAAAATATCTGCGGATGTGTAGGCTCTTCCTGGAAGCAACATGTAACTCAAATATGAGAAGTGATACATATGTACTCACAAATGCTAATAATCCTTTAAGGCACGCCAAACCGAAAACATACATAAAAGCGCTTTTTAAAATGAAAGGAGTATTTGAAAGGAAGCTCTGTGCTAATGTGAGCAAGGCTGAAATATCAAACCCCAGAATTCATTAGGAGTGTATCTGTAACCACTGCTGCTCAGACATTAAAAATGACACCTATTTCCTTTTCCTGTGTCCAATATTCGAGAAAAAAAACCCCATAAAATTAAGCTGAATTTTTGACAATACTTGACAAGTCATTCTAGGTTTGATGACCCGCATGATGATGAAAAACCTTCTATGCTGCTGGGTTTAGACAGTCATGATGTAAGATTAGCAGCTCAGTGTGTTACCTGCTGCCACAAGGCAAGACAGACAGTGAAAGAGAGAGAGAGAGGGAGAGAGGGCAGAGAGACAGAGTGGTGTGAGGCAGCGAGAATGAAATAGTGCTAGAACTGAGCAGCCAGGAGGGATACTGAATGACCAATCAAACCTGTGACAGCTCCACAGATATTTGTGGTGTCCCTGCTGATCGTCTGCTAGCATGTTTGTGTGTCTGAGCGCATTTGTATTTGTCCGTCCGTCATACTATCTATTTCTGTCTAGCTTCGTCTCGGCGTGCCTCGCTCACCTTTTTCTGCAGTATGCAGTGGAAGATGAAGATGAACATGCCCTGCAGAGAGTTGAAGATGGTGAAAAGGTAGGCCATGATCACGGTGCTCTCGTTGATGTACATGAGGCCGAAAGCCCAGGTCAGACCCAGCAGACACAGCAGGGCTATGGCCCCGATCACCCAAGACCTATATGAGAAATAACTGAAAATTAGAAATGCACAGCAAATTTCTGTATGTCCTTATCAATTAAAACTCAGACACGGGAAGTCCGTCTTTTTTCCTGGATCGGAAAAGTTATTCAGCCAAGGCTGACACATGTGGGACCACGAGACAGGAGGAAGAGGTTAGAGAGGGTTCATTCAAAGCCCCAACGCTGTGGGAGAGGGATGGAGGAAACAGTGGGGATTTAGCATAAAAGAATTATACCTTGACAAAAAGGGGGAGAGAAGAGAGCGAGAGTGGATTTGCTCATTTAGATATCATCTCAAGGGAGGGAGGGGAGGTTATGAGTAAGCTGATGTCACCAACTAGTATCAAAAAAAGCTACAGTATACTTTTTCTGAGTTACAGCCAAACTCCAGCAGTCAATGGCAGGGGGGACAAAACATTTTCACAGGTAGAAGTGGCTCCTGAAGTCAGTTAGTGCAATTGTGATAATAGCAGATTAACAGAACTAAATTTAGTAAAAGTTTTCAGGACTGTGAACTTTAGCTTCAAATAAAAGCTATGAAGAAGTGAGTCATAGAGGCCAAATGTCATAGAAATGTGGTCACGCTCAGGCATGTATATGCATTGTAAGTCCTTGTCTGAGTGTGTGTGCAGTGTGCGTCCATGCGAGTGGCTTCACTGGGCAGTAAGTAGAGGGACATTACAGCCATTATAAATGACATTTCCCACTAAAGGTCACAGTTTTGGGCCTGCCACAGCCGAGATGATGGCTGTTAATTTGATTGGCTGACTGGGCAGTGATCACCTCTAATGCGAAGGAGAGAGACAAAGAAAGTGTGCAAGGAAAGATAGAGGAGGAGATGGGAGAGAGAAGAACACACAGGGAGAGATATTAGGAGAGTCATGAGGAAGGAAGAGAGACAGAGGAGGAGAGTAAGTGAGTGAAACTGAGGTGATTGATTCGATGTTGCCCTCTGTGGCACCATTCAGGCGAGACAGAACCTCCAATAAAGCTCGTCTGACGACCCTCTTCAATAAAGGGTACACTCATCTCTTTCTTTTCCATCCCGCCATTTCACCTCTCCCTCCAGTGCTCCCTTGAGTCACAGTTTCTCTCTCAGCTCTGTTTACCTGAATTCACATAGCGCCATTATAATATTTTAATAGCACACTGGGTCTATAAGTCATAGGACCTCACAAATCTCACATGAACAAGAAATCCATTTTACAAGGCAGGTTAATGGTTAATTTAGGAATATGCATGAACTCTAGGCGGCTTCTACAGGCAAATAACACAACAAGCAAACCAAATAAAATGTCTCATCTGATTGGAGTGAGGCCTTACCAGAGCCAATCCACAACAAAGACAACTTATGATGGCTTGGAGTTAAAGAGACAAAGAAAAACAAAAGGAAGAAAAAATAAGACAAAAAAAGGGCATGATGGTGATTAACGAGTAAATGAACCACAATAAGACATGACTAATGAAGTGAAATAGATTAAAATCTAGCCAGGCTTCACTGTGCTCAGAGACACTAAGGAAAATCATTAAAATGGAAAAAGAAAACTATCCAAAAGCATCATATTTTAAATTATTCTTTGATTTTCATCTTTCATTAGGGTTTTTTATTACACTCCCCTGAACTACACTGAAGCAAAGATCAGCTGGTTTTATTTCTGAAATATTTCCCACTTAAAGTCCTACTTTAAAAACTGCTGTCATAAAGGATACATTGGCAATAATATTTAAATGATAACCCCAGAAACAAGAAAGCCATTCTATGATTATAAATTCTGAGCTCAGCAAGGCATTGAGCTCTGAGCCGCGGCATATTGTTTGAATTAGACTGAGCCTTTTTGTCGTGAGCTGGACTGGAACAAGAAATAACAAAATCCCGATTAGTTAGCTCAGTAGACAGACTTTCAGTATTCTATGGAAATGAAGTCATATTGCAGTGACATTCTCTAAGGGGTGCATGAGTAATAGGGACATGACTGAGAATAATGATATGATAAATTCAGTCTGTAGCATCTCAAAATGATGTAAGATAAAGGTGAAATATGCTTCATGGGACATGGTGGTTTCAAAAAAAAAAAAAAAAGGTTGATGGACATGAGCTTGAAGGAATAGCTAAACATTTTGGGGAATATGCTCAGTCACTTTCATCCAGTTAAAGTTAGATGAGAAGACTGATGCGACTGTCATGTCTGTACAGCAGTTATGAAGCTGGAGCCAGCAGCTGGTTAGCAGTAAAATCCACTGCTCACTAATTAACCCCTTATAGCCAGCTGCTGAATTCACACGAAAAACATGATGTGAGAGGACTAAATTGGATTGTGCGCAGGATTACTTCTAGTTCACAGCTAAAAGAGAAACAATCTTAAGAAATAGTATCACCCCCATAGAACTGCAAATGATTATACTCTCCCTTACCCTTTATCTATTGCTATGACTATTATTATTATTTTAGCCTGCCTTGTGTTTAGGGTTTTAATTTCTATGTAAAGTGCTTTTTGTAAACTCTGTTTTTAAAAGGTGCTATACGTAAAGTTATCATTATTATTATTTGTACATATTGGTTTATGTATGAATTAAACAAAATAAAAAACAGCCACAAAACAGCTTTGGAGTGGCCTGTATGCATATTTTACTACCACTGGACAAATCTAGTTTAGAGTGTTCTAATACTGAGCAAATAAGACTATCTACAGGTTCCAGCTAAATACTGCATTTACTGTACAAACATGGGAGTAGTATCAACTTTCTCCTCTTGACTAAAAAAAAAGCCCAACATGTCAAACAATTCCTTGAGCTTACTACACACAAGCATGCAAAATCAGTCCTGCTTTCAAAACCAGGCTCTCTGGTGTGGTGGCAGAAAGGTATGTGCAAAAGAACTTACTTGATATTGTCCAGACAACCAGAGTCTGGTTTGAGAATGGCTGTGTGATGGAACATCTTATAAAGAGCGATACCGAGGAAGATAACGTTCAGCTGAAACACACCGGCACACACAGACACACACACACAAGTTAATATTCTGCAGCAATGAGACTAATTAAAGACACAATGTCACTACAGCAATTCGCCCGCACACAGTGCATATCATTTCATTTTCCCTTCCAACCGTAATTAGCTTGGAGACACACTATCAGCCCACAATCAACAACCCTTTATGTGCTGAAAATATAGTAGCTTGAGCATCAGGGAAAATACAGCAGTCATTACATCCATTTAGGATCATTGTTACAGTGGAAACCCAATTCTCACAGATGCAGTCTTTTCTATTGGCTTGCTAATGCACAGATAGGGTGTTTTAATAATGACTGTCTGGACCGCTGCGCTGGGTCTCGGAGACTGTATATGTTACCAGTGGGCGTAGTGTCATAACAGGGCAGTCTCACCTGTACTACTCCCCCCTTGCAGCTCCACTTAGATCAGCGATAGCCTGTCTGACATTTCTAAAATGAGTACAGAGCATCAGTGTGCAGGCAACTGGGAACATGTCCCAGTGCTTTCATTCTCATTGCTTTTTAAATATATATTTTCATCTTTTTCCGTCAGTACGCCTGCCGAGTCGACTAACTCTATTTCTGTCTCTGTTTACTTGTTCAGGGTAGAATACCTGTTCTTGCTCTTCAAAACACTGTGCTGACTGGTGAAACATCATTCATTGGCATTGCTTGATAAAAGGACTAGGAAAATGGTCAAACTAGCAGCCTGTGTTTCCCCATTTCTGCTCATTTTGGCAGCATTGCAATAAAATTGCTACAGTGGGCCAGAAGGAAAACGGCCCTTGGACTGTTAAATAAGTGCCTGATAGCAGTATAACTTTGCTGGCCTCTTATCATAATCTGTGTGACACACAGCGGTTTGTGCTCTATGTCCTCTCTGCAGATTTCCAGCTTGTAGGAATATGTGCCCACTTGAGAGTTAATCCACGAGTGGGAATTATTAAGTTGACACATAAAGTTCCTTCCGCTTCTACTTACACTGCTGAGGGGCTCAGGCAAACCTTGCAGGAGATTAAATGAACACCTTGGTGTAACACGTTGTTCCCACTCTGTACATGCAGTGCTATGTTGAGTGTGTGTGAGTATACATGTATGTACATCTCACCATAATGATGAGCGTAGCAGGGCCTATGAAGCTCCAGATAAAGTACGTATCCAGTCGCAACCAGCACCTAGAGACGGGGAAACGGCAAGAGAGTGAGTTAGAGATGAGAAACACTGAGAAATATCATGCATGAGAAACACCGGGAAAGAAGAACAGGAAGGGAGATAGACGTGTGGGGATTAAAAATATGCTCTGGTCTCACAGGGATGTGGGGTAGCAAGGATTTACCATAAGAGGACAAGGCGTGCATCACAGCTACACACACACACACACACACACACACACACACACACACACATAGAGGGGGGAAGGGTGGAAAAAAAACATTATGTGACATACAGTAAATCAAATGCATCACAACAGATGGAGGACAAAAGAAATTGGGGTGCATGAGAAAGTGAAAGAGATAAAGAACGGCAAGAAAGGTGTAACAAGATGGAGGAAAACAGACTATAAGCACACCTCAGACATACATCACACACAGAGGAGGGAGACAGCGAGGGATGAGCACCTGTGATAAATAAACCTTTACTTCCCCCTTAGGGCACAGATATATGACATGGTCACATCCTGTGGTCCCAAAAATATGACATGACTGTGTTCATTTGAATACTGAGTTATGGATGCAGGCCTCATATCAGGCTATTTATGGAGTCTGGGAATGGCTGTGGCGAGGTTAAAGGAGAGAGGAGGGAACACATGCACGCACGCACACACATATAATATATGCACACAAACACACATCTACATATTCAGAGACAGAAGACATGCATAAACGCATATAACCACACACACACACACACACAGACTCTCTAATGCACACCCACAGGCAGTAATTTCTGACCATGAGGTTGGCGTTGGTAGTAAAAGATATACTGCTGTATGCTAAATTATACTACCCCGAAACATCTTCACTCATCAACTGCAGCAAGAAGAGGGAGGAAAAAAAAAAAGAACATCCCAGAGTGCCCTCCACTGAGGTCAGACCCAACTGGTTGCAGAAAAAAAAAAAAGGTGCCAGAGAAAAACCACTGGAGCAAAATGGCCAACTGATTCATGACCAGCTGCTTTTGAATTATTAATCTTTCAATTTCCACCACATTAGAGAGCCCTCCATTATGGGCCCCTGACTGTGTCACAGTATCTTCCATTAGGGCTCCTTTGCTAAGTCATAGCCACCTTCATTATGGGACGTGAATGAAACTCAGTGCCACTGGCTAATATGGGGAAGAATAAGGTGCATTACGTGACAAGGTGACACAGCAGGGATGGCAGATGATATTTTCAGAGGTTTTGTCTTAATGTGTTATGTCAAAAATGATAAGCAGTGTCATTTTCATGGCTGGACTGATAAATGAGTCATATGAGTTAATTTCTGCTTTTAATGAAAAGTACCTTGCAGTGAAAATACTTGTGTCAATTACTTTTCAAATCCACGAGGCCCACGGGGCACAGGACGGTGAAAAGCAAGAAGATAAATTGTTTGGGTGCAGGATTGTCAGGATTCAAGTCATTCGGCATTTTTTTAGTGTAAAGCCATTGTCTCAAGGCTTCTATAAGACTGTGTCGGCTACTGGCATACAGTCTGATTATTTATCCAGAGCTTTGCATTCAGAGTCTCATGTTTTAATGATCATCCCGCAATGAAATATTGATCTAAGTGGCATGAGGATTGGTGTGACTTGATGGTTAAATACTGCTAAAGTCCACCCTTTGCTGGTCGTCAAACCTCTTTGCCATGATGCGAGTGGAAAGCTGCCACGTTTAAACTGCAAAAGATCACAGTGAATGTGAGCATTTGAGCATGTGAGTCATTTACTGGTGCTAAAGTTTCCTTGTCATATTTCCTCATTCTATAGGGAACCTCTCATTTATAAACAATTGAGGAGAAGAGATTTTTTTTCTAATGCACATCTACATGGAAGGTCCACAATGCAATGATGCCATACAGTCATAGAAGCATAGGTCAGGGACACTAACAATGCACCATATAGAGTACATCAAATGTGCATTATGCATTGAATATGCATATGTTCTAAATGAATAAAATTTTGACCTCTTCTTGGAGTCAGAGGATGAATGGAACAGACAGGACGCGCAAATCAAACTGTATACCTTCACTCCTGTGTATTTGTAAGTTGTCTATTATACATATATGTACTTCATATGAATGAGATGCTGGCTTCCTTTTCTTGTATTCGCCCTGTGTCTAGGGTTGAACAAGTCAAGCGTGCATGAATACGTTATCTTGTGTTTTTAATGTATGTCCTCATCCTTCACTTCCTCCAGAGAGGCCAGCTTTATTTTTAACACACACAAGTGCAAACCAGTATGGCTCCATGCACACCCCGACAGATTATTCCATCACTCTCTCCCTCATCCCTCCATTCTCACTCTTAAAACCAGTCTTTTTCTCCCTCAGTCTGCTTTACTGTACACCCCCTCCTCCTATCCCGCCTGTTAAATCCCTCCATATTCACACATTGTCGCTGCTGTGCTCATGCAGGCGCTCTGTGGTGCATCCTGCCCTGCTTGTCCCCATACTTCCCTCCTCCTCTCCATCCTTCTCTGCCTCTCTCTCCCTCCTCAGCCTCTCTGTATCGACTCTTGAGAAGTGCCACAGCTTGTAGAGTCCACTGTGGCAGACGCAGCCAAAATGACAGCAGGCACTCCAGTTTCCCTCCCTGTCCACCCTTGCCCTGTCATCCATCCTTTCTTTATGCTACGCGTTTTTTAAACCGAATTCCTTACACTCGGTCGGTGCCGTAGCTCCTGTAGTCCACTGCAGCAGAGACGGCCACTATGACAGCAGGTACTCCGTATCCTGCCAGGTAGAAGTACTTAGTCCTGGAGTGTTCGCTCTCAAACACCTCTACCAGCATGATGTAGAGCTGCACCCCTTCCAGGAACATCCAGGTGAACGCTGCCAAGAAGAAGAAATGGAGCAAGGCCGCAAAGACTGCACAGACAATCTGGTGAGGGAAGGAAAAGATTGAGAGGATTTAGAAATACAGTAGCACTACACACACAAAAAAATGTCATGAAATACTTATTCTTCTGGACATTTGCACTGATTAGTTAGAAAGCAGAAGAATGACGCACATACTGCAGGCGATAAGGTTATGAGTCAGATTTAGAAAGTAATAATTTATCATATTCACATAAGGATGAAAATGTGAGGGATTAAAAATTGGACTGCAATACTGGAATAGACAGGAGACTGAGGGGATAAGGCAAATGGAAATAGAGGGAACTCACAATCACAGTGCACTATAGCAGCAATTTCAGGTGACAGGGAGACTCAAAATCACTTCAAGATAGAAATATTAGTTGGGCCTCCTTCACACTTTACTCACTGTGTACAATCTACCAGTCATCTAAGAAGATAAATGAGAAAATATAAGTGACAAGTTGGTGCTGCAGCCTGTACTGATTGACCACATTTCAAATAGAAGTAGCAAAGCACTTTCAAAGGGGGCTGACAAGAAGGAGGGGGAGTTGGGTTGTTGAGGAGGGCGAATTACTTGGCAACACTGTTGAAAATACAATATGATTTTTGCCAATGCCAAGGATGAACAAAATAAGTGGAACTGCTGCAAAAATGACTCAGCAACTTGGTGTGAAAAAGACAAAGCACACATAAAATGTGACAGATTTTAGAGCTTGGAAAAAGGCATAAGTAACATCGGTTTGGATGCTGAATAGTTGGGGCAAAACACAGTTTTTATGCCTTTACTGGAGTCAAACTGTATGTTTTGAGCCAACCACATAATCAAAACCCTGCACCTGTTGTTAATTTAGTTTCTTGTGGAATGGTAATTATCAAATGTCAAATAAAAAAATGTAACACTTGTACCCACCTGTACCAACCCCGTGGTTATACATTCATGTTGAAAGTGAGTAAATGGACTCTAAATTACATTGTTAGTGGCCAATGAATAGTGACGGATGAAAGAGATGTAAAAGAGTTAGAGAGGTAGATGATAACATGCTTAGAAAAGCCTGTGAGAGCCTCTCCTGGATGTGGCTGAAGAAGAGAAAAACAGCAGCAAAGGATGAGGAGTAGGAAAATGAAAGAGGGGTGTTCACACCTCAAACCACATTAACGATTCAGGCAATAGGATGGGAAGAAAAGAGGGGTGCTTAAGAAAAGAAGGCGAAGAAAGAATGAGCGGTGAGACTTGGCCCGTCAGGTTCATGGCAATGTTCTAATTTAAAGAGTCACTCCTAAATCATTGAATGGAAGAGCTAACAGACAGACTTTTATAATGGAAGGGTTTGCAGTGAGAGACAATTACCTAATGTCTGAGAGACAATGAGTTTAGGGGGCGAGGGAGTCACTCATTTCCATTTCTAATGATCACACAGTGTAGCTTTCACACACATGCATGCACACACACACAGGTAAAGAAAAGCGGCTGCTTATGCAAAGTCATTTAGTTTTCCTGCTGGAATTACTGGCTTAACCGGCTGCAAGCTAAGTGACGTTGAAGATGTTAATGGAGGTCGCAAATAGTCACCAGTAATTAACGGACGAACGGTGCACACAAATATAGCGGCACACATACATACAAAGAAACATGATCCCTCCCACACAAACACACACACACGAGCGCTCACAGACAAAGAGAGATACCCGAGCATCACAGTCAAAACACACATTCCATCAAATTTGCTTTTTCTCTTCATTTGCGAAGAGAATTCTGTCTCACTGAATGCTCTGCAGAATGCAAAGGCCTGAGGCTGTTCTAAGTCTTCTTGAATACTATGGGGAAGATAAAGGATACAGCCTTGAGCTCTTCCTCCCAAAGAGACATAAAATTTGCAATAGTTCAAATGACTAACACATAAAACACATAGGTTACCTAGTGCTAAGATGCCTACAGAGTCTGAACCTGTATTGTTGTTCACACACACACGCGTGCGCATACACACATACACACATAAAGGCTTCCCTCATGTTGATTATTATTTGGGTGACTTTGCACAGTGAAAATAAAGCTGAATATCTCATCTCGGAATATGTCCCATAAGATTTTTGTGCAAATGCTTGCAGGTTTCAAGTCCTAATCCATGACTGGTGTATTGAATGCAGACCATATGGATTATACAACAGGGGCTATGATTGGAATGCAGACCATGTGGACCTTGATGGCTGAGCCAAAACTGCACTGTAAGCCACTAGGGATCGAGCTTGATATCGGTTGCATCAGGGATGCGTAAAAATCGCTTTAAAAAATTAGAGCACAACGATTTTTAAAAACCCTCCACACTGTCAGGGGGAAGAACTGTGACCAGTAGGTAATGATGCACTTGTTGTTCTGAAAATGATCCTCTCTTTTCCAGATGTAAACATGCTAGTATTTATACTTGACATACATAGTGCTTGAAATGGCAAATATACCCATGTGACCAATTACTAAAATTAGCAAAAGTAGTATAGTCCACTCTGCACAAGCATCATGGCTGCAGAGAATAGCACCACTGTTTCATGTGAATTGTCTTCAAGAACCTACAAGACACTCCAATTGATTTCTACTGAAGCTCCTATGTTTACCATGATCTGGATGACTGAGAATCTACACAGACAACACCACTGTTAAACTAATGCAGAAAACTAATATCTGCTTTGCCCATAGAGATGTAGAGTATGTTGGGTTCATTTTACATGAATGCACAACTAACTCTGAAGAAAATGACTGATTTTATACATTTTATTCAATATAACTCTCAACACTGGAACTTATGTAAACAGACATAATTTGACCCGGCCTGACCCCACTCATGAGCACTTTGCAAAATGGTATTCAGTAATGTTCAAGTATATAGCATATGTATTTTATTGCGAACATCTACACTGCAAACTCAATTTCAGAGGTACTTGACTATGATTGTGTAACATAAACTGTGAATGAGGAAGTCAAATAAAGAAAATAAGTGACACCACTTTGCCAACACATTCAGAATCAATATTAAGAGTAAATACTTCTAAAGTCCACTTTCTGTTAAGCCCAGAGGTCTGTATTTCACTTTGCATTCATATGAGGTAATGCTACTGTTTAGCAGTGATGCGTGCAGACTGAAGTCTCAGTTTAAGTCCTGCAGCACTCTGATATGAATGGTCAAATGCAGGTTGAACTCATATTCATAAATCTGCCTCATATGGGCTTTGTTTGTGAAAGGTTTATTAAACATCCTCCTCACAGCTAACAGGATTCACTGGCAAAAGAGAAAGACTGCAGCTAGTGCAGCCTGAGGGGGAAAAAATGACAAATCCAACTAAAGACTGAAGCCCAGCACTGACATCACCAAAGCTAATACAAAGCTGATATATAAGCTTTAACACATTAGGTGGCAGGTCTGCATTAAGTGCACTTTTTATTGTAAATCATTTTTCTGATGACTGGGAATGCATTACAGACTGGGAAATTAGATTCTTTGGACTCCAGATATTTATCATAGGTTACACTGCCTTCAAATAAGTACAATAATCTAACTCAGCCTTGGTCTGCTATGTTTTATAATTAACTGCAAACTCTAATGCAACTAATCTGAGGTACTGTCTAACACTCAATATCGTAATAATGGTATGAAAAGTGATCATGTGCAGTAAAAACAATGCCAGCAAATCCCTTCACAATTCATGACAGACAAAAAAGTTGTATAATCCAAGAGGGTTTGACTACAAAGATACGGTTTGTACAACAAACACCCAGAGAAATGTCTGTTCGTGATTTATTCTAGGAACAAAGCATGCACCAAATCTGCTGTTTCTTATTCATTGCTGTAATGTGGTCAACCACTGACAGAGAGTTAGTAAACATTTCACAATTTAATTTGCCAGCAACGCCGTGCGATGAGTGATATTGGACAGTTACGCCAAGCCTGTGGCATGAGTAAAAAGGACCAATTTGAAATGAAGCCCATAAGCAGAATATTTGTTTTTACTCATCTATTGTACTCCATTCTGTTGTTTTTTTAGTCACGATGGGCTTGACGGAGCTTATACTTGAAGCAATATGTATGCACATATGTTATATATTGTGCATAAACACAGAGAAAAAGAAAACTTCACCCTTCTTACCGGCTGGTCGGCCTTGTTGATCCCAACCAGAAACAATGACTCAGCGATGAACAGGCTGATGCAGAGGTTCTTGTGAATGGTGTTGCGGTCGCTCTGCAGCCCTCGGAAGAAGCAAAAGGTGAAGATGCAGATGAGCAGGCAGACCAGCGACAACAGGATCCCCACCCATGTGATGACATCCAGGAGAACGTCGTGCATGCTGTCTGTTTTCTGGAAGAAGTGTAAGAAAAGAGAGACAAGAGCAGATTAGCTCATAATGATCAACTTTACCGCCACTATAGCTATGAGTAGCCTTGGTTTGCTAAGAACATACATGCATCACATTGCTGTAAGATGAAACACACTGTAGGCACAGGAAGACAGACAACACCCCACCACCCCTGACTGATGTGAGTCTGGCTGTGTGTCGCTGAACGTTCAGGGCCACAGCGTTACGCTGCGTTGCACAGGTGTGCTGGCTCTATCCATCAGTGTCCTGCAACCTGGCAGGCAGAGCAATGTTCAACATAGCACTGGTGTGATGGATCTACTGCTCAAACCCTCACATTGTGTTCACACAGGCCTGCCAAGCTAGGTCTGACCATGACCCCTTTAGAAGTAACACGCACCCTCTGGTCCAGAGGGAGAGAATGGGTGTCATACAATATCCAGAGTCACAAGAGCCGATTTGTGAAAAGTAACAAAAGACGGAGATAAAGAAGTACTTATCCCACACATGGCGGGACAATAACATTTTTATCCACCACCCACTATGGCTCATGGATATCTAAATGAATGCTTTTATTTCCTGATCACTCAAATATTACAAGAAGATAGGACCGAAAGCTTTACTCTGTATCTGCTTTATTCTGTACGTCTTTGGGATACTAATGTTTGAAGCACATTTTTTTTGTCAACTCCATGCCATCATCCGGCTTGACAAATCAATTGTTTAAAAAAAAAAAAAAAAAAAAAAAAAAAGCCTGCCAAGAATGATTATTCAAACTCTGGAGAGTAATAATCTGTTTTCCAGATGTTGTGGTCCTCTACTCTTCCTTCCTCTCCCTCCTTCTTTTCTTCAGTCTCTGCTGACCAGCTTGCCAGCCACTGCTAATCAAATGATGAATAACTGACCCCCTCAATATTGCCCACCCCTCCTCTGGCAGACGCAGCACAATGAATGCCTACCTTGACCTCCACGTGGGCCATGAGCACTGCAAAGCTGGTGAGGTGGGTGCAGGAGCAGCTGGTGTGTGTGCGATTGGTAGCCAGCAGACGACAGTCCTGCGTCGACCAGAATCCCGTCATGGTGCGCTTGGAGTAGCTCCAGAACGAACAGTTGGGATTGAAATTCTTTTCCGAATGCTGGAGGAAGAGAGAGAGAGAGATTGTGATTGAGAGAAACCCAAACAGACAAGAAGAAAATTGAGAGACCAAAAGAAGGCCGGGCGGGGGAGCAGGAAGACAGAGAATAGATATTTGGTCGTGGGGAGGTAGAAACATGGAGTGGTTGGAAGAGCCAAAAAAAAGTGAGAAAATGGTGGGAGGAATTGGTGGAAAAAAGGAGGGAGAGGAAGAAACACAGAGAGGGAGTCAAACACACACAACAACAAAACAACAAACAGAAGGGACAGAATGCGAGAATGCAGCAACAAATAAACATGGAGCCATGGCAGGAGGTGACAGTCCTGCGTCCGTGCTTGTTGTGTGAGATTCTGGAGTGTAGGAGCTGCTTGTGTTGTGTAAACTGATGAAACTGTGTGTGTTGGATTTGCAAAGTTACTCTCAAAAAGAGCAAAGTGAAACAGTGAGGATTCTTTGACTGCCAACAAGCTGGATCACCAACTGGATAAGCATTTACTAGTTGGATGAGCAACACAAAATAAAATTGTGGAGCTGACCATCCCGATTCATACATTCTGAAGCAATGCAGAATTCACTCTGTAATTAATACTAATGCCAGAGCTGCTCTTATGCAATTCTGAGCTTTGCAAAGTCAGATGAGCCAAGTCTTGTCAAAGCAGTTCACAATTTTTAAAAGGAAATTGCAAGATACTTGTAAGACTTGCAGATCTTCAAACACTGACCACAAATTACACTGAATTTTAACAGTTTCTTTTCAAAGTTGTGACCAAGAATTTTCCCACATTGAGGCACAATAACTGAATAGTCCAGATGGCACTAAGTCAAAACAAGCCGGGGATTTATCTTTCTTTGTTTCTTTCAGGTCCTGAGTTAAATAAGGTCACCAATAAGGCAAGCCAACTGTAATAGAGACCAAATCGAGTCTCAAGTTAGTGATTGAAGTTCATTCAAGTTTAAGTTTCAAGTTTTGTGTCTGTCGCTGTGATTACTACTAATACCGCGACTACTATTAACAACTGCTATTACAAGAAAGTAAGTCAAGAAATCGGAAATAAAACCAACAGTGCTCTTTTTTCAGACCTCACTGTCTGTCTGTGATGGCCCTTAGCATTCAGTCCTAAGCCCAATAGTTCATAATGAAGACAACACTTTCTACAACAAAGTCACAAACATATGGTTTCCCTTTTCTGAAAATAAGACAGTTAGCACTGTGGGTTTTAGCAAACATAGTTAAGCAGAAGCAAATATTGCATTTTCTGATAAGCATTTCCAATTGTGGATTCACACATTTGGTGCACAAGTGAGAAATTACAGCATCAGATCAATAAATATGGAATCAAAACAAACTACAATGCCCATTTTGATAAAAGAATGTTGTCTTTGAACAATGACGGCCTGAAGAATATAAAGCTTTGGTTACAAAGACAATACTTGTCAGTAGGTTCAATTCATTCATTGTTGGTCTTGTGCGTTTATTTAAATTTATTTACATAAGGGAAATATAAAAGGAAATATAAAATATCACTATACTTATCATTTAATCTCTGTTTCTTTGCCATTATCTCACAGCAGTGATCATAGTCATTTGTTTTATTGTTTCCAAAAAGAAGGCATCAGGTTGCACCTTACTTACCTGCAGGTGTTTGACAGTGAAGACCACAGGCTCAGACAGGTACACCTTATTGCTCTCCTTGTTAATGGATGCTGTGATGACTGGGGAGTTGACAATAACAGAGTAATTAGGATAGACCGCCTCGCTGCTCAGTCTGACGCTGGCATTCTCTGTGGACAGGTAGGAGCCCAGGTTCCTGTACAGGACAAACGCCATCCTGATCTCACCTGTAAGGAGACATATGGGGAAGGTGCTCTTGATACTTGTCGGCTTAAACCGTGATGACAGGAATAGACAGCGGAAGTGAGAGAGAAGCAAGAGAAAGCATTTGGGGAATGAGAGAGAGTGAGAGAGAGAGAGTGAGAGTGAGAGTGAGAGTGAGAGTGAGAGTGAGAGAGAGAGAGAGAGAGAGAGAGAGAGAGAGAGAGAGAGAGAGAGAGAGAGAGAGAGAGAGAGAGAGAGAGAGAGAGAGAGAGAGAGAGAGAGAGGGGTCATGGACCTCAGAGTAAGAGGAAGAGAGTGTGTGAGATTTCTCTTCTACCGTTTCTGCCGTGCTGTTTGAGAGTGCTGGCTGACAGCTGGATGGAGTTTCCATGTTGCTCCGACTGAGGGAATGTCAGGTCTGCAAGGTTCCCATCCGTGCTCAGCCTGGCTACTTCCAGTTCTGGAACACACACACGCGCACACACACACACACACACACACACACACACACACACACACACACACACACACACACACACACACACACACACACACACACACACACACATACAGACACCCTAATGTCAAGCCATAGCACAGCACGTAACATCAGATTTGTTTTGCAAAGTCTTGTAATAGCCATGTATTCTCACTAAGTGCTTCGCAGCTGAAAACAAGCATGAATTTGGAAGCAGTTTTGCACTTCTCCTAAACAAAGAAAATAATTTAAAAAAAAAAAAAAAAAGAGGCTGACAAGCATCAAAGTGAACTGATGTGAATTTTTATACTAAAAAAGGTTACAATGTCTCCAGGCAACAGATCCAACACACTGAGGCAGATTATCCAGACTCTCTTATATTGTGGGAACCTAATTTCACCATCCAGGTTCGTTAACACATTCCCGATTACCGGCGGTGTAATGTGTTAGATAAAGTTTCTAATTAAGGTCTAATTATACCTTCAGTGTAGCGCTATCTTGTGATTCTGAGTGATTTGGTGATTTAGACTGCTGCTTTCATGGTGAAAACAACTCCCTGATCAAATAAACAGCACAAGGACAACTGAGATGGAAATGAGAGGGGAAGAGGAGGCAGAGTGAGGCGAAAGGCGGAAAAGAAAAGGAAGCTGAGGAGGTCATGGAGAAGTGTTGTGAAGAGGTTAAAAAAAAGGAGGGTAGTCAGAGGAGATGGAAAGAAGACTATGCTCTCTCATGGAGCACAACAGATATGGCTCAGAGGCAAGAGATGCTAAGGGATAGGGGAGAGGAAATGGATGCAGGCAGACGTAAACATGGATACTGATATGCAAATACTGGCATCAAGAAGGAGAAACGCTGGTTAAGAGTCCTTCACTTGCACATGAGCCAAACTAAACATTCAAGCTATGTATACACGCACACACACACACACATACATCAAGACAGCGACCCATGCACACATGTACAGACACATCCACACAAACACACATCGGCGGGGTATTAAAACACGCTGAGTCTAATCTAATTAAAGCATCCTTGTCATGACAATCCTCCTCCTAAGAAACACACTTGTTCATTATCGTTATCACACACACACGCTGTTACCACTGTGTTATCCCTCCAAATCACTGTTTTGGTTCTAATAATAACATCACCATTTATTCATCTGCCTAATACCGCGCCTCACAGTCGCACACACAATCTACCACAATAATATCACTTACAATAGCTGCAGTGTCTTGTTTAAAATGCGTCAAATGTGTCAGATAATTTATTCTTGTCACTCATTCTCGTCTAAAAGATGAAAAAGAAGGAAGGGGGCTTAAGGAATGCATGAAAGAGTAGAGTGAGAGGGAGACAGAGAAGTAAGGATGGAAGAGGAGAAAGAGAGAGAGATGACAGGCTGTATGGGGCTGGTTATGAATAAAGTGGAGAGATAATCACAGTGGATCTGCCCACTGGATTAGCTGGGAGGGAAGATTAACGGCACAAAAGGAGAGAAATGTGGAGACAAAATTTTCCACAAAAAGACGACTTCCTGTTTCAAGTTCCTCGGAGATGCAGTAGCCTACATCTCCAAGACTGTTTATGTAACCACGTTTATGTGCTGCGTTCAGGAGGAAAAGAACATAAAAACTTGGAGGTGATACAAGTCTGAAATTATGTAAGGTGAAATTGTGTAGGATGTCGGTTTGCTGGAATAAACTGTTAAACTTAATCGAGAACACGACAAAGTCATGCTTTAAGGGCTGACTTTGTGGAATCCCATCTGTCCATACTGTCTGTCATGAATAGCAAAAAATGCTGTCAGATTGTCACCATGCTGTGTAACTTAAATAGGCATAATTTACTTGCTTATTGATGTAAAAGTGAGCAAAAAAAACTCCTCAGAGCATCTTTGACATTCCAACACCATCACCCTCAAGCATGCACTCATCCAGTCTTCTTCTCTACTTCTCATCTTCACTTTTCTCTGCTTTCCTGCCCCTCCTCCATGGCTTTTCATCTCTGACTGGGTAACATACAAGCCCAGTGAATCCTACTAATGGGGGAATGATGTGGAGGAAATTTTGAAACAATAAATCAAAAGGGGAGTAAACAGGAGGATAACCAAAGGGGAACATAAGCGAGCACAACTCAGTGGTGTGGGTGCAGATGGCTCACAGATATATCATCATCTAAAGGCATGAAAAGCAAAACAAAAACGTTTTTTTTTTTTGCTCTACTGTGAAATCTCTTCTTTCTATAGCCCAGCAATAAGATGATCGGTGAGAAAAGATCAGGAAATGATGGAGAAGAGGAGAAAAGGAGAGGAGGAAAGTGATGTGCACAACGCCATAATAACTAGATTTGTTCTGCTTTGTCAATTCCGCCTACAAGTGGAGGGAAGAAAATGCGGGAAAATAAATAAATAAAAATTACTGTCTCTGGCAAACTATTCATGTCTTCCTCAAGGCCAATATGTTTTCCGGATGTTGCTAGATGAGGATCTCTGTGAATTTTAAAATTGCTCAAGAAACAACTTAGATGTCTTCATCATGACCTTCCTGTGACAGCTACACAACTACCACTCCACATAATAAAGCAGGCACACAAAGCTGTAAAAAGTCTGTTGTACATCTTAGTAAGTGAACACTATCAAATCATAATCACACCTTTAATGTGTATTTGAAGTATAAACTAGTATCCTTTCTGTGTTTCTATATTACATTACATTTAGGGGTACAATGTGATCAAATATACCAATTTTGTGCCGCTTTAATGCCTACATTTTATAGTAATAAATTCATATTTTGTGCTTACAGAATATACTGATTAACAAGTATTACGTATACTTGTCAATCAGTAGCAGAAGGATCAGTCATGCTAAATTTTACTATAAAGTTGCCATCAAATAGCTAAGTAATGCATTTGAAACAGCATTCAGTACTCATTGCATCATAATTCTGACACAAAACTGTTCTTCACTAATCATTCTGTACGTGCTACAGTGTAATGCAGCGCAAAATAAACGGTCAATGTTGTTACATCTACAAAACAACTGGTGGCTGATTTTCACAGTGAAATATAAGTTTGTCTGTATATCACATGCTTATCCACAATTTCCCGTTAATGTATTTTTAGAACACTTTTGTTCTATAAAATTATGCAAATGCATTAGTTTGACAGAATGAATGAACCAGTACTGCACTCAAATCAAAGTTGTAACCTAAAATATGGAAGTCGGTCTCAAAGGTCTTGTCATTAAAATGTGTCTGAGGAAAAATACTGACACCCACAGTAAAAAAAGTACAACATTGATACACGTGTCCTTTCACAAGCTTCCTACATTTTCTTTTTTTTACCTTTTTTGTTTCTTTACCTTTAGAGCCTTTGCAGCTGCAGAGTGTAACAGATATATTTTCTATGTTTATCCACACTCATAGGGTTTTGCAGAATATGAATTAGTTAATCATTCTATTAGACATTTTTTATTCCTACTATTATTGCAGTTCACCTTGCAGCTCAGCTTCATGTGCACAAACTCCTGCATATGTTCATGTTATATTTTCTCTGTCCTCTGAACAATGAAACAACGGCATTATTCTGCCCCATTTCCATTTCCATCCACCGCTGTTCGTTCATATGTGTGTGTGTGTGTGTGTGTGTGTGTGTGTGTGTGTGTGTGTGTGTGTGTGTCTAAAATCACACACATGAAGAATGATGTTATTTTTTGACACACTGTGAAGTTAGATTGTATAGTTTGTTTCTCGTTTGTATTATAAAACATTGATCTGAGGCGGTGGATTTGATAATGCCTGCTGTCAGTGCTGCCTCTTACTACGATATTTCATCATATTCTTAGATCTTTATCAGCCAGAGCTGATTTACGTTATAAGATCTGTAAGAAAAAAAAAACACAAAAAAAATGGTGAAATCCAAGAACCCTATTTCTGCAAAAATATGGGTACAGTCTAGAAAGTCCTCTCTCTTTTACTTTGTATTCAGGTGAAGGCCACTAAATGTGGAAATGCTTTTGTTGGGACGTGGCCGGTGCAGCTACAGCCTTCAACTCTTGGCCACTGTTCTGATCCACTGTAGCAAATGGAGGTTAAGTGCCTTGCTCGAGGGCATTTCGACAGGCTCCTTGACAGCTGCAAGGTCCAACTGAGTTTTTAAGATGGGAAAGGAACCCAAAAATGTACTCACGGATGTAGTCAGTGGTCTCCTGCACCGTGTCAGTCTTTAGAAGGTTGTCAGCCAACATAAAAGCCCCCGTTTCCACGGTGTCAAGGAGCAGAGTAGCCGAGTGCAGCTGCTCGCTGGTGGGCAGCTCTCGCCATGCTGTCTGGGCTCGTGGATGCAGCAAATTATTCACCGTCTCTACCATCGCCTGGGGCAACAGCAGATATACAGAGGTCAGACAGAGGAAGCCAATGCGAAGGCCTTTATCACTTTCAGTCAATGATGCTAATGGGAAAATTAATGCAAATCCATTCATAATACAAATAAGACTGCAACACCCTAAGTACTGACGACAGCAGTCAGTGGGATGCAACAGTGAGAATGCAGTGGCTTTTCATTTATCATGTTGATAAATCATGACAATCAAAGCAAAAAAAAATAAATAAAAATGTAAGCGATGCAAATGCAGCATTCCCATGCAGAAATAAAGGCAAAAACACAAAAGCTATTAAATAAAAAGCGTATCTTCAAAGTCACTGTTTAATGCTCGTTATCACCTTTCATTTTTCAACGCTCTCTTTATATGTGGATGTTGTGATAGAAAATCCATCACAGATGCTCTGAAAATCAAGCTAAGCTAATTAGCTGATTGCAATCACCATGTGTCTACTCCCCCAAAACCTGTTTCAGTTCACTCTTTTTTTTTCTTTTAAAGCAACAGTCTTATCTTTGAGCTGGAAAACTTGAGGGTCTGAGAAGAAATTAGAGTTTTATCAGATAATGTCTGCTGGGTCATATCCAGCCGTGCAGAACAGTTTTGAATCCAAAAATACTGCCAAATTAAACGGAGTGGAGTTGGCTCACACAGATGAAACGCTCTCCATGAAACAATACTTATTTTGTCTCCCGCACACATTCCTTTATGCTCTTAAGAATTCACCTCCTTGCTTTCAGACATGAACACCACACATACACAGACACACACATCTCAAAAGACCCTGGGAGAGATAAAGAGACAGAGAGGAAAAAGAAAGAGAGCTGGTGCAGAGGGGTTGAGGAGGAAGAAGGGGGGAGAGCCATGGGAGAGCGATAAAACAGTCCAGTGAGTCCATGGTGACAGGCGTCCACTGGGAACAAGAGAGGCGGAAAAGAGAATACAGGTGCTATCAAACACGCACATCTCGCGCTCCCGTCTGTCTCTTTATTTTCCCTTTCTCTTGCTCTGTAAACCACCCTTTCTGCAAACACACTCCTATCCTTCACTCATCTCTCACTCTTTCAATGCTCCTCTCTCCCGAGGAGGGCGGATGGGAAAGTGGAAAAAGTAACACAGGTGCCATTATACAAGCAAAGGGGGTCTCCGGTGGGGAATTGCAAGGGCAAGAAGGAAGAGCGAGAGACATGAGTTTATTGGCGTCCACACATCCACCATTTGACTTTGTCTTTGTCCCTTTTGCTCAGGGTTAAGGAGAAGCAAGAGACCAGAAAAAGAGGAGGGAAGACAGCAGAAGTAAACATTGTATTCTGTGTGCAGCTGATAGGGAAAGGCATACAGAAAAACTGCAGATGATGACTCATATGAGCGCTGATGGCATGTGCTGCAAAATATGCAGTTGGCCTTCGGAATCAGAACTAATCCTACCTGTTTGTTTTGCGGCCGAGATTTCCACATGCAGATACAGTATCATGCACACAAAATCGGTGCTTAGCCAACAAGCTAATATGATAATGTTATGTCCTCTTTTAGCACTAGCAGCTAATTAGCCGGGATGCATATTGAATGAGTTTGGGAGGGCTACATGTAAACAAAAACTAATTAATCCACTGCTTCTGCAAACAACCAGAATAAGCAGGAGCGGATGGGAAACGCACACATGCATGCACACACGTAGATACTTACACCAGCAAATCTGTTCCCATCACCATTTTTTAAATAATGTGGCAGAAGACTATAATCTTTAACACCACTTGAAGAAAAATTCTAATTAAATGCAGAATTGTATTTTTTTTAGTTTTGCCCATCAGTGCTATCAGTAATCAAATTGATATTGTTGACATCAAAGTGCTGAAAATTGGGAACACAACAAGTAAGATGCGGAGAAAGATGAGTGGTCAGACAAATGAGTGGTTGTAAACAAGCAAGCGCTGAAACAATTTATTAATAAAAATGTATCAGCTGCTATTTTCACAGTCAATTAATTATCACAGTTTTCGAGCAAAAATGTCAGATATTTTGTTTTCAGCTTTATAAATGTGATGATTTTCTGCCTTTTGCCTGGTATAAAAATAAAATGAAGACTTCTTCAAAAATGTACTGTCTTTTAAACTTTTTGTACACTTTCAGAAACTTTATATTGATTCAATACGGCAAAATTGAAGTCTGACTACTTGGTAGTAAGAATAATTAACATTTGCAGCTCAGAAGCAAGCCAACGAATGTCTCAGGGGCTGAAAAAATTGCGTGCAACTGTGAACACAAATGGAGCACATCCAAAAACATTGGTAATAATGCTGCCTTGTACGTACACTGAAAACTATGCACATTGCTTACAGTACGCACCACAGGTCAAAGCTGAACCAGGATATCAGCCAGCTATTGGATGATGGGTTTTAAAAGAAGATAACTAATAATGTGAGTGTTTGCTTTTGGTTTCTTTTTTCCTAATGGGTTTATCTCACCTGGAGCATTTCAGACCAGTGTCTCATGTCTCGTCCTCCAATCTGACTTCTCTTTAAGAACTAAATAACTGAGGACAACACGGTCAGAACTACAAAACTTAGGCTGTTTGCAACCAGAATTCCAGTTAAATTCTTTATATAATGGAAATATAACTAATTAGAAGATGTTTCTGATGTCTTCATGTCGTATGAAGCGTGTGGATGCCATACATACATACATACATACATGGTGCAGGTGGACGCCAAAGCATGTTTGTGGCGCATATTGAAAGGGATTGAGATGCCTGTGTGCTGGGACTCCAGTGTGTGCGTCTGTATCTGTGTGTGTAGTTGGGGGTGTGCACAAGGGGCTGGAAGAAGCATCGTAGTGCATCATTCTGCTCCACTTGCTGTACAGTAGCGGTCCAGGCAACAGAGAGGGACAGAGGAGAGGATGTTCTGTTGGCACGGCAGATATGAGAGCAGCGGTCCTGCTTTCTGTTCGCTCATGCTGCTGGTGCTGTTCCCAAACGCTCACTTTGATGTGCTGCAGATAACCCCCTTTTTCTAGTCTCATTAAACTTTCCATTGCTTTTTATTGAACTTTTGATTATCTAGCATTTTCAATTTCATATAATTTTTTTCATTGAAATTTAATTCACTGGCACTGAGATTACATCGGTAGAGGACAGAGATAGGTAAGAAGAAGAAGGGGTGTGATTTCCTTGAGGTCCAGACATCTCCACATCAGAGATGAAATATATGTGTTTGCCAGCGTGGTTGTGTGTGTGTGTGTGTGTCTGTGTGTGGGTGTGCCTCTAAGCTCTGGTGCCGTTGGTGACATTTCTATCTGCACAAGTATGAGGACTTGAGGGCTAAAATAGAGACAGGTTTTTTTTAGGGGTCTTCAAAGAGAGGAGAGACTCTGCAGAGACAGATAAGGCTGTCATTTGTGTGTACGTGTGTGTAAGTTAGTGAGTGAGTGTGTGTCTAAGTGAGACTATGTATTGCAGAGCAGGCATGCACATGTGTGTGCACATACACACAGCTTGCATGCGCACACACACACACATACACACTCCAGTAAATGGGGCAGAAGCGAAATGCTTTGAAGCATTGGGGTAATCCAGCGTAAACAGCAGCAGCAAGACAGACTAGAGCTGGGCTGGTCTACTACTCCCAGCTACACAAGGGGAAAGACGGGCACACGCTCCAGCACATGTGCATGGACGTACAGTTTGTGTACACTCGCGCACAGTAATGTGTAAAATGACAGAGTTAGGATGTTAGAAGGATGGAAAAGGAGGCGAGAGTAGAGGAAAGAAAGGAGTTTTTTTTCTTTACTCGCTTGGCTGAGCTCTGAGAAAGTGCATGTTTTGAAAATGTTTTCATCAGAGGAGCAGGCTTATCTTTCAGTTGTTGTTGGAGTTTGTCTTCCCTGACAGGATGAGTCTGCAGCTAAATCAGGCTTTAAATTCACAGCATGCCATGTTCCGACCTGCCATCCATAAACAGAGGGCAAATTAGACATTGTCATTGAGCATCACTGTCTCCTCACTGCCCCCTTTATTGTTTCTCTCTTTCTCTCGCATTCCATTTCTGTTTCTGTAACTCTGCTCTTTTTCCTGTTCAATTTCAGGTCCCTCCAATCCCCGCCTCTCTTTCTGCATCTACCTTGCAGACTCTACCTCCCTCCATCAGTCCACCCTAAAGCATCAAAGCCTCTCCACACCACCAACTTCATCATGAATAAATTGCCAATTTAGTATACATGAAACGAGTCCCCAGTTCCCCAAACGAAGTGAGAGAGGAGGAGAGATGAAGCATGAGAGGGAGAGAGGAAGAGAGAGAGAGAGAAAAGGAGAGAGAGAATTCAATTATTTTTTGTCTCTATTAACAACCCAAACCTCCTGCCCACTCTCCTCACTTGGCAATTAGTGCTGTAGATAATTAACGAGGAGAGGGCAGCACCACACCACATCCCTAATCACGCACATTTCTATCTGGCAGAGTAAGGGACTGTTGGTATAATTTTGTTTCACATTACTAAGGCTAATTATATAATCGATCACTCCCAACCCCCTGCAGCACCCAAGGTGTGTGGTGAAACATTTTGATTTTAACCTGTAACTAGTTGTCTGGATGCAGTGGCTCCTTGAAACGTGGCCGCTTATTGGATTGAGGAGACGCATCAAAATGTCCGACTATCCTGATGTGACGGCATAAGATCATTGTTGAAAATATATTTATATATTTATGTCGCGTGTGTGTGTGTGCGTGTGTCAGCTTGCATATAGTCCTAAGCCATGTTCTGTGATGTGACATTGCTGACTGCTGCTGACGTTAAGACTTTTCAGGGAAGAGTGGAAAAAAAAAGCCTGCATCAGGAGAAAAAGAGCTACCCCATCAAATGTGTGTGCGTGTATGTGTGTGTGTGTGTGTGTGTAGGTGTGTGTAGGTGTGGGTGGGGTACAAACAGAGAAAACGTGAGCCTCCGCAATCTATCTACAGCACATGGATAAGGAAGGTGGGGTCCTTCCATGTTTTGAATTGTGATTTTAGCTGACCAGAAACTTGCCTACATGATGTCAGGTTTTCTGTTAGCGGTGGGAGCCCATAGCGTCAACACAAACAAACATCAATACGAGCCGACCAACAAGGATGAAAAGTAAATTAATGTCGAAGCCACGAACACAAGCTGGTATTGTTTTTAAGGCACTGAGACCGTGATCAAACAATATGCAAGAGAATATCCATCATACTCAGTTCTTTCTCTCTGATGCAGCAGCAGAGAGGGCATTTCATTGAATGGAGATGGATAGTGAGCCATTTGGTTTCAGGCAGGCCTGTTTACAATTCTGCAGACAGAACTGTGAAACAGATGAGCTATTATTGATATTGATCATGGCCTCTTATCAGTACTATTGATTCTGAATGCAAAAAAAAAAAAAAAGTTAAATTGAAAACAAAAGAATGTCAGCAAACCCTTTGAGGAGACTAAAAACTTTGTTAGGAGACACCAGTGGGGAGCTTCTGTAGATCAGGACCAGACCAGACCTTGTTAAATGACTGCCTTCCTCAAAGGGTTGGGTTGCAAGCCATAACACAACTGCTGCAACATAGAATTAGATTTCTATGTAGAGCATTATAATGTGTGACCACACACACATATGAGCTTCCTTAGCAGACTACATGCTGATTGTTAACATAGTGTTAAAAAACACACACACACACACACACACACAGAGAGAGGAAAAAAACAACGTTGAACTGTGGCATGGCAGAATTGTCAACCATACCAGGAAGCAGAAATACCTGAGTGAAAACCCTGCAGGACCTTTCTCTCTTCTGAAGCTGCAAATTCAAACAACTGAGTGTTAGCGATATAACACCTCTCAATCATACACACAAAGTCAGTTACACCACTTCATTATACCGTGTAAAAAAGACTTTGTTGGTTAAAATATATTGGTACTGTCATCGCTCCACTCCTTTCATAATTCCCTCTACTGTAATCATATTTCTTGCCTTTTTCTACTCTTCTTTTTCTTTTTTCATTCAGATTGTCTCAATAATTTGCTTTGTTCCTCTGTTCCTTGTTTTATTCATTCTCTGCATCTACTGTCAAGTGAATTGATGGCATTAATTACTATGCCACTCGTGCATGATTGGTTATATTTGATTTCCTAACAGAAATTAGCATAATAAGCTAGCATATTACTCAATTAGATGTATATAATTGGGCCATTATTGAAATCAGGAAGAACACTTTTCCGTTTTATTGAGAGCATTTTTTTAATCTACAAATTCAACCTTTAATAGGCCATTTGGTCAACAGTAAAACACAGATTAATTGATTCCTCTCACACATGCTCCATTTATGTATTCACCTCACACACTGAATTACTTATAGGAAGCAGAAGAGATGTAAAGTGTATGAGACAAAAACAGGTAAACTGGAGCATCAGAAATAAAACAGACCAAGGAAATCAGATGCTAAAGCTACATTTAAATAAAGGCAGAGACTGTTTAGGAGCTGGCAGGAGCTGTCAATCCAGCTGTTAGACCCCACCCATCACTGTTGACCTCAGCAGACACAATCAAGAAACAGACCACCATCCAGTCAGTCAATTTGCAAACCAAGCCAGCCAGTCAGCCATTCTCCAGTGATTTAACTCGCTTTAATTGAATGCCTACATGAACAAAGTACAGAACTAAATTCTTTCCTTATCTACTGCTGTAGTAAAACAGATCCTTTGCATACTCGGCATCGAGCTTCCATTAATTTAATCCTGAGGTAAGCACTCAAGCCTGATCGTCAACAGCATCTTCATAGCTGTAGCTCAAAGACTGAGGTTCATTAAAACAATGAGCTATGACGTAAAATGCGTCCCAAGACTATACTGTATGTTTTAATGAGAATAACTCCCAGGCTGAGATAGAGTTTTATTCAATTTCGGTACTGATCTGAAAAGAGTGAAGGAACTCTGCCAAAGACTAAAAGCAGTTATCTATCACTTATAATGTTGAGTAAAACTTGTTACAAAGACCCACACAGAGTAGAGGATAAAATAATATCTAAAGGCAGCTATTTATCATCTGGAAATCTACATTGTTGTGTGTAGCTCTTCATCAAACTCTGCTCAGAGACTTGTCTAACCCTTGAGAACGAATGGAAGACAAAACAAAAACCACTGATGCTATTCATCTTACTGTTAACTTGAGAGAGGCCTTCTATCTGTTCCCTTCGCTCTCCCTCATTCCACTTTCTGCTAATTTTCTGTCATTTAAATTGCAAGCCTCTCCATACTAGTTCTTGCAAGAAAGTAAGAAAGAATCTTTCTCTCACTCAATCCACTCATTTCACATTCATCTCCTGTTTCTTGAGTCGATACCTTAGTGAGGCTGCGAGCAGCGCTGTCCTTGCCCCCGGGGGTGAGGTTCCTGAGCTGGACATCCAGCAGTTCGACCAGCTGGGCCATGGCCCGTACTGTGGATGGCACATCGCCAGGGCGCAGGAGCCCTTTGGTCTGCTCTGCCAGCTCCTTGGCCACAATCGCTGCCGTCTCCCCCGACCGAAGCTGTGAACCAAAGAGTACGACGGGGGGGAGGAGGGCGGCAAAAAGTGAAGGGAAGAAAGAGATGGATGGCAGTTAGAAAAAAAAAAGTCACATGAGGTGAGAAGTGAAGGGAAAGTTGGAGAAAGGAGAAAAAGTTGGTGAGAGCGTGAAGGGGAGAACAGTGAGAGAGAAGAAATGACAGATGGAGAAATGACAGGACAGAAGAGGAAGGGCAGACAGGTGAAGGACAGAGGAGGTAAGAAATGTAAATATGAAGGATTGGGGGTGAAGAATGTGAAGGCGTAGAGAGGAGAAAAAATTTGAATTCTTGACACCAGGTTAAGTTAGTGTTCGAGAGCATTCAGCATTGTGTGCCAAGAAACTATTAGGTGTTATCATGAGGACATTAAAGACTACTTGAAAGAAACAACTCCAACTATAGCATCTCAGCTGCTATGCTGATTTCTCTGGGACCATTTTCCATGTTTTGCCTCATAGAGAAAACCCTTAAAACCTTAGAATTCGTGCATAAGTTATAATAACAGTGGCAGCACTATTCAGAAGTATCCTAAAAACTCAAACACAACAGAGGTTTCCATGCAAAAGTGATTGCTGTATGCAAATGAATCATAATGTTTGTTAGCTATCATGATGAGAGCACACTGTGAGTAATAGCCTTACTGGACATTTCCACTTCCCTACAGCTACATAATATCTCTCAGATCTCAAGTGCAGGGCTATGGGTAACAAATGAAGATGGATGCATGGCCTAAATCTCTCCCTGTGGCCAGTGCTTCTTCGTGCGTGAGAAAAGTTGCTCTAGGACTGTATTCATAACACATATCCTTAATCTGGGGCTCAATGGGAGCCACGAGGGCCAGCAGCAGCAATCAGACTTACTTTCTGCATGATGTGGTTGACCCAAGGCGACGTGCAGTTGCTGAGGTCAGGGCCTTGGGGATCCCAGTAGCCCAAATGGGCCACGCACACGTATGTAGCCACGCCTGCATGACAAGCGGAGCAAACAGGGTAAGACAGCCCTGACATTCACCAGGAGACAAGAAGACTCCTGAGGTGCCTGAGGTTCACTAAGCATTTTGTACTCGCAGTGTTTGCTTGTGTGACGATGGTAGCTGGAGGACTGAAGAATCTTCTCTGTCATGTGAGCTAATTGATTAAAGGCAGTAGAGTCTGTGTGTGGAAATTTGTACTACTAGTCCGTGATATTTTCAAAGGGAAAGATAAATGTTTAACTTTGTACCTGTCTGTATTGTATATTTCACATCCTTAGCTTTTACTATTCCATCTACATGTACTCAAAACAATTATGTATTTAAGTTAATAATGTGCTCTATAATGTACTTTGGTCAGCATTCACCAATTTTAAAAGTGATCTGTACATATTTGACCTTTTTTAATATTATTATCTATTGTAAGCAGCAGGTGGTTACTTTAAGGATGAGATTTCACGTACAGCTCAATTTGATGCACTGCTTGTGAGCATAAAATACTATTTCCAAATTAAGATTGTCACCATAACGGCTTTTATTTTGGTATTTACTTGCAGTAATGGGAGTTTTATTTGAAAATGTTTAAATGTTTATAACATTTTGCTGCTAAACTACACAGAAAAAAAGAAAGCACTGAATAAGCAAACACAAAATACTAACATATAGCGTGAAGTTTTCACACATACTTTTATAATGTGTAATGGGTTATTGTAAATTCTGGTATGTATCTCCTTATGTAGCCTTCTTACCTAGTGTCCCTACAGGGCAGGGCTGTTTGGCTGTTTGGCCTTGCTGTGTCTGGGGCCACGATATGTCAGCCGTCACTCTGGGACTGCAGAAGTCTTGGGGAGGCAGGGCAGGGGGCTGCGGGGCCGCTGGAGGGGCCTGCACCGGAGGGGATCTTCCCCCAGCTTTCTGATTGGTGTCAGGAATCTGATTGGTGTCCGACGACGAACCTCCGGCGGGAACCAGGACGGGCTGACGGACCGTGGTGGTGGTTCGGTACCTCTGTCCAGGAGAGGTGGTGAGGAGAGGCCTCGGGGTGGTGTAGTATGGAGGTGAACGCGTGGTGGTGGCACGGCTGGTAGACGAAGAGGAGGAACCACCTCCCCCACCGATCGGACCCCCTCCTACGCCTCCTCGGTTAGGGGGCATCATTGGAGGTGGGCGATAATCTAACAAGAAAGGAGATACAGTTTATCAGACAGTTTAAATTCACAAAACTGCAGAGGCTCAGTTCTTAAATGAGGAGCCAGAATCCAAAATTTGCTGTGCAGATTCGGGAAGCCCAACATGATTGAAGTGCAGATGTGTTTATGAGCAGTATCTGTGAGGACATGGGTTCGAAGTTTATTCTGAGGATGAAAAATCTGAACAATTAAGTTGAAAGACCTGTAATCAAGCAAGCCATCTGCATTAGCACCAAGTTATGTGAGCAATGGCCTACAAGCGTAATCAATATGGTGACAAACACATTTGCAGGCACTCATTTACACAGCACTAAATAGTTGTGACAGGGAGTAGCTCATGTTTCTGATGACTTCCCCATGTTAGTGCTGCAGTCATAAACCTCATCTTTTTGGGGTTATACATTTCTCGCAAGTGCAGGACATGTTTTGAAACAATTCAACCGGCAACAATTAGATCTGAACAACTTGCATATGTGTGATATAAGCATCGGTGAATCTCCAAGCAAAGCCAATGATTTGTTTTCCCTGCAAAGGATGACCAGTCGTTCCTATGGGGTTGGCACACAGTAGTGCTTCTTTCTGCCTAACCTGGCAGAAAAAAAACATTCTTTCAGTATCATGCATGATTTATAACTGCATGACATCACGGGAGGCAGGAAGGCCACTTAAATGCATATGGCACACTCTTTTATTGTCAATATTTCATTGTAAAAAGGCTCAATTATTCACATCGACCCTGTTTAGGGGACAAAAATGAAGAATGAATGGATGAGGTGATGGGGAGAGAGAGAGCGATAAGCACAGGATGTGTTTGTGAAGTGTGAGTGGCCTTTTGTAAGAATATTATACAAGTGTTTCTCACTCCCGCTGCCACTTGAGTTAGCACAAATCAACACTGCAAAATTGAAAACGCAGTGCAAAGAAACAGATTTTCCCTTCTTTCCCTAATAACATGATTTTATTAGTTTTTAATGGTTTGGGGGTCATTAGGTGCAGCACTGCACACAGGTGAAGGCCGGTTTCTAACCCTGCATCTTTACTGTCACAAAGCACAGTAAAGACTATGCAACTGAGTATTTTTGAACAAATATGTAAATTATGCTCAAGAACATTCTTAAAGAAATTACAGACATCTGTGAATTAACTTTAAATCTACAGAAGAGATTGTGCATTATGTGAATTAGTTTGGCTCCAAACCATATTTTAAACACTTTCAAAACTTCATAATTTTGCACCTGGTTCTTTTATAGTCAACCACAACATTGCTATTATGCAAAATCAACACAGCACCATAAATATACTCTGCTTGCAGAGTATATATATATATATATCCTATCCTATATATATATATATATATATATATATATATATATATATATATATATATATATATATATATATATATATATATATATATATATATATATATATAAATATATATATATAATATTTCCCTGTTCTTCTCCATGCCATTTTCAACAGTGCTGTACAAAACACTCCTTTGACCTCTCAAAAATTCAGCTATCATTGCCTGTGAGTTGTGATAGCAAAAGTATGAAGCTGCTTTATCCAGCTTTTAGTCTTCTTGATTTCCTGATTTTCAGAAAAAAAAAAAAAAAAAAAAAAAGGAAAGCAGAGGCAATCGTGCTTCTCTTAGTGTGCCGCAGGCCATAACATGTACTACAAGGTGGGCATTAACATTGAAGGGTTACAGAGCTCCATCTCTCAATGGAGCATTTTATTGGAGAGAGGGATGTAATTGTATGAATTTAATGACCCAAAAATGGGGTCTCTATACAACTAAGCTACATTCTTAATTAAACTTTGAGGGAAATGTATTTTCTCCTGGTATCATTTCTTTGCCACATATTACCAATAGGTTTCTAATCAACGGTGCTTTCCAGCTCCTGTTCAGCCAACCCACCACATACTAGATAGGGTAGGACTTATCAACCTGGTTGAGGACAAGGAGGACAAGCTTTAAACATGTTGTAAAAGGATGTATTTTTATGGAGCTAAAAAAAGATACAGTACAGGTTGTCAGTGGAAAAAAAAAGAACCTGTCATTGAAAATAAATTATTCATCACTGAAAAAAAAAGTCATTGAAAAAATAAATTTTTTTCATTGAAATGAAATTACAATTTTCTGAGTATTTCTGAGTATTTCTGTGCTTTCAGATATAATTTTTATTTTTTTTTTAACACAAATTTTTTTTTTCACAATGTTTCAAAGTTCTGTTTTCAATGACAACGTTCTGTGTCTCTTTTGGCGTGGAGGGGACGAGCCTGAGGGGAGGGGCTCATTTTAGATATCATGTAGATTTGGGGAGCCGAGTGTCCCATGATGCATTTCGCACCAACCTGCGAAAAAGGCCCGAGGAGAAAACCTACAAAGGTAACAGAAGTTTTTTGTAAATATTACCGTTACTGTGACACAAAATAGGTAGTTTTAAAATTATTGTAGGCTTGAAAGTAGTTCTATAAACGTCAAATCTCTGATCAAATTATCAAGATAAAGCCTGCTTAATAAATTACTCAAACAATTTCGGAGATGTGAGTGTCCCAGTGAGACAGCCAGCAGGCATTATAAGCTATTCAGATGAGCAGGCAGTCGGTGGTCACAGTAGCCCAGTGAGAGGCCATATCTCAGCAGGACTTTTTAAAATCTGCCGCTGGCTTTGACGGCTCTATAGCAGTTAAACAGGGATATAAGTAGTTTTGCGAGTATCGGTCACACTTTGGCCTCACAGTGAAATTTTTTATTGTTCACGTGAAAATTGGTTTGAATGAGGTCAACGTTAATGTTCATAACTGTATATTGTTATTTAATGTTGTACTCGATCGCTGACTTTGTACTTCTGAATTATTATCTTGTCCTCATTACCTGTAGTACAACTTTGTTCTATTGAAAATAACATTTAAGCAATATTTTATTTGAGAGACAGCTGAAGAAACCCAGATATTGACTGCTGGAAGACTCCACAGACAAAACATCAGCATCCATCTGTGGACCTTCAGCATCTGGACCAGCACGATGCAGTTAATGAAAACTGAAGGCTGATCAGGAGGAGAAGCATAAAGTTTTTCAGCCGTGTATATGTTTAAGAGACTTAGCTCTGTTATAAAATTGATTCTCTTAAATTAATTTAAATAACTAAATATCTGTTCAACTGTATTCTAAACTCTAAAATTCTAAATTGTTTGATGTGAATTGTTGAAGCCAGAATAAAATTTTCCTCTAACATCAGACACTGCTTATGTTTGAAAAGCTTTCTGTTTTATTACTTGACAGGCAGAGGAAGAGCTCACCTATGGTTAGGTTCAGAGTAAAGCAGTTGACATGAAGCATTCTATTTACATCATTAATTAGAGTTGATGTACAGTCGTGGCACAGGTGAGGTCCTGGTAGCTACATTAATGTATAGTGATGTTTATGTAGACTATAAACCTCTGGATTTTTGAGGACAAACAGCAGCTCTGTATGTAGAATGTAGACCAATCTATTATAGTAATGTTAATAATGAAACTGTAAACCCATCCACCCTTGTTCATGAGGCATATTCAGATAAAACGTGGCATTATAGAACAGCCCTGCATCATGTGGTGTCCTCAGCGAGGTTTAGTAACTTTTCAGTAATTAGTTTGTTGTTGTCAATCCACTGATATAACTGAGAATAAGATGGTACAGTTCAACAGCGTTACAAACTACTGGTGTCAATAAATCAAGGCCTCTAAAACATTAAATAAAGATTGTATAACAATCTTAGAAACCTCAAAATATATACAAATGAATTATTTTCATATTAAAACATAAAAAGGCAGGGCTGCATTTGTCATGTCACCGACCAGCAGCTTCTGGACGATACTCCATGATATGCAAACAATATGTAAATGAGGCACTCATTGCCCCTCCCCTCAGACTCCTCCCCTCCACGTCAAAAGAGAGACAAGATGTCATTGAAAACAGAACTTTGAAACATGGTTAAAAAAACAGCTTTGAGTGTAAAAAAAACAAATTTGTCTCTGAAAGCACAGACATGAATAAAAACATTCTGATAATTGTAATTTCCTTTTCAATGACAAATGATTTTTTTTCCGATGACAAATTTTATTTTTTTAATTAAATTCTTTTTTTCCCCAATGATAACTTATACTGTCTCCATTTTAGCTCCATATGTTTTACCCCAAACCATGATATTTAGCATGATATCCTAAATCTAAAAAAGTAGTTTCGAGAATGTATTTCAAAAAGTAACTGAAAATGCAGTTTAGTTGTATAGAAATGTCATTTTTGGGGGAGACAGGGTAGGAAATGAAACATCTTCCTGCCATAACTACATGTATTTTTAGCTGCATGTTTTTGGTGTACTGTATATAGTCTTCATATTGTTAGATTATAATCAAAGACAACAATGTGTGCTTGATCTGAAGCCACTACATTTCTGTGAGGTCTGATTTGAGGTGCTTATAAAATTAGTTTCGACTTTCAACAGAGCAGAGTGAAGTGTGAGTGAAGTGTGACTGTGTGGGTGGCAGAAACGAGTGGGTGTTTGCATTATTTACTGTGAACCGAAGTCGTCCTTTCCGGTGGATTTTTAAGTTTAATTAAAGACGCTGTGCTTCTCTCCATCCTCCTGTCTCTCTCTCTCCCTCTCTCCCTCTCTGTCTGTCTGTCTGGTTGACTGACAGCCTTGTAGCATCCCACTCCTCCTGTACGTTCTGTTCTCTTCCTCCACAACTCAATGGAGTGTTTCCGTACCTAAACTGTGCTGCTCCCCATTCCTGAATCACTGCCGCCCTGCCTCATGCATTCTCCATGGAACATTGCCATCAATCATGCGTGGCAGCAGTGGCCTAGGGACTAGCTGTCAATCTGCGTGTGTTTGTGCGAGTGTGTGTACTTATGAAGCATAGAGCGAGTATGTGTGTGTGTGTGTGTGCGCCTATCAGGACTCAAACGGGAAGCTCCATTAGGGCCACTGCCACAACAATGGAAGAGTAATGGTGTGTACGTGTGTGTCTGAGGTTGATGTCTGCTGTCATTTGAGCACAGGCCAGAAAACACAGCGGCTGGCAGCTTGGGATGAGGTAACACGAAAGTCTGCAAGCATCACAGTCGAGGGGCTACAGCACTTCACTACCGATGCATCGCTATCTGTCTTCCTTCCCACTGCTGTTCCCCTGACATTTTGCACATGATTTTTTTGCTAAGTTATAACTTACTTTCTGACACATTTCTTTTACAGCATTCTACTAATTTCACATTTTAACACTATATGTCATGCCTTCTATTTTGTCCACCTTTACTTGCTCTGTTGGAGCATATTGGGTTAAAAAAAAAAAAGGGATTTTGTAATGTGATGAATTCATCACTTGCATCACTCAGGATGCTGTGAAAGAGGCTGTAGGGAACTACAGGAACATGACATAACAGGTTCATGAAACATTTATAGGAGAAAAGGGCTAGAGGTTGTACTCGTGGCGGCTGACATATCTCCCTGTGCTTAAGCTTAGGAAGCCATGAGTAAATGCACTATGACAACTTCATGATGTCAGCTAACCTAAATATTGTGCTCTTCGCCCAACACGATGCCACAAGAACAAGAAATTGAAAATACAGTCACGAACTCAGTGCAAGAAAATCACTTCAAGATTTTGCACTATATTTATTTACGCACTGAATATGTTTAAGGTGAAACATCATTTATCACCTTCCCTGCTTCATGCATTAGGAGTCATATGAAAATCATTCACATTATACTGCAAAAATGTCAAAAAAAAGATTCTTTAAAATAGTTTCAGTGAATTAGTGCAGTGCTGGCTTTCTTCTTTGAAAACAGGGTTCTACAGCAGCAGTAACTATTCTATTTATGTCTCTGCGATAAGCTGGAAATTAATATTACAACAGATGTGATTATTAGTTATATATCACAATATGACAAATGGAATAATTAGACTGATGGTCAATGAAATAAGCTATGAAGCAGAGTTCAGTGTTGGCTTTTACATTAGACAGAGCTCTTCAGATGGCTGATACTGACTTCCTTAAGCTTGAATTTTCTGAGACTTTAACTATAATTTCTTGAAATAATGGAATATATACACTACCAGTCAAAAGTTTGGACAGAGTTTCTCATTCAATGCTTTTTTATTTATTTGTATTTTTTTCTACACTGTAGATTAATACTGAAGATTAACACTTTTTTTAAAATTAAAACAACACAATTCCAAATGTATCCTGTTATAGTTTTGATTGTCAGAATTAATCTACAATGTAGAAAACAATTAAATAAAAACCAGTGAATGAGAAGGTGTGTCCAAACTTTTGACTGGTAGTGTATATATGCATGTATCATTGTAAATAATAACACAGTATGAGCATATCATCTTATATTAATACAATAAAACCTTTTAAATTGTATTGAGAAAATTTTATTTGATGAGGAAGCTTGAGTGATAAAAAAATGAAAACAAATGATTAGTTACCACCTTGTGTTATCTGTTGTTTTACTATATCAAAAATAAACATTCAATCTCAGTTTTTAAGCTAACATCAATGGAAACTGCTTCAAAAATCTAGACTTTCATTGAGAAAGTTCTATTCTATTCTATTCTATTCTATTCTATCCTGTTTGTTTTCCTGACCTGTAGCGAGCCCAGGGGAAGGTGAGACAATGGCAGGCTGGCAGTAAACTTGTTCCTGAAGTTGTCATCTGTCACCACACTGGAGGGGCCACAGAGATGCTGTCAGTCAGCCCCGGTTGCTCGCACATGATCATCTGACATGCAGACAGACATCGAGCGAGTGTGTGCGCGCATGACTGTGTGTGGCAATGTTTTTCTGCCTGTCTCTGCCTCCGCTCTGTTGCTGAGAATGCTCTTGTTGACTTCTCGCTTGGTAAACAGAGGGATCGTAAATTCACAACACAAAAGGTAGAAGGCAGGGAGGAGAGAGGAGAGGGAAAACGAACTTCCCCTGGCAAGTTTCCCACACCATCAGGAAAAAAATAAAACCAGCAGACAGACAGCCAGCGAGGAGGAAAAGTGAAACAGAAGCAAAGTGAAGAGGGATTTGAATTAAGACAGAAGTTCTCACAGAATTGCGTTGGAGTGTCTATTATACTTCTTAATATGCGAGATGATTACTTCTTGCAGTTTGCTTAAAAGTTATTGCCTCTTGCGTCTATGCATACGCACACATGCACACACTGCTCTGAACAGCAGGGAGGGATGGATCCAGAGGGGTAGAAGCACAATGATAAGCTGACTGGAGGGCACAAAGCTTTCTAGGCTGGATCGTAGCACACACACTGAATGGGGCTGTATACTGCGATAACGCACTACCCCTATGGCTGGAGAGCACACACACATACACACACACACACACTTGTACAGACACATTACTTTTGGCTTACACATACACACACATGTACGTTTCACTCACTTGTGCGCTACGCAATACGCACACAGAGCTTGTGGCGAGTGTCTCAAGCCTGCTGATAAGACAGAACGCAGCACTTCAAAGCAGTGATACTTTAAGATAAAAAACAACCTCAAACTAACAGAGCCTCCCTAAAAAATGGCTGCCAGGCAGCGCCACGTTCCACCGCTAATGTTTCACATACAGACACATCCCTGCTCAGCCCTGCCGGCTTACCAGTTGCATAATCATGTCATTGCTCTGCTGAGGATGGAGACACCTGCAGCAAGTTTGCCAATTACATGCTTCTTTTCTTAATCAGGGGAAGTTCCCTTGTTCAAAGCAAAAAGCTAATGGGAACAGCCAAATTTCAACTTTGTTTCGTGGGTGGTGTTGTTTTTCTGTTTTATAATTTAAGGATTCATCAGCATGTTTCCTTAAAGGCTGGATGGTGGCATCTCCAAATGCAGAAATGCAGTGTGTTTATATTAATTCTGTGAGGACAACTGATAAAAATACATGGAAAGAATCCATCAAAATCTATTAATTTGTTGGAATGAGATGTGAAGTGATCTGGGAAAATGAGCTGCACACAAACATTTGTGGTTGATTTTGAGCTAGAAAACTGATTAGGAAAAGTATACAAACTGAATAAAGCAGCAGTTCGGTACAAGGGCTGAGGGAATTCTCCACAGGATGAATGCTCTTGTATTTGCTTTGATAAAGTTTTCTATATTGACTTATGTAAGTTAATATTCTAAAAATGCTTGGAACCAGCGGCCAAACTGTGATTTTTTTTTTTGTCACTTCTAACTACTTTAACAGTGTCTCTATACAACACAACAAAAAAGGGAAATTTCAGGAAACTTTCAAAACTTTCAGAGTCCTGAAGCCTCTAGGAAGTGACTTTCAATTTTTTGCAACACAATTTATTACTATGGCCCATCACATAGAAATTCAGATTTTATTCCCTTTTTCGGCCTGCACATTTTCTATATTTCAAATACAAAAACTGACAAGAATACAGCTACAGTGACATGCTCTGCTAGCTGCTCTATTTCTATTTACTTCCTGCTAGGCGGTGGGTTTCCCTTCTACCCTATTGTCCTGGCTAGGCCTGCTTAAATTGGCATGTGCTGTTTGGCAGCGGAGAAGCAGAGCCAAGGCCAAACGCACGCAGAGTGCCTGGCTGGGGCTATCCAATCGATAAGGACAGACTGCAGGCAAGGAACAGGTGCTGCAGACTCTCTGAAGCAGAGTTCCGTCTCTGCTAAGACGGCAGTGTCGTAATCTATTTGGGGAAGAGGGAGATCGGCAGGAAGGGAGAAGGCGGAAGAACAGGTGATAGATGCAGGTGGAGAAGACAAAGAAGAATAGGGCAAACGTGGGAGTGCAGACTGAGGTGTGAAACATACTATATATTCATGTCACTGCGTTGCATAATAATGTTTACTGGTATACAGGATTGTGGCACCATAGGAATTTTTATTATATGTATTTTGTTTTAATGAGACTCAGTTTCCATGTAACAATGTGACTTTGATCTTTATAATTTAAGGAATTATATTCAATAGAATATGCATAACATGTTTTCATTCTAGGATTAACATTTTGATGATTGCTTTTTACTTTTTTATGTAATGCTCTCTCAAAATATGGGGGAATAAGCAATCAAAGCTTTCCACCCTGTAAACAATCATAAAACACACTAAATAAATCTGCCTTCATTTTGACAGAGCAGAATCATCTCAAGTGGTGTGAGCAGCTCAAGGACCCAACACACACACACACAGCTTGGTTTAACAGGCCTGAAAACGCGCCGAGGTTTAGTCTAATCAGTGATCTGGTGAAAGAGGGTCTCCACTTCAACCATTAACTCTTGTTATTCTCTCCACTTTAGCCCGTTTCCAACATTTCCTGCACTGCTCAGCACTGCTGCCTGATTGCAATCTGGTGTCAAGGAAGAGAAAAGGGAGGGGAGGGAGGAGGTGGGTGAGGATGAAGTAAATACTTGGAGAGGGGGGTAAAGACAATAGATACTCCATGCTTGACTTCCTTAGGAAATGGAACTCTGTGATTCTGGCCATTAAGAGTTCAAAGGTGAACCTTTAAATTATTGTAACCTGACAGACATTGTAACCTGGAGCTAAAGGTTTCTCTAGATAACTGTGTATTTAATAGGCTACAACAGAGCTCCAGTGTTTGATTACTGTCCAAATAAAACTGACTATGTCCTTCTCACACTTTAAATATTTGATTGTCATGAGTGTTTGGGTAATAAAGTTTAGTGTTTAGAAAGATTTTGTTTGTTGGTTAAAATGGTGATAAAGGAAGTAGAATTTTTACATTTTTACACAAAAATGAAAATACACTCAAATTCTCAACTTAATGAAGAGAAAAAATTTAACACCACTTGTATTTTTTTCAAAAATTTTCTATTTAATATTTCCTTTTTTATCTTTAGCTATTGTTAAGAAGTCAAGTTTGACTTTATTTGGCTATATTTTTCACTATGGACAACTGTTTTGTATGGAATTGTTGGAAAAGTGAGTTTATCTAAATTATCTTGGGTTTGTGGTTGAAGTTGAGCAATAGAATTGATTATTTAAAGTATACGAATTACTACAGCAAAAGTTATTGTGCAAGGGCAGAAATAATCTTCTACAGGATAAATGCTCTTATCTAATTTGTTGTGATAAAGTTTAAAGTTCTATATTGACTTTTAATCCACTAGTTTATTCTAAAAATGTTGGATACCACCTTTCAAATTGTGATGTTTTTTTTTGCCACCTTCTGACTAAATTTCTTTAACAGTGTCTCATTATGTGAAAAAAAATCCTCCAGGGTAACTTTAGGAAACTTTCAGAATGATATATTTTTCTTTTAACGCTAATTTCAGCGTGCTGGTTATCCTGCAGAATTTGCAATCTGTCTCATTTGAACTTAAGACCTTAAGTAGATCATCACCTTAAAGAGCAGTGAGATAGCACCAGGAGGAGAATCTGTGGTAATCCATCTTGAGAATGGGAGAATTTGCACCAAGAAGAAGGAACAAAGGGAAAAGGGGTAGCAAAAGATAATGACAAGAAAGAGAAGAAGTAAATCAAAGGTAGAAAAGGCATTGCGTACAAGTTAGTATCTTCTCCGTTTTAGTCGTGTTTGCACCTCCTATCCCGAAGATGCGGATAACATGAATAATTTTGCAACTTCGTTGGGAAAACTTTCTAAAGTGTGGCAAGGCAGACTGGAGGTGATAAATTATTCAAATGTTTCATCGGAGCCATGCCGCTTGCGTAGGGCAAGCCTCTATAATATGCATGTAAGAAGACATGATGAAACAACTTCATAAACAGTAGAGAATGAGAGAGCGTTTGGGGACTGTGGGGTGGGAGACAGGGGTGATGCAGAGACAAGTGACTTTGACTCTGACTTTACATAGGCATTCACTAGGTCTATAATATATACATCTAAGGACATTCGATGAAATGGCCTTGTGTGATGTGGGAAAGGGTTGGGAGCAGAAAGGAGGCCAGATTAGGCGGGAGATAAGGACAACGAAAAGAAAAAAAACTGTTAAAAGGAAAGATGTATGAGGAAGAAAGAGGAAATATCGAGATTCCTGCCATTGTGAGTGTATGTGTTTATGTGAGAGACAGGGAGAGAAAGAATAGGGATTTAACAGACAAAAAAGAAACACAAACAGACATGGGAAACAATAAATGCAGAGAGGCAGTTCACTTTCTTGTTAAGTACCAAGGGAGAAAGAATATGCATTTCAAAAAGATAATTTTCCTGCTGCATGTTGCATTAATGCCGCTATAGAATACATGGAAGAGAACCTTTATATTATCTGTTAGCCCAAGGTGAACTAAGCCTGCTGCACTTATTTCTCCCTCGCTATGTTTCATTTCTTATGTTTAAAAAAAACCCCTTGTGATATACTATAAAAGGTTAGGCATTTTTCAATACCAGGGTCAATCCAGTCTTTCAATATGTTATACTTTGAGGGCTATAAACACTTTTCTCTAAACCCTTTTTTGTTTGTTTATACAAAAAAGCCAACAGCACCAACATTAGGCTTGGCAGGTAAGGAATGAAATGAATAGGCCTATATCTGATTGAGGTACAAACTGTAATGTCATAAAATAAAATGTTGAGATGTGATACAAATTTCTACTGTACATTAGCAAAGGATGTGCATTTGAAATAAAGAAATGGGAAATTTTATTTGACTCAAGTATCTTTTGTTATCTCAGTCTTGTATTTCTGCACATTTCAAGTTGCATCCACTACAGAGCAAAAATAAAAGTTACATGGGAAAAAAGGAGGATAACAAAAGACAAATGATTTGAGACTGGACAAATCAACAACTACATTTACTTGAGTAGAAGCTGGTAAGTCTGTGGCTGCTGCAGGGCAAAGCTCAATGTCCAGGGTGGACTCTCAGCACTCAGCCGACACCAGGCTGTGACAGATAGTGTACAACTAGGCTATGTGTGGATTGAGCAGCGCATAAACGCACAACTACAAAAGAAACGATGTTGTCATTATGGGGTTCGGGGATAGCATTACTTTTGCAAAGGTAAAGAAAGCACTGGATTTAATTAATGTCTAAGTTGATGCAGCACCTGGTGGGCGGCTAAATAACCCAAAGCAAACACACACACATTGGTGCGTGGTTAAAAGGTGCACAGTGCACTAGCTATTGGTGGTTATGGACCCTACAGCTGTGACTTCTACATTTCTGCTGTTTTTTACTGTCAATAGTGAACTGCTGTGACTGCAAGCATGTTTATTCTCCAAAATGTTTTTAACTTTGAGAACAGCGGTACAGGGAAGCGGAATATACTGATGAGTGGAAGATGATCCTTTGGGAGGACTGAGGAGGAGACGCTGCAGTGTTCGCTCAACCAGGTGAGTGCAACAACAAATCTGTAATATCCCCGTCCGGAGGAGAAGGTCATCAACCGCTGCCTTTCAGCATAGCAGCACTCCAACGCTGTGCTGGACCCCTGTGTGCTCGAACAGTGCAAGGTGAAGGATTCAGTGGTGTCTAGCAGTGAGGTTGTAGATTGCAATCAACTCACCCTCCCCTTTCCAAGCATGTACCAGAACCTACGGTGGCCGCTAAAAACGCTAAGGTTATCGTTTCGGTTAGCTCTGGGCTACTGTAGAAACGTGGCAGTGCAACATGGCTGATTCTATGGAATAGGTCCTGCTCCCTCTGTAGATTTAAAAGCTTATTTTAAGGCAATAAAAACACAGCTATTGTTATTTTCAGATGATAAACGTAATTATGATTATTATATTCCATTTCTGTCAATAAATCCCTCTATATCCCACACACTTAACCTTTAACAGTTGTTGTGGAATTTCTCATTTATATAGCTCTGTGTTTCTTGCTTTTGTGATGCTTTATTTTACTGATAATTCTGTAATATGCAGCAGGTTATATGTAGCTTGAAATGTGTTATTTGAGCCTAAATTACTTATGGACTTTTATTTGTTCATCAGTTTTATTTAATTCTTTGAATTGTGTCCTCTTTTCTGTTTAATTCTGATGTTACGAAGACAAACACACAAACATTTGTGGTTTCTAATCACGTGTCAATAGAGGACAAAAATGTCCGTCTATAGAAATAGAATTGAAGGATTTTATTGTTGGTTTGGACGTAAGGTCTTGGTGGGATTCTCAATGATAACGATGATCCTGAACACAAGGAGATCATGATCATAATGTAACATTTTTCTTTAAGCATATCTGCTTTAAAAAGTAACAAGTAATCGATACTCAGGGTACATTTTAACTGGTTTACCTTTAACTTTTACTTGAATAAATGTAGATACGAAGTATTTTTTTCTCAAGTGCCATATTACACTGTTGTGAAATTTCTTTAAAGCACTATTACTAGTACTAGTTTTCCAGCACCCTTTTCATCCCTGGCTGGCAAATACTCGAGTGTGCCAAAGTGACTGTGTTCACATTCATATGTGTGTTCTGAAACCACACAGTATAAGTGTTTCAGAGTGAACTCTTTTCAACCGTTTGCCTTTGTTATCCAGCCGGACAGACACAACAAAGTAATCGGTGCTCTCTTTGTTGTACCCCAATTACACTCAGCCCTCAGTGGCCTACCTCATCCTTCCCATAGACCATGGCCCATTTCCTGTCTCATTTTATATCTTAAGAAGTCCATATGAGCTGAAACAAAAACAGCATGTGCATTAAGCTACATCAGTAATGAGTGGAAACCCTCTGAATGGCCCCTTTCCTTGGTCTGTTTCCTGAACTGACTGAGAAAAAGAAAAGCAAAAAAACACACACTAGAGCTGGAACATTGCAGGTTTGACTTTAGTAACTTTACAGTATGCTTCATACATTTATAGTTAAACTGAAGTGAACAAGGAGCCTCTTTTCTCTGAGCCTCTTCATCGAAAAGAGCAAAAAATTGTGTCATGATGCAACTAAAGACAACCTGATCCACATTCACACAGTGAATCGACTAGTCGGCTTATTTTCCGAAGAATGAGAAAATCATGCAGTTAAAGTAGTTAATTTATTCCTTGTCTTCATTGAGTGAGGGAGCGGAGCGAGGACGAGAGTAAAAGAGCGAAGCAGCATTGATTGTATGTATTTATCTCCCGTTGGTCAGCAGTCTGGCTTGTTGCTGTGGACTGGAGGTCATTCTCCACATTGAATCCCCATTGATCTCCTCTTTAGAGCCTCCTGAGACACCAAGAGCTCCATTATGAGAGTGATCACACTCTCATGCGTCCACCAATAAACACATATGCGCACTCATGAATAGAGGATCACAAACTCATGTTGCTGTAAATATATCAGCGCAAGAGCATGCACATCATTATGCACGTGTAAACACACACATGCCCATTTTTATAGCATGGTCTCCCTGTGCATGTGCGAGCGCGCACACACACAAACGCACGCACGCACACTAATCGGTAGAAACCAAGTTTAATGCTGCCTCTCTCTATAATTTCTTGTACTGCGCCTCCTAACTGCATGTAAGAGCATGCTTTAATTCAGACATCATTTAATAAGACACGCAGCCAGACTGCCTTGACCACTCCATAGAAAGGTGCTGAAAGGCAATTACGCTGGGCAAATAGCCCTTCAGGCTCCAGGGGCCTAAGCCCTTCCATCCAGAGCAAAGAGCGAGAGGAGGGTGGACTCTAACCTCACACCAGAGTTGCAAGAGAGTCACTCTGGGGTAGACAGTATTCTTAGCTATTCCAACAGGACATAACACTGCTGTGCACTTTTGTTGATACAAATGAGTCATCCTGCAAAACACAATTCATGACCCTTTCTGGGTTAGAGACTGTACTTTATATTTCATACTTGAACCTTCATCTGACCTGATTTCCTGATTCATACATGACCATCCCTGCGTAAAGGGTCACTTTACCCTCATTAGTCTAGCTTTCCTACTTAACCTCAGCGGTATTTAATAATATTTTTCGGATTTCCATTGATTAGATTTCTGAAACTGACCAATCACAAGAATGAATTTGTGGTACTTAAAGGATTCACAAGCTGCACATGTGTACGGCGGATTGATTAAAGCTTTTGGCTAAAAACAGGTGACTGGTGGCTCTGACTGGAATAAAAATGTCACAAGAGCAGTGAGACTGAACCAAAACAGCAAAGTTGTGGGCCACTAAATCCAAAGAATGAGCTGAAGTGTGCTGTCAGACTCATATCTGAGGTTTTGTCACAACAAATGGCTCCTGTCACATTACATGTAGTCATTAGATCTATTGTTGCTATAAAAGTATCAATCAGTGTAGCTTTTAAAAAAAAAAATACATTGCAAGATCTCACTGTCGACTGTTCTAATTGGAAGTGCTTTGTATGGAAAACATTCACCCATAAAATCATTGATGGTTTGTTTTGTGTTGTGCTTTAGCATTTCTATATATTGGAAAGCAGATTTGCATATTTCAAGGCACTTTGAACAGTAACAACTCTGGACAGCAGACTGGAATGAATGCAAATGTCAAACACAGGTGAAGCATCTTTAGATTGGCATCATCTGTAAGGATGAAAATGGTATCGTCATGTCCTCCCTCCAGACATTCCTGGCTCCATTCACAAGAAATGCATTATGGTGTGTTAAGCAGCTGGGGGAAACTAAAGAGAAAGCTGGCAAGTGGTGCAGTAAACGGCAAGAGGCATTTACAGTGTGTAAGGCTCAGTATAACATCATCTGAGATATTCTTCTAAAGGCAGAGATCAAGGCAGCCCTTATGATGTCTTTCTCATTTCCATAAATAGCAACTCTGTTGACATCTACAAATTTCAGTGACACTGGTATATTCAGGACCAGGCGTAAAAGTATTCTGGAGGTTCTTTTTTTATTTTTTGACTTCTAAAAACATGCAGATATCACGGGTGGAGTGATGAGGGAACAGTCATAATTGAGAACCATGACAGCACAGATGGTGCTTTTTCTTTTTCTTCCTCTTGTAGTAATTTTTCAGAATTAAATATTGGAGGAAGATTAGTGCCTGTAAGTATTCCTTATGTCACAAGAACAATCAGGGGAAAAAAAGCATTTATCATTAAAATGATTATTAAGAGGATTATAAATACGCAAAGGTATTTCATGTGTTTTTGAAAAATCACAACACAGCCAGTCTAATACATTTAGGAGGGAATAGTTCTTGAACTAGCATAATGCTCTTCATATTATACTCTGAAAATCATGACTGAAAAACAATGAGAGGAGGAAGAGGTGGGGAGGAGTTATTGTGTTGGACCTACCGTTGTTGCCGAAGTCCAGCGAGTACTTGACCACGTGGTAGTTATTCCACACGTACAGCAGGTTGTCTCTCGGGTTGTAATCCACTGCAGCGATGTACTGGTAGGAATTAGGGAATGGTATGTTAACCGTCATTTCCTTGCCCTTATCAGTGTTGTACATGTAGTCAATCTTGTTCCCCGTCCCTTCGTTGTCATCATCTTCATACACGGTTTTGACAACGTACAGGACTCCACAGATCATGAAGGCATTGGATGCAGAGCGTTTGTCATAGCTGGTGTCCCAGGAGCCTTCGATGCGCAGGGTGTATGGGTTGAGCTGGCTCACCACAATGCGTCCGTTGTTCTGCTCTGTGGCATAGATCACCCACAGTCCATTCTCATCCACTGCCAGGTCGATGTCAGATTTGCCCCCCCAGCGATACGGTGAGGTGTCGTGGTAGTTGGCGTTGGCAATAATTGCCTCGCCACTTTTGATGCGTGTGCGCAGGTCAAACTTTACAATGTTGCGTGTGCGCTCCTTGTTGAAGAACAGTGCGCCGTCGTACACAACAAAACCAGTCCCATCCACACGGTGGGGCAGTTTGTACGTGGTGGTGGGACGGCCTGCGATGAAGTCCTCCTTTGACGAATACTCTGTGAGTGTGTCTGTGCGGTATGGTGTCCAGGGCATGTAGTAAATCTTATCAGAGGCCTGCAGAGGGTCTTTGCACCACGCACCAGACTGGTGGTCTGACTCAAAGAGATGTTCACTTTGGTATACTCCCCGCAGAATGCCAGGACAGAGAAATACTGAGGAACAAATGACAACATTTTCACATTAGATCCATTTTTGTGCACTTGATGTAAAATGCCAACTACTCTCTGTAGAATTTCTGACAGTGCCGGTGAGATGTTTGCCTCTTTTTGTAAATGTTCATAAATAATTGAACACTGTGTTTTAACACAACCTTAACCACCAGTGAATGACGATGACATGATAGGCTTACTGTGTTGTGATTTGGATGTTGTAGAGTCACTGTCACTCTTAAGCACAGCAACAGTATGCTTTCTATTCAACAGATAATATCCTGCTCTCACAGCTAAGAGATGAAGAGAAAATGGCACATTTTGTTCTACTTCCACACTTTCCCTCTATTCCCAGTTCTCCCTCCCTCCTCAGCTCCTCATTAGTCTCACAGCTCTTTCTTCCTTTCCCTCCCTTTCTATTTCTGTCAGGAACAACCACCTGTAGAATCGAACACATCTTTTATTGTCTGCTGTTTCGGCAGTTGTTCCAATAATTCTTTTCCCACCCCATGCTCAGTATTCCCATCTTGGAATACTGGGGTCATGTTTTATGAGGGATGTGGGAGATGTAGTAAATTCTGGGAAGCCAGAGCGACCAAAGTCATAGGAACCTCTGTAATTTAACAGGAATGCCGTCGCATACACACACATCTACGCAGCAGACGTTCCAGATGTGCACTGTGGTTTTCCCATTCTTCTCAATAATATAATTCAAGATGCGACACAAAAGCCTGGGAATATTGATTGAATTTTCATTGGTTATTCAAAGCACTGGCATCACTCACATATCATGGGGAAGCATTTGAAGTATTAAATGTCAATGTAATTCTGTGTTCATTGGCTCATCATAAAAATGTGCTCGACCCATGGAGAGTTTGTTAAGTGACATTCTACACAATGCCGCGGAATAATATGGGGCTAGAGTGTGTCTAATGAGAAGCAGTGTTTTCAAATTGCCTCTATATGCTGAGATCAAGCTGTCGTAATATAGCAGCGATGACTTTGAAAAGGATGTCATGCTGCAACAGGGTATAAAAGGCTTCAGGTGCTGGCATCAAAAAATTACGCCCAATTCCAGATTTTGAGCACGTGTGCATGCGTGAATGCGGGGATGTGCTTGTTCCACAGACTTACCTTTTTGTTCTACTTCTGCAACGGCCACAGGCAAAAGATTTGAAGAGAAAAAAGAGAGAACAAGAGAGAGAGAGAAAGAGAGAGATAGAGACAAGAGACAAAAATAGATTAATGATGCAATAATAAGGAAATCATGATAATACAATCTCAGATCTCCATAATCGTCCTCATATTTCATCCTAACCTTGTGAGAGTGCCAGGATGCTCTCCATGTGTGATTGGTAATAACATTACATAAGCGTCTGAGGAGACTATGCTGCAACCGGGAAGCTATTTGACAGTACCGCATCTCACATATGTTGCACACGCACATATGGGGGAGCAGACACACACATGACATGCAGACATGAAAAGAGGGAGAGGGGCACGGAGGGAAAACAGACAAGAGCATGACGCAACATGTGCAAACACACAAATGATCATAATGTCCGTGGTCGTCCTACAGCAAGTGCAGGAATAAAAACACAGCATTATAAAATGACCTGAGATAATGAGTTCTTTAATGTATGCTAATAGCAACAGAGCAATGAAAACCAGAAAATTGATTTGATTAGTGGGATTGCATTTCAATGGACCAGCCAAAACTGCCACATTAAAATGCTTTCTGATGCAGTGTGCAAGCCAATGCTTTGTGTATGCCATGTAATCTGTGTGACTGTGTGTATGAGTGTGCAAGCATCTGCGTGTGGAGGCAGGAGCATACTGAATGCACTGGTTCGCTTCAACCCAAAACACCAATTCCCTGTCTATTATATTCAAACCGCTATCCTTAGAGCTTCAGCAAAGGGTTGTTCATGTCGCCCTGCAATGAAATGTGCACACTTGCTTGAAACCTCTTAAACATATGAATTTCATTCCACCTTAGTCCCTGGGGGACTGAGTGGAATGTGAACACGGCAGAAACCTAATCCTGCAGGCTGTGCCCTTGTGTCTTTCAAGACTGTTAGAGACCTGCTGAATGGAACTAGTCCCCAGAGAAGGAAGGAGGGGAGGAAAGGGGAGGGAGAATAGGAGGAGAGGAGAGGAGAGGAGAGGAGAGGAGAGGAGAGGAGAGGAGAGGAGAGGAGAGGAGAGGAGAGGAGAGGAGAGGAGAGGAGAGGAGAGGAGAGGAGAGGAGAGGAGAGGAGAGGAGAGGAGAGGAAGGCAGCAGAGCCCTCAAATTCAAAAAACATTTGGAAGAACTTCCGGATAGCGCATGTTTAAATATAGCACAAGTACACTACATATTGCACAGCACATGCATAAATTCTTTAAAATATTAAAGCCAAGACTCATCACCAGCCACAAGAAATACAGAAACATGCGTGACACACATGCACACGGACGCACACACAAGTAACCATTAAATCCGAGGCTCATGAAAAATGCATGGTAACTGGTGCAGCTTAGCACAACTCCCGATAAATAAGCAATCTCTGGAAGAAGATCGTGTTAAACCTAAAACAAGTGTGTATATGCACGTGTGCACATGCGCTTGTGTGAGTGTGTCATTACGAGTTAAGATATAAAATGGTTCACCACAAGTAAGCAGCTCCCTTGTGAGAAAAGCTGGGAAAGCAAGCAGATAGTCTGTCTATGAAGAGGGGAGTGTGCGATGGAACGACACATGAAAGTACTAAAGGCAAGCACACTAATGCAGTGTATAAACAGTACATAGAGACACATTGTGGTTGAGAAGACAGGGATTAATGACACCAAACAACAAGCCCCTCACAGTACCTGAGGCTCTCATACAGCCTCGCAGACACAGAGGCAAGAACATGCGGAGTTCAAGGTTGCCCACAACTAATAGATTTCAAATGAAAAAGTGTGGCGGCAACAAGTACCAAATGGCACACAAAATGTCAAACAAATGTCATTCAATTTGTACTGCTGCTCATTGTTTCCCTAGATTAATGGACATCTCTGGTGGTGAACTCTGTGTCGGACTTTTCTTTTTTTGTTCAGGCATCATTGTTTTGATTTCCAGGATGAAAGTAAGAAATGCAAGTTTTTCACAAATCAGTCATTAATTTTTCAGTGCGCAGGATTTAACAGAGTGAATATAGGTTGGCACTGGTTGGATATTTGTTGAAACCTCAAGGTGTTGTCAAGGGTAGTTCAAGCATGCAGGATGATGCAAGAAATGACAAGTCCTTTGTGCTACGGCTAATTCAGCCGCTGAGTGTGGCTAGAAGAAGAAGGGAAAAAACATGGACTGACAACTTGCCAGAAAATGTCCTTGTTTCCAAGAAAACGTCAACAAGAAAGCATTTTCTCTCAATCTCTTTCTCAGTGTTATTCATAACTAAATTCTGCAAAGGTAGTGGCATGTTTGTATCTATCCAATATCTTTGACTGATCATTCACAAAACCACTTAGAAAGCACTATTGAATAGTTGGCTATGCAGCTACAGAAAAAACCCCTAACATTTCTGCTCATTTATTCCTAGAATGGCTTTGGATGAATATTAGAAAACAATAGCAGCAGAATGGCACTAAAATTAGTGCTGTTTTCGGAGGATGTGTCGCCTGTCTGGTTTAAATCATCTAATTATTCACTGATATCTGCAGTAGAATCTGCTAAATTGAGAAAAAAATTAAAATCTGTAATCACACCAACTGCTCTTATTTTGTACCTTGGACACCTTCTGTGTTTTTTTTTTTCTTTCTCACACACACACACCTACACATGCACACACATACAGAGGCAATGTTAACCTGAGTGTGCTGCGGTGTAAAGATAATTAGCATTTTTATTGAAAACGTATGGTTTATTAAGGAGGTATTCGTCTAGGAGGAAAGACGGTGTGTGTCCGCGAGTGTGTGTAAAATGTGTGTATGCATGCGGCGCGTGCATGTTTGTGTGCGTGTTTCTGCAGACGAGTGGCGACAGCAGCCTTACCACTATTATCTCTGATCTCCAAGCAGCTCAGCCAGCGAAAGCCCAAGGTCATTTATGGACACAGACGTTTTCTCCTTTCTTTCTCTTCGTTACGATCTTTTTCTCCCTTCCTCTCATCCTCACCTGCCATTCTGTTTCATTATTTCATCCTGCGCTTTCCCCCCTGTTAATTCTTTCCGTTACCTCCTCTGTATCTCTACCGCTTCCCCCAACCTAAACCCTGTCCACCTCTCACACAGTGTCTTTTATCAGTTAATTCATTCTTTCTGTTCCTCGTCTGCTGGCCTCGTCTAACCTATTTCTCTCTATCTCTGTTTCAGCTGTCGCTCTGCCGTCTCTCCTTCTGTCTCTTTGGTCGCGTTCCCATCTTCCCTTACTCTCTCTGAGAAATACAAAAATGTCTGCATGTTTCTCCCACACAAACACACACACATATAGTGCACATGCACATACACGCACACACGAACAAGGAATCCTAATGGCGAGCGATGTGTTTCTGTGACACACACCCACAAACAGCACTTCTCATGTCATCGTGATGAAGTTATTCCAAGGGTCCAATCTGACAGAAGTCTTTAATTGGACAGAGAAGAAGGTGATTTTATCTTTTAATTAGCTTTCCTACAGAGCCAACTTCTATTGTCTGAAATAGACTGCATGGGTATTGCATAACATATCACTGGCTTTTCTGATTAATACACTAAACGTGGTAGTAGGCTAATTGCTTCATAACAGCAGTCAGGAGAGCCAGGGTATACCGCATGAAGATGGGGAAACGGATAGTCATAATCCCAAGTGTTGCTGCCTGTTTTTATTGGCTGAACATGAATGAAACCGTGCATATCATTTTTTTTTTCTGCAGCATATAGCGTATTTGTTGAGATTAAATCCATGAGAGTTGCCTTGGAGAAGCATTTTGTACAGCAGTGAGCTAATGTATGGATATTTATAGAGCGCCCGCAGTGCTATGAGCACGTATACACAGGTGGCTAATTACTGCCAAAGCTAGCTGGCTAGTTTGGCACACGACTGCCACACACTCATACCATAGAGAGCCAGAGAGAGAAAGAGGCAGCACTTGATTGTAGCTTTGGAAAAGAGCCAAAAACCTGCAGTGCAGTGAGGAGAGATGAAGAGTTGTGAAGGTAGCGCAAGCCAAAAAATCCTGAATAAAAAAAAAAAAAAGGAGGGCTGACGGAGGAGCAAAATTTTCCCTGAAAACTGAACCGTACATAATTTAATTACCTGTTTTACAACCCACTTTGAGAATTGTTTACAATATCTATGTGGTGGGGAAACATAGCAATTTTGCTTAAAGTGCTCAGGAAATAAGTGCATCAGTAGTATAAAGTTGTGTCTCACTGGAGCTCAGCTCATTTTCTTTCCACGCAGTCGGTTTGTGATGAGCAACACCTGGCCTCAGAGGTGATTGCTAGGGGTCAGGTGTTTACGCTCAACAGTGTGCTTAATGTCGAGGGAGACCTACTTGAGTTATGGATGTCCCTTGATGTTGCTGTCATTTCAGTGCACTACGCCCAACGCTCTCTTCAAATGTAAATATAATGATTTATTAAAGCTTCAGCTTGTATGCATTTTGGAAATGCGACAGTTTGAGTACACTGTCATATATTTTAGAAAACAAGCCTCTTTTATTGATTCTTCTTGATTTACTGCAACATCTTGGAAATATTTCACCACTTAATGTCTTACAAAATGTATCTTTCACAACAATGCCGCTGACAGCATTGATTTGCTGTGTCAAGAGCGCCAGTGTGATCGTTGACGGCTGAATCTGCAGCCTGAATGTCAGCGAGCAGGAGTACCTTGCTCTACAGTTCAGACATTATTACGCCTTTCAAAGAAAATTGACTTCATAAATATTTGAGGAATGCAATATGAGGCCTCTGTGAAGGGTTGTGCCATGTAAAGCTTTAGGTATTCTCAGACAAAACATCATGAAGTGTGGAGTCACGGTATTCAAGGATTTATTTCGCCTTTATAAATTGTACACTTTTTTTCTCGGTAAGATTGTGAAACATTTGCTAAACACACCCACAGGAGCCAGGTGGTGAATTGCACGCAGTGCTAACTGATCTAGCACAAACACTTCAGTCAGTATGCAGGATGCTAATGCACTCTCTTTCTCGCTTGTCTTTGATTCAGTACTCTCTCTCTGCTTCACTGTCTTTTCCTCCAATGCTTCATATCCCTCACTAGGTCCCTCCTTGCGTTAGCTGCACTCTCTAATGACTTTGGTTTCAGATGCTGTCTATTTTTTGCGGGAAGAAATGTTACCCGGACTGACCCCCTGTTTATCAGATCAGCATACTACTCCTCTCCCTTTGCACTCAGTTGTTCATAAGCCGTAGTTCTTTACAGTGCCAAATCTATGAAATAAGTAGTGCTGTATTTTCAGGCTGGCAATTGAGAAGATAAAGACAGAACACGCAGGCAAGTTCTGAATGAATGAGACGAGTGAAAACATACACTGCTACACACACATTTTCTTTTTTGATGCCTGCATGTGTGTGCAGTGTGGGTGAGTGTGTGCGTGCTTGGTGGGGCATTAAGCAGGTATCAGGTTGTGTTTCCATCTGCTCCAGAGAGGGCTCTGATAGTCCTATTATTTAATCTGCTGGTCATTCTAGACGCCAGGAAAGAGCCGTTTAGCCAGACATAATTGAATGCTTCAGTGTGGGAGATCACCTTGGCCGTCTGTGTGAACCGTGGTGCCAAGGCTGTAGACAATGTTAGACAAAAGACTCAAAATGGGTCTGAGATTTCTTTAAGATTTGTGGAGAAACTGTGCACAAGAAAAGTTAAAGTTCAAAGTATTAGTGTCTGGCCTGTCAACTTTGTGATGCACAATGTTTTTTTTGGTTTTTTTTATGAAAGGAAGGTAAACAAAAGGTTTGAATAGTCTGACTCACCTATTACACAAAGAGCAAGTGAGGGTAATTTGCGTTCAAATGTTTTCGAAACAAGCAAGGCTTACTCTGCTTTCTTAGCTATTTTGGCCAAAGTTAAATTCACAGATGTGACCAAATGAAATTCTGGAGATTACTTTGTTTTTGGCGTAAATATGGAGAAAATTAATTATCCATTTCCAACTTTGTATGTCTTCCTGTCTGTTACAACTGCAACTGTTCCAAGAGAATAACATTTATAGCAAAGAAAAATGTCAGCAATTTCCACATAACTTCTTCAGTCTACATTTGTGCCCATTTTACAAATAAGACCACATATCAAGATCTCATAGTACAAAAAAAATCTAATTTTAAAGTTATTGAGAAAGTCACATCGGTGCACTGTGTATCTTAAGTTCAGAACCTGTATTTTCCTTTCTCAGTGCATTGAAAGTACACTGTAATTTTCACATGCAGCTTTTTTCAGCTTTTTTTCAAATAACAATTGAGTTTTCACCTGCTTATCTGTTCCTTGGTAGGGTTTTCCACCTTGACATGTGTCAAACATCAAATATAACTGCCTGCTGAGCAAAATAAATTTTAATGCCGGTTGTGATAGAAAACTAACTGGTGTGAGTTGGCACTGAGGGAATCACATGAGATTTTGTTTTCTCATACAACAGACACAGAAGTTGCATTTTAACTTTGCCTTTGGACAAAGCCTCTAAGCTGGAATGTATTGTAAAATAAACATCAAGGACAAAAAGATGTCTTTAATCCGTTAAGTCTCCGTGCAGATCCCTTATGCGTTTATTATGCAGTGAGCTGTAACCTAGATTTTGGGGGAAACTATGCTTATATGAAAAAAAAAACCAAAGTTGCACAGTTGTTTTGATATTTTGTTAACATAACCCATGAATGTTTCACTCCAGTGGATACGACCTCCCAGTCTGTTACCACCTGGTCAAAGGTCAAATCACCATCTGTCACCAGTTGAGATCCTCATCCTTCCTCCCTCGGAGTTTCCCAGGGAGCGATATCATTAGAAGTTCCCACATAAACTTACTCTGGCATCAAATTACTCATGTAGATTCACAGGGCATTTGGCTACTGATAACACAGTAAGTAAAACTGGCCAAGACGTTAAAATGGAATCATTTTCAAGGCAGTGTGTGTATTTTGGACATATTGCACTCACATGCACCATATGATGGATTTAGCAAAAGACTTTAAAGACAAATAAGATCAAAAAAGTTGAAATTAGGGCTGCAACTAACGATGAATCGATGAATCGTCTGAACACGATATGTCATCAAAAGCGGAAGTGAGCACGCAATGCAACATAAATAACCATCCGAGTGGAGCGCGGAACACAGACGGACATCTGCGCTGTATCGTGCATATATAGTGTATGCATATATTATATATGCACGACACAGCGCGGACTTCCGCATTTACGATACAGCGCGGACATCCACGCTGTATCGTGCATATATAATATACGCATATACTATATATGCACGATACAGCACGGATGTCCGTCCGTGTTCTGCGCTCTACTCGGACAGTGATTTCTGTTGCATTGCGCCCTCACTTCCGCTTTTGATGACGTATTGTGCTCAGACGATTCATCGATTCATCGTTAGTTGCAGCCCTAGTTGAAATACTAAAAAGAAGAGTACTTACTGTATGGGACACACTCATACTGGACTTCCAGGTATTTGTATGTGCCAGGGCAGGGATCGGGGAAGACGTCAGGACCAGCCACCACTGCACACTGAGTACGGTTGTTGCATCTAAAATAAGAAGTTGGGTGAAGAGGCAGATGTTAGTTGAACACATCCAGATGCACAGGTACATTAAATAGATCTAACTCAAACTAATTCACTCTAATACAACAGTCCCACAATAAATCCTGCTTTTATTAAGATTATAATATTCAGTTCGTGTTCAGCTTGAATTGCAGCGCATTATAGAGAACGGTGTTTCTTTTAATAGCTTGATATAAATGAGGTGAACGAGTCAATCAAAGCACCTGGAAGCACTACACAGTACAATTCAAACCACCATAAACTACATCTTCCAAAATGATCATGCAGGTGAATCCAAATCTCTCTAAAACAATTTCAACTAAAGCTGAACTTCAAAGCCTTCACAAAGACAGGATTTATTGCAGGGCCATTGTGTTAGACTGCATTTGTTTTTTACTAGGTCCAAAGCACCCTATAACACAATCCACACATCTTGACATTATGTGATGTAATGTACAGTGAGATGTATTATATCCACCGATGCAATTCACCTCATTCACCCTGACACTCAAGGGTCATCTGTGTTTAAGGACCCTTTATGCTGACAATAGAGCAGCCAAAATGCCCTTACTGGTATACCTGGAGTGAACATTACAGTAATGGAATCACTGAGTTCACTCGTACACAAGGTGGCCCACAGTGGATACTGAATAGCTGTGGCACAAGGACACTTCTGAGGTGTGTGGTGTGCATGTGTGTGTGTGTGTGTGTGCGCAGCAGAGAGAACAATAACCTATGTCTTTAAGAGCATTTTGCCCCAGACTACAGATAATTAATTCTAATTATCAGGGGGGCCCTCTCCTCTGACACACAAAAAGTAAGTATTTCTCACTCTTATTAACACAGGTTACAGAAGGCGGCACACCATGTATATTTACTACGTGCCTGTGAATGTTTGTGTTTACATGCGTGTAGGTGTGGGGCTATATAAAAGCATACATGACATTTATGTGTAAGTGTAATTAAACATGCCAGGGCCACTCCTCGCAACCAAAGATGATTTGTTATGGGATGACTGGAGTCCATAAATTATCATGATATATATGTGTAATAACATTAAAATGCTACCCCACTCTGAAGTGGCACTTTATCTCAATGGCACTTCCTGGTTTAAATAAATTATTGAATTAACGTGAATGAAGAATATATTATGTACAAGAATAGGGACAAAGGACGCATGAGAAAAAAAGGCTATTTTAAGGAGGCAGATGAGCCTTCTCTCTTCTCCTCTGAATATTTCCTTTCAATTAGTAAAACCGCTCTGTCTTTCCCTCTCTGCACACCTGTCAAACAGACGACATTTACATTAAAAACATTCAGATTCTCCCATTGAGATATTTTTAATGAGCATGATAAACCCCTCAAGTCTCTTTTCTTACAGTATCATTCAACAATTTGCATAATGAAATATGCATGAGAGCTAATTTAATTTTTTAGTTCAATATTCACATGAAAAAAAAACACAGAACTAATGTAGGCTACAGAGAACTACTTAACTGTGACATTTATTGGTGTCTATAGCTGACCAGCGTAAATGTGGTCAAGCGACGGGGTTATCGGGGTTTAAAAGGTCCAAAACTCTATGCGTTGCGATGTCTGTCATATTCTAATAACAATACCCACCCATCTTCTCGCCCTCCCTTCGTTTTTCTCGCCTCTGTGCTTTTTAATTTCTTGCCCCGGTGCCTTCATCATCGGTCACCTGTCATGAGTGCGAGTTGTGGACTTGGGGGGACACAAAACTGACATGGCGCCACAACTTTGTTCACAGCACCCATCGATGGATATGACTGGCCGGCCCACAGTGGTGAATCAGAGCGCAAAACCCCATTTAATGACCTCACATATTTCCTCGCGCAAAACCCATCCAGCAGTTATGATGTCATCTCGCTGAGACACGAGTGACTAGAGTTGACAGTTTCACTCAAAGCTGTGTGCTCAAAAGTGCTGCCACAGGTGCAAGGATAGGATTAATTATTTCCACACAGATTTTGAGCAGAAGAAGCCTGAAAACTGGCAGCACCGAGAAACCAAGGGGCTTTATAAAAATGATGCTTCATCTCCAAAGAAGAAAGAAGAAGAAGCATAAAGATCCAAGTGTACTGGACAGTGTAACCATGTGGCATCAAAAAGTCATTGTACAAGGCCAGCAAAATGCATAAATAACAGAAATACAATACATTTCAAAAGCAGACTCAGTGCAGGAAGTAAGCAGGTTAGAAGAAATAAAGGTGTAAATAGGTTCAAGGGAGCAAAGGGGAGAACATTTAAGCTTTGCACCAGCTGTGGGTATGTGTATTTGTGTGTTTACTTTTGCTTTATGATACTAAAAAACAACTCAGGCTCGGGACTTTCATGGCTGAGTCATAAAGCGCTGAAGGTTATTGACTGGTATTTTAAATAAAGGGTATAGAGCAAAGATTCGACATAATCTCTTGCACGCGTATATATCTCTGCTATCACTCTTCTTTCTCCATCTATTTTTGTCTGCACTACCTTTCTTTTTCTCCTCCCCACACTCTCTAAGCCAAGATAATAAACCAATTTCTTTTTTCAGCCTTTGTCTTCATCCTTCCCGCCTAGGAATTATTCCTCTCTGTTCCTCCTTCTTTGTCTCTCATTCCGACTGTCTGTTTTTTTGTCTGTTTATCTGTCTTAAACCCACTTAGCTGCAGTTTCCGAAGTCACACCCAGATATATGTGGTAGGCCTCTTATTGCTGTCGTTGTGCTCTCTCTTTCTGTGCCCTCTCCCTCCTTAATACCTTTCTCATCCCTGCCTCCCTCAGGGCGTCATCTTCAGCCTCCCTCCGTTTCTCCCTCGATCCCTCCATCCTTAGTAAAGCCTGGGCTGACGTCATCGTTCTGTCTGAGCCAGTAGTCTGAGTCAGATCCAAAAAAGACTCCCTTATGTCCCCGGTACACCTCCATCTCCCTCTTTTTTTTTCATTTCTGTTGCTCTCATTTCCCTCTCTGCCAACATGTTTATCCAGCAGCCTAACAAAACATAAAGACATCAGCAAAAAAAAAAAACTCACTATTCACATCCTTTCTGCATTGTGACCCATGATTAATGAAAATGCAGAACATGCACACACACCCCCACGCACCTTTGCAACCTATTCTTTCAAACACCAAAATGGCTCGATATTTTCCCCGTGTGTTTTTCTTGGTGTTGGCAGAAAAGCTCCCGTTTTTTTTAATTAGCATGACCACATCAAAACAAGGCAGTGGCCTGGATACCGCCTTGCCCGCTGGCTTTCTTCCTTGCAACGTGCAACACACACACACACACGCACGCACGCAAACAAACTATTCACTAACAAAGCCGAGCTATGGCAGGCAGGGAAAGAAAAGGCTGCGATGCTGCAGTGGGTGCTGCTGTTGTTATTGTCTGTGATGTTTTTCACTTTGTTTGGCAGACCTCCCTTCACTCCATCTCTGTCTCTCTGTCTCCAGCCCTCATATAAACATAACTGACTGACTGATGATTTGATGAGGCTGATGCTGGCTGGTGGAGCGTCTGTGTGGGTATGTTTATGCATATGTGTGAGCACATGCATGTGTCTGTGAGCATATGTAAAACAGGATAAATAGTTGAGTGTGTGCGTTGTGTGCGCGACTGTCTGCATGTGTGTGTGTGTGTGCGCTCATATGCAGATATGTTGAAGAACTATATAATTACAGAACAAGTGAGAGTCGGGAACTAATCCTCGTGAGTTGAAAGAGGTTTCTGAGAGTGAGTGACACACAAAGCCTCAGCAAAGTCCTCTAGAATCAACACACGAATATAGTCAAACCACTCCATAGCACTCTCTGAGTCATCTATAGCAGTGTGTGAACATGCCTAATGCATACTAACTTTTGGAAATTATGTTGGAATATCAAAACACACATAAAACCACAGTAGACTGTGATCTGTAGAAGTTCTTAAAACATCCCAGAACAGAACTGCACTATTGTATTTACTGACTACCATTAGAGCCTCTGAATTTTGAGTGTCTAAATTTATCCACTTAATACTGCCCTCAAAAATTCCACAATGCAACAAAAACGTAGTGTGCATGGCATGAACACTACTTTCTGCCACATGTTACAGATGCCAAAAAGACAATTGTGCAACTAAACAGTAAAAACATAAAATTACACTAAGTGTCCAAAATCTCGAATTATTAGTCTACTAGTCACTATTGATTGAGATATACCTAACAACATAGAACAGAAGTGGTACGCACATGTGCAACGTCACTTAAATATCAAATTACTGCATTGCATCAAAGCCAAACAGCTCTTATGTAAAACCAAAAGCTAACAGTTTTAACTCACTATTTGTAAATTACAATCCTCCTCAGCATGGAGTATACCTTTCTTTATACAATTCTTTATAGATTAATTTTACTCAGCTGCTCTTTGTTAGGGACTAAGGGTTTTCTTGCTCCACCATTATCTTTAAAATACCCTTAACACGATATTGGATTTAAGGTAGGCAACATACTAGGCCACATCATAGTTTTCACTTTTGTCTTCTTTAGTAACCCTATCATGCTGGAATATTTCTCTTCTGCCAAGCATTTGGAGACTGGGAGTCATCTTGCCAGAGAGTATTTTGGTATAGCCACAGGCATTCATGGTGCCATCTGTAACAACATATCATTACATTCCCAACTCGGTGCTTCACTGTCAGGACTATGCATTCATTGTGGTAGACTTACCCAGGTTCACACCAAGCATGCTAGAACTCCTCTAACCCTAGTCACATGTGACCAAAGAATGTGTTTTCATCATTCATCAGGCTTTTTTTCCCCGTTCAGCAAAGTTTGTTTCAGAATGTTTAGTTTTTTTTCTTGCAGTTTTGTATCAAAAAACAATGTACCTCTCACAGAGCTAGCGCAGAGAGCATCATTTCAGAAAGATGGCCACTGCAGTGTTGATTAGCAGTATTATGATGCGTTCTACACCTCCTGATTACTGCTGCAACTGTGTTTTGACTGAATGTTAGTTGGTCAATGATCTATGTCCTTTCCTATCTTTGTGAAACCTTGCAATGAGATTCTTGTTTCACATGGAGCCATGATGCAGATATGCAGATAGATAGACCCCATAGATTGAAAGTTGAGGCTTTTCCCTATATTGACCATAAGGTCAATAATAAACAACAAACTATAGACTGTCAGTTTGGATGTGCCACAGTCTATGTTTCACGTGCACTACATGGAGACATCGAAAAACAGAAGCTATGGGAGCAGCAAGTTTGCAAGCAAGTTCTGTCTAGTGGACAAACCAGGTTACTACATCTTTTGTGCTCATGATGTGATGTACACTGGTGCAAAAGTGTTTTTTTCCCCATACACAATTACTGCAACTTTATTATTCAGAGCACCACAACCCACCTGAAATGATCACTTTCATTATCAAAATCTGACCCATTCAGTCCAGCAACATTTAGAAAGCCTGGAAAAATCCTTATGAATATTATTTTATCTGACCCATTTCATTTCATATTCCTTTTATGTGTGCATGGAGTCCACAATAAGTCAGAACTCTCAAACAGCCAGATAAACTGGAGAGAGATTGTAGAGTACAAAAATGCAGAAGTGAGAAGAAGTCCGCAAAAACATGACGTGAGAGTCATTTAAGGAATACACATCAAATAATATACACACTAATGACTAGACTTTATGAGTGGGGTAATACATCCATGGGTGCGACTGCACCCCCCTCAGTGATGACACAAAATATCATGACTGTCCAAAATCTTGATTTGCTTTACTCAGTTTATTCACCACTACCTACAATAAAGCAAGATATTAAGTGCATTATATTAAAGAGTAGTGAGCAATTAATATGTGTTAATTTTTAAAGATCTATTGTTAGACACAGAGGAAGCCAACATATTCAAGAACACAGATTTTAATCCTTTAACAGTTTCGCAGCATGTCTCATAACTGCATTACTGAGCATTATGTGGCTTCTCTTTTCACACGGGCAGGAACCTTGACGGTTCAGAATATTGAGAAATCTCTTGGTAGAGCTCCCTCAGAGAAAATGCAATATGGACTCATGGTGCGCATAATGTCACCATCTTATTTTTCTCGGCTTGTTCACCCATACTGTGAGGTAACTTGCAGAAAACAGACTGGAAAAACATTTTCTGCTTTTGACAGCTGGACGCATACATAAACTCAGAGTATAGAGCGAATACAAGATGAGGATGTTTGGGGGTGACTCAACATAAGGCAAAATTATTTGAAACAAAATTTTGAAGAGTAGAAAGTAAAGGAAAAGATATCTACAAAAACTGCATAGTGATATTCAGATATGTATCACCTAAATGTGTTTCCTTTTCTTAAAATTTAAGAATACATTGTGTTCATTCAATGCTAAAACAATGAAATTAAATTAAACACTACTTGAAAAGAACTATGGCTAGATAATACCACTATAAATCGCAGGGTATCAGTATCCAAAATTAGCTATAAAAATAGAATAAACACAAAAATGAATACAAAAATATTCCCCATGTTACTTTGAAAAGAGATTAAACTGGAAAGAACTAAAGAGGTGAGCAGTTGTAAAAACAACCAAAAAAATAAGACAGTTTGCAAAAACACCAAAAGGAAGGGGGAGAGAAGATTTCACAGGGCTCTTTATGTCCTGCGGGAGTTCAGGAAACCCATTTGACAGCAGACAGAGTGTAGTTACTGTATCTCACTACAGGATAAAAAGCTGTTAGGCTGGCCACTATCTCTCCCTCACACACACACACCACATATGAGATTCTTCTGTTACTGGCCTCGTTCCTGCTTTATTAGCTCCCTGACGTGGTTATGCACACATATAGAATGGGGTTATTTGGAGATGGACAAATGGAGTGATGGGAATGGAGTAACTGAAGAGTGATACAGGGGCTGCGATTGACAGAGGTAAGACAAAGGGAGCAGAAGACAGGTGCCTGTGTGTTCGTGCAGGTCTGCGTATATGTCTGCCATGGGGTATAGTGAAGCAGATGCATCACATCCTGTGCCAGCACCACCATGCCACACTCGTGAAGAAATGACAGATCTGTCTCTCCCTTTGTCTTTCTCCCACACACATACACACAAACATCAACGCACTGCACGGCAGTCCCTCAATGTGTTTCTGTCAGCTCTCCAACAGCCTGTCAGACAAGCCACAGGTAAAATAACGTTGTTTTCCCCAGTGGGAGAAAACTTTGAAATGTGTTACATTATTAATATTTGGCTGGAGGATGCCACTCGCTCCCATTTTTCTCTTACTCTATCTGAGAATGTAAAGTGTCATTTTTGACACATACTGGCATATACTGTGCCAAATAAAAATGCACATATACCATTAATACTGTATGCTTTATGTCCAGTTTGTAGCCTCTGACCAACATGCAGCACCTCACAATTTCCCTTTCACTGTTGTGCATGCGCAGTATAAAATATGAATCACATTCTGAAAAATGTCAATGATACAAAATGACTGATAGACAGGGTGATCTGAAACCACTCTAGTCAAGTGTACTTGAACAGTAAATAAAATTTTGATTCTGGATCCAATTCAACAAACTGCAGTCAAGTTAGTGAAATCAACCACTGACATATCTGCAAACAAATTTTTAAAAATCCGCAATTGCAAGCTTGCTCTCGGCATACAGAGGATCATTTTCATGCAAATGCAAATCAGTGCTTATATTTCTGCAGCCTGCATAATGCCTATGACATTGTTAAGGTAGCATATGATATGAGAAAAAAAATGTCAAGGTGACAACACAGTCTGATTTCAATATGGCGGCTGTAGATGTCTGAATACAAACTGAAAAAAAACTGCATGTGTGATGCATGTTAATTCAGTCTTTGAAAATGACCTATTTTGTTGGTATACCATATTTGATTGCTTTTGTAACAAGATATATTTTGAGATAATGAACTGCTCAACTAAAAGAAAACTGTAAATAATAATAATAGTGTGTGTCTTATCATACACAGAGGCATACAAACACTTTCTCCCTCTATCTTCCTAGCAGGCTGACGGCCAAGTACAGTTTTTGAGCTCTGCCATCTCTCCTCTCCTCCCCTCTCTCCTTCCACCGGTAACCATGGCAACTTCCACGTCGTCCGATTCCAGGACACACTCGGGGAGTCTTCCTCCCGATTCCACCTAGCAACATTCCTTTGCTGATATCCAAGTGTTTCTCTCTGTCTTACATCTGTCTGTGGATTTCTCTCCGTGGCACTTTCATCTTCACAGTTTAATCCACACCACTCGCTCACAAAAACTCCAAATCCTCCTAAAAGCTAAAACACAAGTGGCATTTCAGACAGCTGGGTTGTCTCTCCTGATTGGTGGGAAGCAGAGGAGAATGCAAGACACCATCGCCATCGAGACGACACAGCCACGCCATATCGAGACATAGACTTGCGGGATTTAGTCAGCCTCACCTCATGAAGCACAGAAAGAAAATCCAAATGTTGTACACATGCAGGGGGAGGAGGGTTGTTCCTCGTGTCCCGGTTTGGATTTGTCAAAGTATCAAGTCAGTCAGGTAGTCAGTCACTGTCTACATGCCAGCATGTCTAAGGCACTGATTCATGCACTATTCTCTGGATGTGTCAGACTTTGTGTGCGTATGTGGGGGAGAGAGAAAGAGAAAGCGTGTGGTGTCTGTGCGATTCTCAAACCATTCTTATGCAGCCATGTAGCTTCGGTGCTCGGTGAAGCATGATAACTAAGGTTAGCTGAGCCGCGGTGACAGGAGAAAGGGTCAGACAGTGAAGACTTTGACATGTGGAAATACAGCGGTTTTGGAAAAACAGCACAGTTGTCAGTCAGGGTGAAAGAATAATTGTTAATGAGTGGGTGGATAGAGGAGAATGTGTATGAAATAATTTATTGATGAGATTACAAAGAAACTAATGTGTTCATTGCTGTGACGCATTCAAAGGAAAGTTTCTGAATTTGTATTTTAGTGTACCAGAATGTGGCACAATTTAAGGATAGGTTACGCTCACTTGTGTGCATCCATAGATGCATAGTGTGTGTGTGCATATGTATGTGTGTGGGTCCTAATTACCGCACTGAGTAAGGGTGACAGTTGGGCCCCCAGTGTGCCGCAGGGCATCTCCTGGAACTGTGGTGACTATATGAGGGTGGCGGCACATGCACTTGCATACACCGACACACACACGCACACACACATTAAGTAGGACATTTCCAGATATGACCTAATTCAGCGGAAAGCAGGATAGCTAATGGAGGGACGAGAGAAGAAGAGTGAGCAGATGGAGACAGAAAAAGTCAGAGAGAAGGATAATAAGATATAATTGTTAATATCCTGGTGAGTCCAACTCTGCAAGACGTCACACATACAAAACACAGTCATAGCCCCAACTGCCTCAGTGTGAAACTTCAATTTTGCAGATAATACCGTTTTGTACTTAGAGTCACTGAGTTGGAATAATCATCAAAAGTGTAAGATTTATGCAAGGTTTCGAGCATTTATTTATCGGTGTCTCTGTCATTATCTGTTCTGCCTCTCTCTTATTCTCCTTCTGTCTTCTCAGAGATGGATTAGACTCAAATGGAGAAGACAGATGAAGTGAAGGTACGCCTGAAAAAAAGGTGCCAGACTGTATGGCATAGTTCAGTGGTTACACAGTCTTAGACTGCAGCACACAACACTAGATTGCAGTCTATGATTCAAGTGGTTTTCTATAATTCAGAGTCAAAGAAAAAGAACTTCAGAGGTTTCTTTACAGTCTCCCGCGTGAATGGTTCAAACATGGTGGTGCATTCTCACTAACACACATACACACACACACACACACACACACACACACACACACACACACACACACACACACACACACACACACACACACACACACACACACACACACACACACACACACACACACACACACACACACACACACACACACACACACACACACACACACACACACACACACACACACACACACACACACACACACACACACAGGCATATGTTCCAAACATACACTCAAATGCTTCCACACACTAGCACCCTTGCCTGGTGCTTTGAAGGCTGAGACTCAGTTCAAAAGAGGCAGTCTGCCAGAAGAAGTTCACCAAGTTAGGAGCTGATGAGAAACACTCTCAGCTCTTTCCGAGTGTGCTTTTGTGTGTGTGGGCAAGAGTGCATGTGAGCACGCTTGCATGAACAAACACATATGTTCATGTTTGTGTGTGTATTAATTTTTGTGTGTGCACACAGAGGGCTGGTGCATAGCTGTGTGTTTCAAGCAACAGTGCACCTAGGTTCCTAGGGGCCCCTGAAGGTTTAATCTAGAGACTTGGGATGTCTCTCTGGCCGTTAACCCAAGTGCAATTGGTCAAAATGAGGCCAAAATATGAAATACGGAAAACGGAAAAACAGGAAAGGCAGTGAAAGCTAAAACAGATGGTGAGGGAGAATGGAAAAGTAACAGTGAGGGTGAGAAATATGGGGTGAGAAGCATTTTGAGGAATGAGGAGATGTGAGAAGAAAAAAAGATGAAAAGGAAGTGGTAAAAATTGAGATATCAAGAGGGTGACAGATATGAGAATAATAAATGAAGCATGTTGTTATTTAACACTTCCAAAAGCAAGGATGGGAACAAGGAGAACAGAGAAGGGAGAACAACTCCCCACCCTTGTCTTTCTTGTGCAAGTGGTTTCCTTTTGTGTTGAGGGACTTCTTCAAGAAGGATGGAAAGAGAGAGAAAGGGAGAGCATGAGAGAAAAAGAGAGGAGAGACAAAGAAAGGGAGAAGGGCAAACAAGGTGGGAGAGGTGGTATAGAGGTGTCAAGGGAAAGTGTGTTTGAAGTCCAGAAGTAATTTTCTAACACGATAGCTGTGGCAGAGGTAGCAAAACAGAGTTTGTGTGTTTGTGTGTACTGTCTACACATTTTTCAGACTGTCCACACTTGTAGCCTCAAGTGCCTGACTGCATGTGTGTGAGATTAAGAGGTAGAATGAGAGACAGTGCACTGAAAGGTACTTGGTCCATGAAGCACTCAAGTATCAGTAAGGGACACGGATGCATTGTGAAACACATTTGTAGAGGCCATCAGGTCATTTTTATGAGAATAAATTGCTATATCTTGTAGACATTTCCACAATTTTGCTTGCAGCTCTCTCTCTCTTTCTCCCTCTACGGAGAATTGAACAACCAACCTCCAAACATTTCTGTTGTGTTGATATACACAAATCTACCCTAACATTTAAACTACCTTCTGAATAATGTGCATGTCCCGCTAATGCCACCAAAACAGCTCTGTCCTGACAAGGTATTGACTCCACGAGACCTCTGAAGGTGACCTGTGGTATCAGGCACCAAGCTATAAGCAGAAGATCCTTTAAGGCCTGTTGCGAGGTGGGGCCGCCATTAATTAATGAGCACATCCCACAGATACTCGATCGGATTGAGATCTGGGGAATTTGCAGGTCAAACATCTTGAATTCTTTGTCATGGTCCTCAAAAGCTATTTTTGAACGATTTTTATATGTGGTTAGGCGTATTATTCTACTGAAAGAGACCAGTGCTATCAGGGGATAACATTAACATGAAGAGATGGACAACAATGTTCAGGTATGTAGCACGTGTCAAAGTGAATTCCGCATCAATGTCAAGGACATTGCTCAGAGCATTACACCGTCTCCACTGGCTTTCCTTTCTCCCAAAGCACATTTGCTGCCATCTCCTAAAGTAAAGGATGCACACGCACCCAGCTGTCACATGACGTAAAGCAGAACATGATTCCTCAGACCTGGACATCTTCTTCTACTGCTCCCCTGTCCAGATCTGGTGTTCACGTGACCATTTAGTCACTTTCAGTGGTGGACAGAAGCCATGATGGGCACGCTGATATATGCAGTGAGCTACTATGCAGTGTGTGTTATTTCACCTTTCCATACCTTCCTTTCACAGCCAACACAAATGTTTTCAGCAATTTCAGCAATAAGAGGTCATTTATGGGACTGGGCCACCTCGGTCAACTCCCCACATCCATCCATAAACCTTGGCAGCCCATGAACCTGTTGACGGTTCATCGGTTGTCCTCCCTGGGACCACTTCTGGTAGGTACTAACCATTACATGTTGGTAACACCCTATAAGACCTGCTGTTTTAGAAATACTCTGACCTTGTCATCTAGCTATCACAATTTGGTCTTTGTCAAAGTTGCTTAGATCCTTATGCTTGCCATTTTTTGTCTTTTTCTAACACATGAACTTCAGGAACTGCCTGTTCACTGACAGTTTAGCATATCCCACTCCTTACCAGATGCCGCTGTAACAAGACTGCTAATGATATTCACTACACCTGTCAGTGGTTTTAATGTTGTGGCTAGTGAGTGTAACTCTCCCTAGTGACATCTGATGTATTCTTCACTTGGAAAAATACAGTGAAATTGATCTTGATTTTTAGAAGAACACATACAGAGTGAAATTGATGAGACTTGTTCCAATGAGGTGGGCATAATAAACAATCAAAACTTGACTTATACATGCATTCCCTTAATTTCATATTTAAGGTAAAACCCAAAAATATCTATATATCGTGCAAACTGCAAAACACCTTCAAACTAAGAATTCTCAGTAGCCATTTTGAAATTGAGGCGCTTCCGTTCAAAACCTGATAAAACAAAGTGAGTCACTGAACTGAGGCCAGTATATCACTAAAACAGATTAAGCGTAACTTTCATGGCCACGGCTTCGTTTCCCCTTCAGCCCAGTGTATCCCAATGGGGAGATAATCTGGGAAATGCAGCGGTATCAGGTCCTTTCTAGGTTGCCTGAGAAGCCTTGTGAGACCCTCTGGAGATATGAGGCTTTGATATCAAGACCAATTATGTGGTATAGGCACACTTACACACACACATATACACACAAAAACACACACACAAACATACAAACACACCTGCACACATTCACAAACACACATGCACACAGTCCTTCGCCTTGGAGAGTGGTAGAGAGGAAAACAAAGAGAGAATGTGATACTGAGGAAACACTGGGCAGGCAGAACATGCTCTGATTTTATCAGCCAGCTGAGCTGAGCTTGAAAGCCAGAGATGATACAGACATAGAGAGAATGAGAGAGTGGAAACCAGACAGGCTGAAACAGACTGAAGAAGAGAGAGATGTGACTATGGGAAAGAGCTGAACGCACATACACAATCACACAAAAAGCCAGCGCAATGTGCAAAAGCCCCAATGCAGCATTCAGTGCACATTAACAAGTGCACAAACGCATACATAAGATAAATGCATCAGAACACACTCAAAGGTTCACTCGGTGCATTTTTATGTAACACTGGTGTTTTTAAAACACATTCACTGCATTTATGAGCATGTTTGAGCTTCGTTTCTACGCGCATACAATATTGTGTGTGCCGACGCACACCAAGGCTCACTCAGTCTCCGGCACAACACACATGCACTGAGAATATATGTTATAAACAGTTGTTTCCGCTCTGAGTCACCTCCACAGAGGATCCCTCAAGATTAAGTTTGGCCTCTGGCTCTGCTAATTGGAGCTTAAAGTCTGGTGTAGCCCCTGGGCAGTGTATGCTGTGTGTGGTACATGCTGTGTGTGTCTGTGTGTGTGTGTGTGCCTGTGTATAAATTATGGATGGAAAGGGCTGTAGGAGAGTGGCCACACAAACTGCAGCTACCAGAGCGAGCACAGAGACCAAGTCAGGCCAAAGCAATCGTAGCAGAGCACCACCACATGACACGGACAGGTGGTTTGACAGAGAAACCGAGTAAGGAGGCAGGAGAGAGGAAGATGACAGCAATGTTGAGATGGAAAAAAAAGATGAGAGAGAAAATAATGGGACAGCAGGAAAGAAAGTCAGAGTAACATGTGATCTGAAAAATCGAGATACTAATGGTGACATTAATGAATAATTTATCTCCAGACATTCTCATTACAGAGAGCATTGCTTTCCCCTCATTGCTATTTTTGCCTTGCTATTATTTGCAAGTTTGTTGTCACCACCATACCTGTCCAATACAAAAAGTTCATATGGAAGATTGTACAGACCACAACGATGCAAAAGACCATCTCCAATACAGATAACTGAAAAACCACAAGACCAATTCTTCATCTCTAAGGTAGCACTAGGAAAACTGGGATTGGACCTTTTAGACTAAGTAAGTTTTAACAACATGTTGATCGTAAAAAAAAAAAAAAAAAAAAAAAAAATCAAAATGACTCAAGCGGTAGCTAAAAGTGCTCTATCTTGTTAATACAGGTTAACTCTCAGGTAAGGAAAGGAGGCATGAAAGTGGCTTTTGTCAGAATCAGACAGTATTATTACATTTCGTAGGCCAAAGAAAATACACTGCTTTTTCCTTAGACAGGTGAAAAGTGGAAAGATAATTTGTTGATGCTGAATTCTACCTTGCACATTAGTGATGATAACCTTTTGTTTAGAATATAATTCACAGCTTGTCCAGATGTAGCACCGATATAATGCTGGTTGTGAATCATTTCTGAACTGCATTTCAGTTACATAGGCTAGTATTTACAACCGTAAAATCATATTTATATGTACTATCTAAATCGTATTTGTCCAATTTAGGTGGCATAGACCCAGCTAGTGATGTCCAAACATGAGTGGGAATCAGGCCATAGTTGGCTAAACAAACTGTGATATTTAACCCGGATTCATGTCTTATTGGTATGGAATGGTACAGCCATAAAGTGAACAGCATAGGAAATAAATGTTACACAATTGAACAATCCAAATTACTATAACCTGTGATCAATGATATACTAATAATATTAGGTAAAGCAGTTTACAGGGCTTCAGCTGCTGTGCTTTGCACAGCACTGTCAGGAGAGGAAAGTGGCAGAATGATTACCTGAAATCAAATTAAAACTGCATTTAGAAATAGCATATTTTAGCCATAAGTGCTACAAAACATTAATAACCTGTGAGCTTACAACAGTTTATTAATAGAGAGTACTCTGATGGATTCCGCTACTTGCCAATATTAAAATACTATAAATTGTTCTGAGAGCCAGGCAGTTGTGCTATTTTGTGCTGTTGCTATGCCTGTGTGCAGACAGGCCCATCAGTGCGTGAGCGTGGCCGTGCGCATCGTTTGTACGCTTCAACCACCTCCGGGGATAGTAGGGGTCGTGAGTGTCTGGCACTGTTATTTTGGATGTCGTGGGCTGAAAAAGTTTAGGCTCTCCTGACTTGGAAAAGTAGGTAATTCAAACTGTTCCTGTTCTGGCTCTGTGTTAGTGCCATGAGTCAGCCGTGCACGTTGCACATAAGCATCCCATGGCACAAACGCAATTAACAAAGCAATACACAGAATTAATTACATTAGCTGTGGTTGTCCAGTTTTGTTCCACAGTTGTCAGAAAGTGTGAAATATTCATCATAAGCACTCTACGGAAGCATCAGACACTGGGTTACACCCTTTATGCATTCCCCATCGTTCACTTAGTCACACATACACATGGACTGACCTGAGTGACATGATCTTGTATGCATCGGGCAGGTAGCACCGCGTGTTCTCCATCTGGGCGGGGTCCGAGTCGCAGATCTTGTCATCAGTACGGCCGTAGTTGGCGCTCTCGATCATGATGACATCTGTGCCCGGGCAGCGTAGTTCGATGGGGTAGGACTCACAGGACAGCTCCCTGCGGACTACTGCCATGGGGATGGGGGCACGGCCATAGACTGGACACACAAACACATATTGGTATTGGTGAAATGGCAACCGTCTCTCATACTTACTGGAATACTGGAATGCTAAACCTTTTGGTCGAGCTGTCTTAAATTTATGTACACTGGAGGCCTAAACTGTACAAGAATACATTGTGCTCAACTAAAGCTGTATTTGTAGCCTTGTCATATAAACTTAATTATCCACACTATATGAAAACAATAGCATCACAGAAGGGCATGTCCACTGTCGCAAGTGAACCGACTTGGTAATTACTGTTTTGCAGTTTTAGACATCATTCCAGATAGAGAGTAATTGCCTGGCAATTTCAATAGACATTTAGCGCTGCACAGATTATTCAAAGATGGAAATGCCTAATTATTCTCAGAAGTTGCAAATTTGATGCATATATCCACTCACTCTGTACTGAAATAGGAAACATGGCATCAATTCCAATGAGACTGGAGCCCACTGAAGTCTCCTAGATCTTTTTTACCGCTTTACTCGCTTATCTTTAGTCCCATACAACTCCATCGCCATTTAGAGACTGACAAAAGCATGGTACCTACAATATTCAACATACTGCAACTTTTCATGTGCCCTCATTCTTTAATTACATATTATATTAAAACACCTCACATATAGTTTCTTGAGGTTAAAATTGTGTTTACAAAGGGATAGGATTGCTGTGACATTGAAGGAGTCGGGCTGGATGTTCCCAGGGATTTTAGTTGTTGTGGTGCAGCTTGGATGTTGTTTTTCTCTGTTCTTGAGAGCAGTGATCCCTGGGAGCATGAGCCATCATCCCTTGATAGATAGGTTATCAGCCGAGGTTCTCTCTTGTGTTGTTTGGTTTTGTCATCCCTTACAGCTACTGTAATATAAATAAAGAGGTTATTATGTTTAACTTCATAAATTATCGTGCTTGTCAACAGCTACCTCTGCCCAACACCTCTATCTGAGAATTGTTTGCTATATCTGGTGCAATATACATTTTCCCTGTTGAATAAAAGACATAGAATATATCAAATTCAGACTAAACTAGTGTCTACAGCATGTGTCCAAGGCTCAGTGATTTATATTGCTTGCTGTTAAATTTGACCCTTTTTTAATTAAAGAAAACATCCTGTCAAAACCATCATTCACACACACACACACACACACACACACACACACACACACACACACACACACACACACACACACACACACACACACACACACACACACACACACACACACACACACACACACACACGCACTTACCTGTGCATGTATTAACACGCCTACAATCCAGACAGACCTACAGCATCCCTAAAAGAGCAAGGCACAGCACCGCCTTCTTTGCTCTCCCCTGTCACGGTAACCATAGCAACCCTGTCCTCCCTCCCTTGGCCCTCTCATTGGTTAGACGAGCGTCATGGTTACACAAATGCAGCAAAGAATCTGAATGAGCTCAATGACAGTGTGCCCGGGCTCAACTTAATACTGCCCTTCACCACATCGCACACGCACACACACATACACACATAAATACACACACATATACACACATGCATACAAATGCTCTGAGTGATGGAATGTGGAGGTAGAAATTCACAGCCAGTGTAGCCAGTATCTGCGTGGTGCTGCTACCTGAGGGCACAACATTGATAATGGCAGGCACTAGCTTGCAGATAAGACTGATATATAAATGACATTTGCTGAAAATGTCCTCTCTAATAAACAGACACGTGCACACACATGTCCACATCACTGCAGGCTATGATTAGACCTTAAGCACACATTCAGACAGGATGTGCATCCCAATTGTAGCTGAGGATTTGAGGGGCAACGTGTTTTTTGTAGATATAAGTGCTTAGGGCACTGGGTCAGTGTTGCGTTAATATAGCTGTTAGTTTGTTAGTTTTTCAATGGCCGCATTATCACTGTCTTTGTGAGCATGAATACAGATTTTGAAGAGAGGGTTAATTGAAGCGTGCGGGGGATCAATACGCAATATTGTAAGGCAGCTGTCTAGACTCACTTTGGATCAGATGTCTTACAGTCTTGCCTTACAGGGTCCCCACAGGGCATAAAGCGAGCATTATGACACAAACACACCCTCGCATAAACAATTCAAATGCAGAGTCTATCAATAGTCCAACTAAAAACCACTCTGCCTTCATAAGCAGCAGTCAATGCTCTGATTCACACACACACCATCCTTTTTTGTCTACTACCTTTAAATTTATCTTTTTATATCAGCTGCCTCACCTATAAAACTGAAGTGTTGAACCTGGCCCTGAAGGACTCCCTACACGCCACGCATATGTGGAGCATCTCACACAGCGCCTCTTGATGCACATACAGTATGTGATATTTAGCTCTCCATCTTGGCCTACAGGTAATAACGTGTGAGCTGGCAAGTGTATGTTAATGTGTCTGTCATTAGTTGTGTAAGTGGTGACAGAAACTTGGCAGCCACCGGCAGTACAGACAATCTTATTCAGACACTCTCATTGCCTCAGGGGGCTGAAACAAAAGGATATCGATTTTTACATTTGGGCCAAGAACAAGAGAGTGGCGAAAGAGGTGGATAGATGGAGAGAAGTAGAAGGAGAGGGTGAGCAGGAAGAAGAGAGAGATTTAAAAGGTGATCTCTCACTTGAACTGACAAAGCATTTGGCCAGTGCTGATTTCTGAAATGCGGGTCCTCTTTGTTAGAGCAGAAAAGATTTGAAAAGGCTACAACTAGCTAGAACTATTCTATCGGTTCTTCTGTTGTCGTTGTTTTTAATGGTCAATAAATCCCACGAAAAGGACAAAACAAAATATTCATCGATCCCAATAAGCATTGCCTGGGTAGTCAAAACCTGATACAGCTTTTTTTACTTTGTACTTTAAGCTTAATCAAATATAGATCACAGCTGACTGAACAAACGCTCGGTGGAGGGGCTGGAGTTGACATTAAGTGTACAATAGGAATCTGTACAATCCATTCTGTGCAATTATATCAAGGCAAACTTTTGGCCAGGGACTCCATTCCTTTGCGATGCTTGCTCAAGGTCCCTGACTAAAAAATTGCTTAAATAAACGAATATGCAGATGGTTTTCTTCGTCCAAAAAGCTATTACATGCACATCATCGAGTTACACTGTTGCACTGGGTAACATTTATAAAAATCTATTTATTATTAATGATGAATAATAACACTTTGTTTATTAGGATGACCTGCAGTTTAGTTAAAAATGTATTATTCCTTGACTGAAAACAGTTTCCAAACTGGTTTTCCAAAGATTCCAGGCTTCTAAGAAATGATCCATATTCAACTTTATTTTAATCTTATATTGTATAGTATTAGCAAGGGTCAGAGACAAGGTTGAGGAATCAATGTTTGCAAGTGGGTCCACGCAGTACACAATAACAACAACCTTTTTCTTTAGCATCACAAAATGTCTTTGTATTTGCTGCAGTTTGTTTGAGGTCCATTCCAGTGATCTTTACTTTTGTATCATCATCCAAGCGCCAACGTGATCAACAAGTCAACTTAGGGAAAGCCAGAAATATACTCTAAGCCCCAGAAAACTTTTTGTTTGAAAATTCATGTTTTCCTTTATATTTGTCTTCATAACCCTTGAATAATAACAAGACATGGCTCGGTGGAGAAGATGGAGTGCTTGCTGTGTGTCCTCAAGCTAAACTGTCTTTGTTTCAACTAATCCTTACTAAGTATAAACTGCATGATTTGCATATGTCGACTTATTCTTTAGACATTGATGCAAATACCTTTGACTGAAACTCATCTCTCGGTGTTACAGCAAAGCCATCGTGCGTTTGTGTGTCTAAGTGGCTGCCTGTGAGCACTTCTTGTGTGCGCCTGAGTGTGTTCATGCATGTGCTTTTAAGACGGATCTGTGTCCATGTGGGTGCAATATTTCAGTGTTTAGAGTACATCATCTGTGAGCATGTATGGCAGCAGGCATGTGAACATGTACATGCTTGGATGTGTGTGTGTGTGTGCGCGCACGTGTGTCACGCAGTGTGATTGACAGCAGCCATTAATAGGATTAAGTCCAAGTGGGCCAGAGCTCTCTCTCAGAGTCTTCAAAGCCCACCGTCACAGGGGAGAGGAGGAAACATGCAGATGACCTACTGGGGCTCCATCTGTGCTGTGCATGTGAGTGGCGGGGGGTGTGATATCATGCACAACAATAAGATAAAAGACACATGTCAATAAAAAAAGTGTTTGGATTTGCAACTGCAGATTTTCTATCAAGTGCTTGGGTTTGTGGCCATGGATAATTTCCAGTAAAATTCCATATTGCAGTTTGTAGTTTGGGCATATCAGTTTTTCTCACATAGACGAAAACGTGTGGAACTGAAATTTCAAACAAATTATAGCATGTAAAAATGTGTTTGAAAGTGGAGATATGACTGCGAGTGTTATATATTTATACAGTCGCCACAGAGACAAAGAAACTACTGAAACCACAGTCATTGCAACAGCACAGCAACAAATACAATCTCTTTTTTTTTTGGAAGAAACTACAGCAACAAGCCTTTATCTTCACAGACAAAAGCACAGGTGTTACTAATTATATCAACCCCTGCTCTGTTCTATTCAAACGTACCAGTAAGCCATGACAGTGTGTCAGTGAGCCAACAATATCAAGACCCTGAAATGGAAGTGGTTGGTTTAAACTCAGCCTCATTCATTTTTATTATTTCCTCACTTTTTTCCTGCAGTAAAATGTCAAAATATAAAGGAACGTCGTCACTTAAAGGACAGGAGTTGTGTATGTAGTCACCTCAGTTTACAATAAACTCTCTTTTTCTATCGCTATATGTATCTTATTCAGAAGATATGTGACTGAAGTGATATAGCTCAAAGATCCACCTAGTCGCCAAGTACCACACTGATAATTGCAACTAATTATTGCTACTATTAGTAAGAAGTAAACTTTTGTCAAGACTGTTTTCGTGAGTAATATTAAACCTTGTGTCTTACCAATGGCAATGGGGGCAAACAAGGTTGAGATGAAGAGAAGGCATCTGGTCCACATGACGTCTGAGGGTGACCTGGAAGTAGATATGGAGGTACTTCCTGCTGAGCCCAGACAGTCTTGTGGTGAGCTGTTTCCCTCACAGCTCAGTGTTCCCGACACCATACAGGCCTGCAAATTGACACACAGAGGGGATTTGCTCACTTGGTTATCGTATACAAACACTTTAAGATGACTTATCTAGGCCACTGGACATCTACGTTGAAGTTTCATATGCTCCTATTTCGCATAAGCATGCTCGCTGTGCCACGAGTATATTTTAACCCCCATCCCCGCCTCAACTTTCCCAAATCATTCAGCTGCAAGTAGAGCATTACACCTCTAATCATTCCATTTGCTATGACAATGAATTTACAGTAAAACAACTTAATACAATTCAAAACCACAGATTTATTAACTATTTACCAATACATAAATACATCAGCCTGCTGATTAATACTGATAAACTTAACAGCTTAAAGAGCAGCCTGTTTTTACACCTACAAAGTTTATGCAGCAGAGGAGCAGATTTCCCTGACACTCTATTACTCCTACTACTTTACTGTTTACTTATGGAAGATTGACGTTTTAACAAACAGCACTTTGCTCAGGTCGGTGCAGCTTCCCGTATACATATGTCACAGTGGGCTAGACAGGAATCAATAATTATCTTCAACAATACGGAGACAAATGAGGAGAGCTCTGAATGATTAAGTAACTCTTACTGTTGCTATCAAAACTCTGAGACAACTCCAGCTCAATGCAACATGAACCAACTTTCTAGCGTATGAAAAAATGGAGAATATCAGGAAAAGTAAAACTGGAAAAGAGAAGTAGTTTTATGGATTTGATGATTTAAGTCGTGGTGAAGAAAGATTTTCTATACAGACTGTTTATTAGAATTCTGTGTACAAGCATTTCAAATGAATGAAAAATATCAGATTAGGTTGAAAAATGGATAGTGATCCAATAATTATGCATGTTTATACATTGCCTTGCAGCATAAATTTTACATTATACTGTTCAAAAAAACTGCTTGACTGTTTAAAATTCCATTTGCACTTGTTTAAGATTAGCTTTTACTCTGTCCATCATTAAGTTATTCTAAAATTGTAGTTTTATTATCCCTAAGCAGTCTCACATGATCTCACGTTGTGCTGTAACAGTGTCTAAAGAAATCAAAAGCTGTTGCGATTTTTGCAGCATTTAAAGTTTCAAATACAGCTGGAATTTAAAAAAAATGGGATGTAACTGATTGTGAAGCACTACAGAAAGAAAAGAATAATTGTACAAATGCATATCTCACAAGACAACAGACCATATGCCAAATAATCCATGCACAACAAATCTGAGGGAAAAGCAAGGCTAAATGGTGACCTTGTAGAAAAAAATATAAACACAGTAAAATGGTGCTTAATGTTTGTATAATGATGCTTCTATCTGCATGCACTTCACTTGCTATTCCACATCAGCATCAAAGTGTGAAATGCATTGATGTCCCAATCTAATTGTTCATTTCATGCTCCATCAGCAATAAACAATTAATAAGGGGATGGTCTCTGAGATAAGTTATAGCAGTGACAGACTGCTAAGCATTGTTTCTCCTTCGTTTTTCTTAACTGATTAAGCAGACCAGCATTGTTCAATCACTTGCTCACTCGCCCACTCGCTCATCCAACAAGTAACTCAATTACTTCTTGTCTGCATTCCCAAAGTCACTTTTTAATTATGAAAAACTAGGATATTTACATGTTTCCTCTGCGGACATTGTGTGTTTGTATTTTTTTTTTTTTTTTACAGCCTGCAGAAAGGTCAAAGCATCACACAGCCATTATGCAATCATTCTCGTTGATATTAACTAAACATAATTTTTCACTGGAGTAGTTCAAAGGTAACAGAAGCCATATTTTGTGTCTAAATGTTCACAGTTCTCAAGGGAACCCATACCCAGCTCCATATAAACAAGCATGTCGAGTTTGCGTGTTTGTGACTCGCAGAGAGAGAGGTACTGCAGAAATTTGCAACAGCCGGGGACAGATGGACCAAAGCAGACAGCCAGAGCCATGGGAAATACATCATGTGTAACAGAGACTATTGATCGGTGTGACCATATCATTTTGGCCCAATAGAGACTAAGACAATAGCCAGTCATCTCTGTCATGCCATGCTGTGATGGCAAATAGCTGCTTTGGAAATAGTCTCTCCCATAGAAAATTTGTGACAACTACTGTTATCAGAAAACTATTTTGTTTTATTTATAGAAAAGATCAGGATGATGCAGACCTTTTAACCACCAAAAACATACTACATATGCACAATGCATCTTGTGAGCATCTATAATGACAAAAAGCCTCACGCTGCAGACAAGACAGACAGATATACCCAAAGGCTTATGTATGCTGGAGTATCTGAATCTCTGGGAACAGCCCAGAGACATACAGTACGATAAGAGCCATGTAGTCATCTGGGGTTTTACAGGCTCTGTTCATTTTTGGATGTCAAAACAAATCCTTGGAATTGGAAATTCATTTAAAATTATCATGATGAAAACAAAAGCTAAACTTAATTTTAGGTAAGTCTAAGCAGTTGTACGAGAAAATTCAATTTGCATTACGGCATAAAGCAGCATTAGTCCATTTCTATGGCTCTTGATCACACACAGACACACACACAGACACACGCACACACGCACACATAACTGTTTTAATTTAAATTTCCTTTGCATTTATTTTAAAAAAGTGTGTAAAAGTTTAGATTATTTCATGAGTAAATCCCAACAGTGACTTACAGTTTAAGGAAATGTCATGAAAATCACAGTCACAAAGTCTGAAGTTTGATATCTTTTATTTTGTATTTTCGTGGGTCCTCCGTGACACCAGTGTGTTCTCTCTTGATGCAAAAATCAATGTTTCAATAAAACCCTGATCAAAATGGCAGCATAGCTTTGATAAACAAACCAAAACAGAACCAGGCGGGGTAAGAAGAGTCAACATAACAGTAAGGTTTTCATCCCATGATTCCACACTGCCCGTTTGTATCACCTCAGGCTTTGTGTTAAACCCTCTTGAAAATAACCTTGACTGGTGCACTTACAAGCACATTCAGCTTTCTGAATATCAGGTGGTTCAGCCGATTCCACTGGAGTGTGATTTTATATCAGCTAACAGTTCCTGACAAATCCCTAATGGCACTAAAGTGATAGACTCACAATAGACTCCTGTGTATTATTCTTCCCTCCGCTTAAACAACTGAACAAGCTGCCCCATTTTGATTGATTGGTCCCTAACTCGGTTGAACGTGAGCAATCTGACCAGCTGTCCTCAGCTAGACAGAGGAGGCATACACTGACATATGGCCGGACGCCACCAGTCACAGCATTCCACTGATTCATAATTCAAAGGCTATTCCATCACCCCGTATGCTCCACCACCATCACACCCATCAGTTAATTAACCCTCTGATTTCCTCCATGTGCATGGTGCCTTCACAGACAATAGTTGCGTGATAGCCTGGAGCAGCCCAGGACAAATCCAAACTCAAATCGCTCAATTTCTGTTCATAATTCAGTAGGGCTGCATACCCCCATATGCTCAAATAACATAAAAATACATTCTATCTACAGACAATGATGATTGCCCAAAGCATTGCCCTGTTTTCAAACCTGTTTCCTTTCATTATCTTAATGTGTTGATTGGTTAATATATGATGAATAAACAGACAGTAATGGTGCTAATTATCAGAACATATGTGATGTGTTTACACTCGGTATTCATCACATAAGGTTCGGCAAACATCACATGCTCCATCTGAACCTACTCACTGTTAAAATGATGAAATGATCAAGTCATATTTTTTAAATGAACTCAATATTTCCTATCCAGAGCTAGTTATATCTCACTGGAGACGCTCCCTCGCACAGAAGCAGCATCTGCATAAAACTGAGCAAAACATCAACTAATAAGCAGGATCAGACCAAAGCAAATATCAGTCCCTGGATCCAAGTCCTTGGATTTACCTGCTGTTTCTGTTCCTCTCTGCTGCAGTCATATCTGCTCAAGTAGACATCTGTATATTACATTTTTCTACCTTGACTGCTTTATAGCATGTAACTTTCACTTATATTACACTATTACGGTTAATACAGTTTACAGTCTCAATAACACTGTATTATTTAGTGTACCAAGAGGACAATCTGCTCCCCAGTAGTCTTGCATAAGTGACATGGTCTCTATGTCCTATATTTTTCTGGCCTGAATCTTCATTTCCTACAGGGTCGGCATTAGCAGAGCTGTTGCAGAGGCCGCTACATTTGCAGACTATATTGCATGCATCCATGCACTAATTGATGTTAGGCTGATTCTGTGCACCAAGGCACCCTGACCCTGTGTGTGTGTGTGTGTGTGTGTGTATGTGTGTGTGTGTGTGTGTGTGTATATATGTGTGTGTGTGTGTGTGTGTGTGTGTGTGTGTGTGTGTGTGTGTGTGTGTGTGTGTGTGTGTGTGTGTGCGTCTAGAGTCCCTAACGAGAGTCCTGCCTGTCACAGCACTCCTCATTCGGGGATTCTCTCTTTCACTAATGAGTGCTGACCGGACTGGGCTACCTTGTCAACACGCGTCACATGCACACACACACATGCATGCGCATCCACACACACAAAGGAATTTTTACACACATGCTTATCACTAGGAGACCAGATGCCCTACTCCCTCAGCCTCCAGGCAGAGAGTCTCAAATGTGTCCATGTTGCATTTGTAGTCTACCCTGTGCGTATGCCTAAAAGAATACCATGTGGACATGTAAGTGCAAGCAAGTTTGTCACATTAGGGAGGCTGTCAACACAATAGGTCACAGTATTCAAAAAATAAACCAAAAAAGAAAAAAATATGTAGATACAATCCATGTCTGTAACTGTATTTACATGATCTCTCTAATTAGAGTAGAAGAAGGCAGTGTTTTCAGTATAGTGACAGTTTTGAAAGAAAACATGCTCATCATTAGTTAAATTCGTCAAATTGAAAAAATTATTTGTTAAGATGTGTTGCAAAAATAGTAACACATTGATGCATATAGCTTCAAATTATACACATACATGCATTTTTCATAGCAGCTTGTTCTGCACGTTTCTACAATCGCTCAGAAAGTCACTCAGCAGCTTTTGCATGCTTTCCTCCCTTGCCATTTTCTTCACCTGTTCTTTTCTTCCCTCTCTTTAGTTCAGTTGTTCGTTCTTTGCTCTGGTGGAGAGAAGTCTAAGCGGAACAAAGCTCAAGGGACTATGCACCATGTTCAGTAAAATGGCACGTGTCCGCCAAGCTACGGTAAATTACCTCCAGTTGGCTTGCTAGGGTAGGTTTAACCACCATGGATCATTTCTATGTGTGTGTGCATTTGTTCGCTTGTGTGTGTGTGATGCAGAGGGCTAGAATGATGCTGTGTGGGTGATAGACTGTATAGGTAGTCAAATTATCATCAGTGCAGGTAGACAGACTGGGAGAATTTTGATTAGAGTGACCACGCACACAAACACACAAATTCAGGTAGCTAATTTGGCAGTGTGGAGCTGAAGAGATGACTAATCAGGATAGAACCTGGTGGGAGTCTGGCCTGTGGCCTATAATGAGAGACATAAGACATAAGCGCACACATGCATGCGCAAACAAGCACACGCATACACACTCATGCCAAGTTGGCACAATGCAAACAAACACACACAATGGGTATGCACACATTGAAACACAAACCACCATGAGTGATTTTGAAAAGAAGGTCCGCCCTCATAATTGCCCTGTGCTGATGAAGCCTGAGATACTGATTAGCAACGAGTGGCCCCTCGGTGTGACCAGAGGCTCAGGGAAAACATACTGTCAACTCCCAACAATATGCATGTGTTGACATCTCAGATACAACATGTATCTGTACTGTTGCACGGGTGTGGCTGTTTTGGAGAGGGGGGAGTTTGCATATAATCCCCCTCAGACCACATTAAAATCACAATTAATAATGAGTCAGTGTCACATGTTTGTGATGGCCGAATGTTAACTCAGCAAGACAGTCATGTCAGCTTGTGGCCCTCTTTCAGAATCTATACATTTGGCTGGTGTAGCCAGATGTAGTAGGACTGCTCCTATTGGCTATTTTCAAACATTTATAGTAGATACACACAGGCGAGTGCACACAAGTGTGTGAGTAGGTGGGTGATGGGCTGGTTCTCTGCAGGAATGTGCACAATTGTCATCAGTGCCCTGAAGACAAGTGGCCTGGCTGGCAATTTATTTCATACAGCACTGGTTGTAAATCCTTTGTGTGGCTGAGCAGCAAAGAACTGCAGAGTGCTGGAGTGTAGCCTTAAAGGTATAGGTCACCTCCACATCAGTATGACATGTTTTGGTCATTGTGGTCTCAATTTAAGGTCCTCAGTGAAAAAATGAATGGCAGCAGCTTAGTGCCGTCTTTCCATGTGGAGTAGAAAGGTTGATTTTGTAATTCCTCATTCATTTTGGTTTCATTTTAGCATTTAGATAGCATTTCTTTTTTAAATGATTAAATCAAAGCATTTTTTTTTTAACATGTTGTGATCAGGGATAACGGACTTTCACAGAACAGATCAGGGCCAAATCCTGTCTTCACTGCATTTTGCATGAGATAAAAATGCAAAGGAGATACCATGTCAGTCTAGTTCTCTCTGTTGCTCTGTAAAGATTTAAAATGTAAATCGTATGTACATTTTTATGTCAAAAAAGACATATCCCTTTAAAATCTTTTCCACTCAGAACAGTTCAAAGCTTTGGGCTGAGTACCTCATCCTCTCCCTCCATGTTAGACATGCTATGCCCGTCAGAAAATTGCGTCTGGGGAGGCTCTGGCTTTGACCGGACCACTGCAGTTTCCACATGGCTGCCTCTGGCTGCTCTGAGGACGCTCCCAGAAATCCGATGCACCGAAACCACCCTGAAAATCCACTGCCAACGACCTCATCTGTAAGGCATAGCCGTTTTGATTCCTCTCAGCCTGGCGGCTAGACACCACGCTCTGTTCTGCTCTGAACTTTCTAATGCTCCACTCTAATCAACTCTATGCGCCCTTCCTACCTCATGAGAAAAGACAGGTTAAGGTGGAGATGTGAGAGGAAGAATTGAGAGAGAAGGAAAAGTGGAGTAAAGGGGAGGGGTGGGGAGGGAAGAAAAGATGAAGGATAAGAGAGGAGGGATGAAGATGGTGGAAAAGATACATTGAGGAGCTCGGAAAGGGAAAAAGGCTTAGAAAAATGGAAGATGGAAATACGGGATAAAGCAGTAGTGACATAGGGATGGAGATACAGAGGATGGATACTGATACAAGGAGAATCTTAATGCAAGTTAATAACCAAAGGCACTTATCTTTTACCCCCATGTCAATCTATGATCTCAAATATTTTCAAGTTTCATAAAACAAAGCCCTCAGACATCAAACAATGAAATGAAAAGATCAACTGGTGAATGTGACAGGGGAAGTAATAAAAATTAAAACTGAACAAACGCTACTTCCATACAAAGTACCTAGTAGCATGGATGGTCAAAACTGAATGCAAGAGAGGAAACTGACTTTTTGACACCTGTCTTATCATCCAAAAAAGAAATGTATATATTTTTTTAAATAAAATGACAGCTAAACCAGAGGGAACTACAGCTACATTTGGTACACATTTTTTCTTGCCTATAATATCACTAAAAATAAAATTCTTACTCCGCCATGGAACGGCGAAGTTATGTGACGATCGGTGTATGTCTTTGAGTCTGTCTGTCTGTCTGTCTGAAACATTACTCAAAAACGGACAAACGGATTTGGATGAAATTTTCAGGGAAGGTCAGAAATGACACAAGGACCAAGTGATTTGATTTTCACAGTGATGGGGCTTATAGTCTGGATCCACGGATTTGTTAAGGATTTCCCATTTCCAGATATAGCTGCTGGCATGGCATCGCTGTAACCATGACGTGAACATTGTGTCTTTTACTTGCTGACGATCACATGATTGCGATCCTACTACAAATTGACTGTGATTTATCAGTTGGAAATCATACAAGGAACTGTTAGTTATAAAATGGGATGTAGCTAAATCTAATCATAATGAAGCACCATCAAATAATCAAATTTGAACGTCAATCCCCTTTGTCTTAACTTCATAGTTTCTATAGTTCTGTTAACCATTTTCTGTTTCTTTGCAATGCAATACAGTACATAGTAAGCTACAGGAAATTTTATTGCAGCCAATTTATTTTTCTGGTCAATATTTGTCTTCCAAGTAGTGCTGAAGTAATGCTGGACCATAAACTTCGACATGGCAAAAGCTTTCATGGTCTCCCTCTCATAGATCGCATTTTAAAGATGGACACAGTGACAGTGGTATCACTCATTGGTTCTGAAGAAACAACTTTGTCATTTGGACATTGCTATTTTGTTTTTGTTTTTTTGTTTTGTTTTGTTTTCAACCAGTGTAGTGAACAAAGGAGTGGATCTGATTGGAAACTCAAGGACATGATGTACACTGATACAGGAGTGACCCCATTAATCACAAGGTAGTGCTGCCCAAAAAACATTACCTGCTTTATTGTCTATTTTATTCTAAACATGGCTATAATTTACAAAATGAACCCCATGCTCTATTTAAGAAGTCTTGAAACTAGCAATTTGAGACCATAAACTCATCAGGTAAATGTTTACTGAGATAACAAATCAAATGAGAAATAGAGTCATTTTCACATAGACTTTCACACAATTACATTTCTTTTTGCAACCAGAGGTATTGCCCCCTGCAGATTGTTAGAAATAATGCAGGTATAAGGCAGTTAGACAGGACACAGGCTATGTCCATCTTTTATACACAGTCTATGCCCCTGCCTAGGTTTTTAGGCTAAATGTGTGCAAAAAACAAAAACAGTTTTGCTCAGTTTAATTCTTGCAGGTGGTGACTGAATAATGCGGGCTTGCATTTACTACTACGATGGCTCAGAGTAAGTAACTACCACAGACTTACACAAACCTGTATTCTGTTGTGTATGTTGAACTGCAGCTTGGATGTTATAAAATACTCAAGAAACCACTTGAGAGTCTAAAGGTTCACCATCTTCGCCAAGAAGATCACAAGTTTGATAATAGCCTCAGTAGGTGATAGCATCCAGTAAATGTTAGTTTTAATATTTGATTCACTTTGATTTAATAGTGTTATTATTTGCCTGCCATTTCTTAATCCTGCTGTTTTTATAATACTAATAAAAGGCAAGACAAGTTGACAGAATTTTGCTAAATTAATGCTGCTGCAAAAGCACACAAGGAATCAACACAATTATTAGAGTATCATAGAAACAGTGTTTGACTTGATAACATATCAGCTTTATGCAGCCTACAGCTTAATGCTTCGGGAGGATAATGAATCATACTGCTTTACTTCTACTGCATACTATGTAATACCGTGTTAGCTCACTGAAATACTCAAAATACCTAACGTAGAGGAGACGTCCATGCTCTGTTGGGATGCTTCTAAGACTGGAATAGAGTAATTCATGCAGGCATCCTTAGCTAATGAAAAAGCAAAGAAAGCAAAACAAAAATAACAAACCGATGAACAAAACAAACAACAGTGCGACATGCAAATGTGTACACAGTCACGGATACGCACACGTTACTCAGCCACTCTGCATGGCAGCGTGACTGAGTAACCCATGAGGGCGAAGTTAATGTTTAACAAAACTGCCTCTGATACAATCAATTATGTCAACTAGAGATACAGTGATGCTGATTCCACTGCCACTGCTGTTGTTTTCCTCCCTTTGATTCATCAGTCTTCTCCTTCATACCACCTTTTCTCTCCCCCTCTTCCTCTCTGTCACTGTGCTCCAAACCCAGTACTGTCACAATGGATCTGTCAAAGAAGCCATGCTTTAAAGCCAGAGGCGGGGAGAGACAGAGTTTGTGTGTAGTGCGATTGTGTTTGCGAGAGAGGACGAGAGACAAAGGGAGAAAGTTGTCCTGTACAGTACAGAGAATAGCCACCTCAGCAGTGAATGATGCTGCATTAAAAGGGGGAGGCAGACAAACAGGCGGGATACAACACTCATGGCCTATATTTAAACATTTTTAAAAGAGCCAGGCTTGGATAGCAGGAGAATACACTTAAATCTTTACATGTACTCGTATTTTTGAGCCTTATTGCCCATTTATCAATCATTTTTTCAGTTCCTTCATTTATTTTCATCCCCCATCGCTATCCTCCATCCGGTCTTATTTACTTCATTGCTTTTAACTGCTCTTGTCTGTGCTGCCTTTTTTTTCCCATTCTACCTTTTCTCTCATTCTGCTTCCTCTGTCCTCTACCATGTCAATCCAGTTCCCTCTGTTGCTCTGTAAAGAAGATTAAAATAGTTACCATCTTCAGGTGCTCTACACCCATTGTTTTCCATTTCAAACTACCCTCACATGAAAGACTTGTAGAGATTCTTAGGATCTGGATAATGAGACTCCTACACCCGCTGATTTGTTCAGAATCAGCTAACTTCAAAAACCCTGTAGATTCCACTGATTGGGTTAGGAAAAAAGCAATTTGTGCATAAGACATTAGGACCGAACCTTTGCGCTTGCATTACAGAGCAGATATGAACTGTGTATATCAGAGTCCTGAAATATTCATTCAAAAAGGCCTTTCTGCAGTGCTTGCTGGGCTGTTCATAATTTAATAATGCATAAGCACCAACACTGGTATATAAATATAAAAGGAGGCACTTAACACTGGATTGTCTAACTGCTGAGAAAATGGCATTGGAAATACAAAGAGATCTACCGTAGAGGAGACTGCATTCATTTGCTGACTGTCACCTTGACTTATGCATAAGAAAATGCACCGGTGGACACAAAAAGAATTTTCTTCCTTCACATATCATAGAACGCATTAAACATTACAGTCTTTTTGAGTCACTTTGACGGCTGCGCTGCTCAGAGCAGTGATGTGAATGTCTCATGACAGATGTCCACAGTGATATGGGAGTATTTGTCAGCAAACACTTGTGTTAGATATTACATTTTCATTTCTCTCTGGAAACAAAATCGAAAATCTAAGCTGAAGTAGAGATTTCCTTCAAAGTTTACTGGGATTGAGGAGGCACAGCGGTGGTTATTCAGTGCTCGAAATATCCCTGAAACGTTATTATCTAAAAATCAAGACTTATTACTGTTCCCTGCTGAGCTGAGTCTAAGCTTAAGGTTTCAGCTTGCAGGTAAAACAGTCTGCCATATCACAGGAAATAAAACTCAGTACAAAGCTGTTAATGTTCTTTCTGAAATAACCTTCATGTGTTATCAAACATATGTTAAGGTCATATTTTGAAGTAATACAATACCCATATGAATTGCATCAGCAATCTATATAATGAGAATCAATGGTATTTGAAATGCAAGCCAGTTAGAGCCACTGTTCTGTAATTGCAGGGCAATGTGGTTATTTTCTGCACCAGCACAGACCACAACTGTTGCATTTTTGATAAGCTGCATCCATCACTTTTCAGAAATATCGCAGAAGCGACGATACAATGAGCTCCAGCAGGATGTATGGCTGGTGATTTTGAAGCAATCAATGGGGACAGCAAAGGTAAACACAGTGCTAAATGTCAGCTATGGTGATTGCGCTGCCACAATATCGCCTCAGGCGGGAGACCCAAATAACCAAAATCAATAATCTAATCATTTCATATTCAAATCATGCAGGGTAGAAGTCTGGATCTTATTGCAATTTCATGTCCCTGGTGTGCTGATGTATTCCAATCAACAAACCAGAGCAGGCGGATGCATTGAAAATACAATAATTCAACTCAGCAAGCAGGTGGATCACAATGTTTGGAAGGAAATGTTCAGCATTTCTTGTATGTGATGCTGAAATACTACAAATAATACTATAAATAATATGCAGTTCTGCATATACATTTTATGTTGTTATTGTTTCAGGCCTTCTTTATAGTGTAATGTATACAGTATATTTATGCTATATTGGCATCCCACAATCTAATATCCTTAAAGTGAGCTGTAAAATTATTTTACAATTACATGTACAATGTTCGATCATTTAGTGAGAAAATAAACAGTGAGAAAGTTAGAAAGTCCAAATAAAAGAAATCCAGGGTGTTCAAAACTATGTTCACTTCTTGGTTCATCAATGCTTAATTGTGCCAGTGAGAAATATTTGATCAAAAATTCATCTGGCACTGCTCAGATCTCATATTCACGTTGTAGCTAGAGGTCTTGAACATTGATTCCCTTTCAGAACCATAGTATTTCTGGATAGATTTAAGTTCCTAAAACATGAAGTGAACGTGAGGATTACATATGGATGCCTGTGGGGTCTGCATCTTTCCTTACAATATCTGAACATGCCTTTATGAGAGCACCTTCACTGCACTTAATCCTCTAATGGATTGGACAGACTCAATTACTTGAAAAGTGAAAATCTAAACCCAAATGCCTTCTATAAACACTGGCACAGCAAAACATATGCTTTCATAGTATTAACCACAACAGTGAGATTGTAATCTTTGACCAATACATCTTTTCTAAATGTTGTATAATGCAACAGGTTGAAATACATTCAATCTGATGGTTTTCATGTTTGGGATTTTTGAATGTTTTTATGGTCCCGCATGTATCAAACAAATTCGATTTTACCAGCCAGAATGGAGTTAACACAAGCCTGTGATACCTTACTAACTAATATTGGAATCCATACTGAGGCGCCCGAACAGAACAACAAATCTCTACAGTATACGATAGGGATAATTGAACTGGTAAACAGACACATGGAGGGAAAACATCTGTGAGTGCATCTGCTCATCATCACACCAAGCCCTCTGGAAATCTACATTCACAATATACTCTGCTTTACACAGCACCGGTTCATGAGCAGAACCCCACAAATAGGAGAAGACACAGCAGGGAGGGAAGTGTGTTAGTCAGTGCATTAACTTGTTTTGTTTCACACAGACTCATTGGAGACAAATAAGATGACTTATCCTTCCTGGAATACAGGAGCCATAAATAGCTGCTTTTTCCAAGTTGTTGACAAAGAGCATCTCTGTGGGCTATTCCCCATCGTCAGGTGTGTCCGTGTGTGCCTCTGTTACACAGGGTGTGTTGAGGGTTGTAGCGTTGCACTCGGGTGGCAATGCATGTGTGCTTCGAAGTGGTGTACTTGTGGGTATTTGTGTGTTTACATCGGACTGAATGTGTATTTGAGCTTGGGTGTGGGATTGTGTGTTTAGTCCCCTGGTGCCATGCCTTGATCTTAGCAGGGGAAAAAGTGCATAATGGAAAGACTGTTGTCTTTAACACAGTCAACAGGATGTGGTGAAAGCAATGAATGTATGACCAACAAAATTCATCCTGACTGTGAATTAAAGCAAATTAGGGATGAAAATGAAAAAATCAAACTTGAGATAATAACTGAAAATGCCAAATATTTGTAAGCTATCAAGTCTTCGGCTGTCGTTATCCTAGCTAGCTCACTGACCAAGACAGAATACATTCATGTTAGCATGAACAGCTGAGGGGGAGTAGCTGAGAGGAAAGAAGGCCGGACCACATTCACACATTAACACAGTAACACCTGGGAGCTGTGCAGCACAGCCACACAATCTCGCACTGTTGGACACAGAGCTGCTCCATTGGAACAGTTAAAGGTTAAGTGCCCAGAGGTTGCGGCCCTGATGGTAGTTGTTGAGGGATTTAAACTGCCAGGATTTTCACAGCTACTGTAGTACTCAGATTTTAAACCATGACCTTTCAGTGACGAGCTTATTTCCTCTGAGCCTATCTGTTACTGCAGGTCAATACATGACTGGTGAGGGTAAATGTAGAGATGGTGTGCTGAGACAGTCAGATGGTCTTCTGTCACAGCTTTATCCCTATTTCTGTCGACAGATGGATATGATCAAAGACACGTAATGATTTTTAAATCAATTCATTGCAAAGAATGTTCATTATTCACTTTGCCTATAAAATATCAGGAAATAGAGGACAATAGCCATTAAAATTCCCCACAGTTAAAAAAAAAGTGTTAAAATTGTCTCTTTTTTCTGGAAGGAGTTGTTTTGCTTCATATATGAAAAAAGAAAAAAAGCTATTTTTCATAAAAACAACAGAACTGTGATCCACTACAAAAAAACCTAATCATTTTACGCGTGCAAAACAAAAATGATGCTATATGTAATTTTAGCAGATTTGAATTAATACTTGTTCATAATCATTTACTTGAACTGCAGCCAAATCTTTTCACATTATCTTGATAAAATGCAATAATTATTAGCACTGATTTATCGTCAAGTCCTGATGGATAGATAGAACTGTATTCTCATTCCTCAGATTCCTCCTCCATTACAGAATCTGTCAGGTCTGTTTCAGAGACATCTGCTTCATGCCCAGCCCTGGGTGTGTTTTCTGTGTGTCTGCGAGTGGATGTGCGGGTTTGCATGTGTCTGTTCGTGTGCATGCGTACATTTGTACACAGAAGAAGACTGAGTCTAATTGCACAGGTCCATCTGCTGATTCTGGAAAACAGGCTTGCATCTTACAGACGCAAACAGTACAGACGGAAATACACAAGCGCAGACAACACAGACACACACACAAACACACACATCCACAAGTGCGTGCCTCAAAGTCTTCAACTTGGACCCTGGAGTGTCTGCAGCCTTTCTACGGCAGCTGTGTGGACGGCATTGACTGGCATGGTTCACAATATGGTCTCTTTTGTCTCAGGACAAAGGCCTCTCAACACAAAGCAAAGGTCACATTATAAGACAATAAGCCTGTATTCATGGGGGGTGGCAACAAGAGGGTGAGTGTGGTAGGGTGTGTGTGTGTGTGTATCACATTTACACAATGTGCATTTGGGTACAACTTGTGCAGCTGTAGCTAGAGCTGGCATTTCAATTATTCTGATGTTTTACTATAATAATTTCAATATTTTATGAAAATAAAGCATTTAAATCTCCAAAATATTTCTTGAAAATGACTTGCTCTCTTTTTTGTCTCTTAGTTTTGAGGATTCTTGTTAAGACAGTTTCTTTTCTTAAATTCAGCTTTTCCCCTGGTTTTCAATACTTGTTAACTCTGGTATGAGGGAGGGTATTGTGTATGAATGCACCGTTTCCAAGTGAGTGTTCATCTGCTTATCTATCCATGCATGCTTTAGGTGTACTGTACTGCCATGTGACTCATTTTACATGTAATCATTGTTTAGCCAACGAAACCTACACAGATTGTATTTCCATCTTCACTCTCATTAGTAATGTGGTAAATGAAGGTTGCGTGTTTGTTCATGTGGAGCGGGAAACACCTGTTTCACCCAGAGAAAAGAACACATCCCCCATACGAAGAATGATATATCCCATTTCCTGTTGTTCTTTCTTTTGAGTCATTGTTTCAGTGAAATAAAGACAAAATGCAGCCTTGATATCACAAAATTAGATTTCAAAGCAAGCAGTTAAGGGTCATATGAGAGCAAAGGAAGGAAAGCATGCAGGGTGAGACACAGTGAACAGGAAGAGCATGAAAATGGGCACACAAATGTATGCACACTGCATACACAACTAGCCTTATAAGCACACAAAGACATGGGCACACTAAAGTTATTTCATCAAGACTTTTTTGTAAAAGCTATAATATGGCCTATGCTGAACTTGAACCTGAAGACCTTACATTTTAACTATGACACAACCTCCAAACTAGCCTTCTGATTCACACAAATGACATGTTCTGATGAAGAAATCTTCATTATTCATTGTTTTTTTCATTCTGCTAATAAAGTGGTGCATAAATAGAGCTATATGACCTTGGCTATTAAACAGACAAAACGTAACCAACTACATAGCAAACTGCCAAGACATACAGAAGGGAGGAGACGGTGAGCACGCTCATCCACGTCTCCCAGCCAATTCAATCAATAATGAATAGGATCCCACATGAAAACATGACCTCAGGGTTTTTATACAGCGAGATGCAATATATTTTTTCTCTTAGTGAAAAACTACTGTCAACCCGGAGGCTCTGACAAGCTGTCAATACTCAGGAACTGCACCGTCCTCTATTGCCAATAAATTGAATGTGCAATTCATCAGCCCAACTCTAGGAGACAGTATTTCTAATTAAAAGGGAGCTCGTAAATTCGACATTTTACAGGTCCTGCTCAGCTTGTAAATACACTGTAAATAAGTAGTGGTGAGTGGCTTCATGGGCAGATGAAGGTCTGGGTTTGTGGTTTAACTCCTGTTGATGCCTTCAATGAACAGCAGGCTGATTGCAATTAATTCAAGCTCACAGTGTGCATTGGCTTCACACTTGCAATTCCATTCTAGTCTGTTCTATTTTCACATCCTGTTGTATTTACCGCATATTGCGTGTTGTTCTGTACTCTTTTTGAAGCTTGGTTACATCTGACTGGATTAGCACTGTCAGAGGACACATTTGTCGGGCCAATTAGAGCGCTTCCTGCCACAGATGGACCCCGAGATCTCCGGGGAGAACACTGGGTCATATTTGGGTTCTAAAAAAGCATAATGCATACTGTAGTGTCGGCAAAAACAACACACCAGGTGCGTGTATATATTTGCATGACTATCCCCTAGGCCTAAATAAGCCTGCTGTAAATAAGAATCCATTCTGAGTCAACACCCCTGGTTAAATATGTTTAAAATTATTTTAGGGTGAGATAGTGTGTATTCCAGCCTGCACACCCAACAAATACGGACACACAAATTCTTACCTGTTATAGAGTACTTTGCTTTGTCAAAGTGCAATAAAACCGCAGAGAATCACATCTCAGTGGCAGCTAGATGCCCTCGTCCTGGAGAGAGAAGAGGGAGAGAGAGAAAAACGGAGGGTGAAAAGTGTGGAGGTTACTCGAACTCAGTGAATTGAGATCTGTGTCATTTTTCACAATAGGAAACAGATAACTATAATATGTAGTGAATGTGGGGTGCAGTCCGAATAAAAGCCCCCCTCCAGACTGGGTGAATAGCCATAACCCACTCAAACATGAGAACCAAACAGTTCACCAGCCACTTTTGCTTGTGATTGCTTGTTTAGTGTTTGTGTGTCAGTGTGCACATGCACGTGTACATGAGTGTGAGTGTGTGTGTGTGTGTGTGTGTGTGTGTGTGTGTGTGTGTGTGTACGCGCGCTCTGTCTCATAATGACCTCCTAAGTGTCAGGGTATCAAAGTCGATAATGGTCTATCTCTGTGCTCGCTGGCAGTTTACAGCTAAAAAGCTCTCTCATGCCATGATAACTGGTTTATATGGGTGGCATTTCACTGCCAAATGCCAGAGACACTTTTCAGAAAGGGAAATTGTTAGCTCTGTTTCTAGAATGCAGAGTGGCAGTTATTCACAGTTAGCAAGTCTCATATCTTTTACTATTTGTGTCTTGTCCCCTTCCCCTATCTATTCCAATCTCCCTCTGCGTCTTCCTTCCTTTTCTATCACTGTGGACTTTTTTTCGGACATATTTCTCTCCCTCTTTATCACACTGGCTTTCTTTTTCTATTCTCTTTTTTGGAAAGCCCCTCTCTGTTTCCCTTTTCTCTCTATCTCCCTCTGTCTCTTCACAACATCCTATTTTTTCCATAATTTCTTTCAGCATAAACTTTGCATGTCTTATCAGACCAGGATCAATCTTTATGTATATGTGCGTGCGTGTTTGGCCTTTTTGTCTGTGTGCCGTGCAAGATTTTCACAGGCACACAAAAATAAGTGTAATAGACATAAGCGCGGACACATCCATACAGAGTGTCAGAGCCTGGACCTCTGTGGAGCTTTCAGGCAGGGCTGTGCAGTAATTGGGTCTATTAGCTAGTACAGGAGGCCATGAGCAATATCTCTTTGGTTGGGTGAGCAGAGACTGCAACAAAAGATAGATTCACGGTTGTGTGTCTGTGCACATGCATCTGCTTGTATGTATTCGTGTGTACGCATGCAAATGACCCCCAGTGTTATATGTTATGTGTGTTACGTGTGCATGCACCACAATGCAAGCAAACTAAACTGTGGCAACAGAGAATTAGTGAGGAAATAATTTAAGCTCCCCCACCTATACAACACCTTCACTCATATTTCTCTCAGAACACAATATACATTATTCACAGGGAGCTGGTCAACAATGGGATCAGTGAATGAGGAATGGAGGAAGGACAGCAAAAGAGAAACGGTTTTGAAGCAGAGGAGAGGTAGTGAAGGACCAGGTTTGTATAAGTAGGCAGGGAATGAGATTTTTCAATAGGACTCATTTACATGAACAAGTGGAAGAGGGGAAAGAGAAGATTAAAGATGCAGCCATTGCAGAAGTCCATGTATACATCAGTAGTGCACCACCGCATTGTTCCATCCCTAAGAAAGGAATTCTTAATTATATCCTAATTTTGCTCTCTTCTCAGTGGTCAGTGCGCACAGAACAACAACTTTCCAGGGAACATCCTAGAAAAGCTACAACTGGATAGAACATTCATATGCAGAATTACTGTCTGTACAATCTATGTCTAGTATTCACATTCAATGCAGCACGTACAGTTCCATTTAAGGTGAAAAGCAGAGATATAATGTCTGACGTGGTTGATGGGCAAATAGGATATCCAACTTGACTGAGGGAGCCTGGAGTTAATGGCTTGTTAATGACTTGCAATTCATTCTCAATAACCTTTTAACCATGATCACAACCTTTACATAATAAATGCAGTTTTCAGAGCAAGCTTCTTCCAGCCGAGAGTCTTTGAAAAGGTGAAGCCTTTACCTTATTTCAACAACTTTGAAAAGGTGATTCACACCTTCATTTTGTCCAGCCTTGATGACTGCAAATCTTTTCTTTCTTACCTGAAACTGCTACAAAGCGCTGCTGTTAGGCTGCTAACAGGCGCATGCAAGCCAGATCACATTTCACCTATACTGGGTTCTCTACATTGGCTCCCAGTTACATTTGGATTTGACTTAAATATTTTCTTGTTAGTTTAATGGGTTATCATTTCCCTTCATCTCTGATCTTTAAGGTTTGCACATTCCCACAAGATCATTGAGGTCTGATGACCAGAGACTCTTGCTTCTTCTCCCAAGGTCTAAATTAAAGCATAGAGGAGATCGGGCTTTGCAGTAGCACTGGACATTTTTAAAAACCCCATTTTATTTAAACCCGACTTTAAAAAACAGCATATAAAAGCCCAGTAATAATTTGACATTTGCTCTAACCTATGTTGTTTAAGTGTTTCATTACTTTATTTTTGATTTTACTGTTATTCTTTTAGCTGTACAGCCTCTGGTCAACACATTTTTTTATATGTGCATATAAATAAATTGACTTGACTCATTTTAAACAAGTATTTTAGTTGCCTAACTTTAACCATGATGCAGTTGCATCATGTTAGAAAGACAGAATAAAATAACTCTCTAATGGAACATCTAACGTCGTCAATAAGCTAGCAGGACACAGTTTTCTCTACATGTCTTCTTTGCTGCTGGTGGTGTTGACCATTTTGTAAACCATATCAACTGGTGATTAATATATTTATTAATATCAATAACAGACAGCCCCCTTTCCAGCTCATGTGTCTAACATTGGTCAATTGCATCACTTGTGCTCTTCCCCTTCAACTGTACATTTCACAGCAACCAAAAGCAGCAACCATAGGTGGGAAGTGTAGGATTTACAACAATCTGAGTACATATGAGGAGATGGATGCAAGATTCTGTTGAAATGAATATGACGGGGCAGAGACGAGTTAAGGAAGAGCACTGGCCAAAAGGGTTTTGGGCAGCAGGGGCCTGAGCCTGCCTTAACAGTGGATGGATGAGTTTTTTGAAAGTCTCTGGGCTCAATGTCTTTGTGAAAAAAACAGAGTAGATTTCAGATGATAGATGCTGCCCATTTTCCCACACTAAAACAATGGTGCTTTCTATTATGAGAGGCAGTGCTTGTATCAATACCCCGTGTCATCCCCATTATTCATCAGTCTGCTGTATGTAATTAGGATAACCCTACAGCATGCTTTCATGATGTTTTTTCACGTATTACCCTTTGTAATTATGCCTTAGACAACAAATTGCATCATACCACACCAGAATGTGTTGCTGCCTGTTGGTGCAGATTTATGGCCAATCCAAATGAGCCAAGGCCTTCCTTTAAAGGGTGGAGTCGCCTATATGTTCATTTTAAAACCACAATTCTCCTTCTGGGCTTCAACAGATTCAATATAAGGACGAAAAATATGGAGCAATAGTGTGTATGGTCTACCCAGGCGTAAAATTAAAGACTCTTGTCTATGTGCCCCACATAAATCTCTGAAAGATGGAGAGAAAGAGAGATGGCATGAGGAAGGGAGGGGTACATGGTAAAACAAAAAACTGGCTGATTTGTCCGGTTATTGTGAACCGTTGAACTGTAATCAACTGCACCCGGTCCTGGACAATGAGACATTTCAATACATGGGTGCACAGGCACACTTACACATTCAAATACACACAAGTGCACACAGACAACATTTATCATTCCTACTATAAAACAGCTTACAGTAATTGGCTGATATATGCTTTTGCACAAAGATTGGTTTTAAATTACTAAATATCATTTATCAAAGACTTGCCTCACCCCACTCTACCGGACCAAAACCCTCTCACTCTCATCTTGATAAACGTGATGAATACCAGCTCATCTATCACATGTACACCATCCCAGCAAGAGCCGATCAGATGGTTCAAAACGCATGTAAGCACACTGGAGAAGAACATGCATCCAGTTTCTCACATGGTTAGAAAACAGACATGCGGCCTATGTAAGTTATTGCTGCAGGCCCACAGGCCAGAGTGGTAGTCATCTGTCTTTGTGTGACACTATCAGGCTCCATTGCAAAACACAGAAGTGGTAAAATGATTTTATTACAAAATGTGAAAGATATGTCGGGGACAAATTGACGGGTGCTGATACACACCAAAGGGGCATGGTGCTTTTATCTCAGATGGGTTGGAATGTTCTCAGAAGAAACTGAACCATGCAGCGCACTGTGAAGTTGCACATTGTAAATGTGCTCAAAGAGCTCAGTTCTCACACAGCATTATTCACTAACCAGTCAAAGTGGATTTAACCTTAGGCAAAATAAGGTGCAACATTTACGCACCAGACATGACTAGTCTGCTTGATTACATGAGGGAAAAACACAGAACAGCACAAACGATGTAAACATACATTATCAAGCAATTGATCATGACTATATCTGCTAATATCTTTGCTCCATCAAGCATGGCCATCTAGTCATCCTCGCCCTTCTTCAGCCTATCATACTACACAAACAGCTAAGCTCCAGATCAATACTCTCTGGCACATATTCTCACTCCCACAGACTTGGAATGAAAATGCCATTTGATATCAATCAAGATCACAGCTGTACTACTGAACAGGAGCAATAAATGACAATATTATTTTTTTTAATTCACCGTCAAATGAACAGTGCCATCAAAGTGCTTCGAGCAGATCTTTCAGCCTGGTTTATGCTGAAAGGATCCAGATGAACAGGGAGTGGAAGATGTATGTAATGCAGTTAAAGTAAAAGCCCAGTAAGCAGGAAATTTAAGAGGGGCCTGGGGATGATGGTATTACAGTAGACGCTGATTGTGGACAATCTGCTGAAGAAGGAAAAGATATGGAAAATATCATTGGATGCAGCATAGTGGATGTAAGAGGCATGCAAACTGTAGAAATGCTGGGAGAAAAGGTTGAATTGCAGCTATTTAACAATGTGCAAACACAATCTACAAACATTTAAATGTGTAACAAAATGGAACCGTTAGTTCAAGTAAACAGCACTCAAAAAACAATCAAACCAGAATTCCCCTTCCATTGTCTAAACCCCTTCAGTCACTGCAGTCAGCCAACCCAGTCCTTTATTTGCAACACTGAATCAATCTTTAAACAATCCTACATTTTCAAACCTTGCTGCAGTTTCCTCCATTGATAAGGAATGCTGTGTTACACCACGGCGCTGAGAGATTTATGCCCTGAGCCCTGCGATGACCTCATTGTTCATTGCCCCATAATTCAAATCTGATCCGCTGTGTTGCATCACATTGTGTATGACTCATTTCCATGCACCCCATTCTCTAAACAAGCAAGGCCGCCTCAGCACGCTATAGTCAACCGCACAAACAACACAGCAAAGAATTTCCCATCAATATTGCGGTGACTGGCGTAACACTTAACACACAGCAACACACTGTTTAAATGGACTGAACTGGGAAGAGGAGAGGAGGGGGGGGGGCAGTGCTATTGTAAATGAGTTCCTGCAGAGACCAAAATAATCGGCAGACCTTTGAGCGAGCTTCTTACAATCACTCTGGCCTTGTACACTGATTCTCCATTCAACTCCCTAATGGCACTGAGTGTGTCACTAAATATACAGCTGGAGGGAACGTACGCCTCGGTGCGATTGTGCGAGCTTTTGCATGTGTGTTAATATACAATTGTGAATGTGTGCGAGCAACGGTAGTTGATGTCTACCACATAAATGTGTGTTTAGAGCATCTGTGGAAAGAAATGCCTGTGTGTGTGTGTTTCCATTGAGTGGTGACAGCTCTGAGTGGGCCACAGGGAGGTGAAGGGCACAGATGATAAGTGTGGACAGAAGATGTGTAGACTCGCAGGGCAAATGTTTAGTTTTCTTTCTTTGTCAAAGAGGGACAACAACTACTGAGTGAATGGGCTTTCAACACAGTAGCTACAAAGCAGCTACTTAATCATGTACATTCATGCGGAAAAATAAGTATGATCCCGTGGTAATTGATGGTTGCTTTATGGTATTTTTAAACATGCAAACATTTGATCCTGTGCCTACATACTAAGGTAAAACACACTTGGAAAGTTTGCTTTTTCAAACATTTATTCAGTAAAACTATCAGCAGATGTAATGTTCTTGTGTGGAAAAATCTTCCATTGCTTCTTTTCAAACCACTTTCTAGTGGATCTGCCAGTGTGTTAAGGACCATTAACCTGTTGAAAGGTCCACTTCTGAATCAAATTCAATGCATTACATATATGTGCAATCTCTTTTTGATGCACTTCTTTTTTTTACCAACAGCTGCAAGAATTACCTGCAGATCCAGTGTTAACATTTAGCATCTCTTTGCATCAAACATTCTGCTCTGAGGCTTAATTTGCTGGAGTGGGCAGCCGTTTTAAATCTACGCCACTTACAGATGATTTTCCTCACAGTGAAATGATTTATTTTAAACAACTTGGAGACCTTTTTTATGATGGGCTTAAAGGGCTCTTTAGATCTTGGTATGATGTCACCGCACACTTCGGGGGCAAACAGAAGAGCAGATGTCAGAGGTTTAAATAAGACGGGTCCCACCTGTTACTTCCTAAGGAGCTTCTAATTTTTGGCACCTCATCTAAAACTTGATTCTAATTTTAGTGGTTTTGAAAGTGTAATAGGTACTTACTTTTTAAACGTGACTGATTTGTTTATTTATTTAAAATGTGAAACTGACTATAAAATGCAAATTCTAAGTGTTATTTTTTTGAGTATATTACCTTTATTTAGAAATTCTTTCAAGTGTTTATTAGAACAGTTTCCATGGGATGAGCTGTTTTTTCACAAGACCGTAGTTAATCTGTTGGTAGCGAAGTCCATTTGTAGAATAAAGTCAAATGGGGCCTCGAAATTCACAGAAATGTTAAGACTCTTTGTCCATTATCACATTTTAAACTTTAAGTTGCAACATCTCCAAGGTCACTGTAAAATGTTCACAGCATGGGTTACATCAATACTAGATAGAAAGGTTAAGATGGACAGTTTTAAAAACACCTTTCTCAGATTGTTACCAAAGACAATTGTATAAAAATGACATTGATGTATCATTTTACAACCACTTCACCCCACTTCAGAATAGCACAATAACCATTTTCATTTTATATGAAACATGACACATGGCACATGACATATATTCAGGTTTGCCTAAGAACCAAATAAATGCACAGATTGGTAAACTAGTCATAGAAAAATGAACAAAAGTCTGTCTTTTAGAAAAACACATTAATGTCAGAACTGACCTTGATTTTACCCACTAAAGCACCTGAATTTAGTCTCTTACAAACATAAAAACAAGATGGTGAAGTAGAAGTCATCAACATGTTTAAGTTATTTTGAAAACGCCAGGCAATGTAGGTTGAAATAGTCACTGTTCAATCTCTTTAGGATTTGCTGTAGTTGGAAAGTAGAAAGAAATGGAAAGTAGGAAAGACCCAGAAGACATCATCACGTCACACAATTTTAATCTCATAATAAATGGCTGAAGGGTAATCATTCTCAGAATTTACACTGATTGATTTCTCAATCATTTATATCCCATGTGAGATATTTTGCAACCTAAGGTCCTCCGGCTTCTTTAATCTGTCCATTACAAAACTTTGATTACAAAATAAAATGCAATCAACCCATTGAGGTTGTCTAAGAAAGTTTTCACCATGTTCAGCAGCTGTGTTTTTGCTACTTGTAGCTGTATGCTTTAAAGAGGGTTTCAACATTTTCAGATGTCTATCTCTCCTGTGTGTTTGCAAGTTGTTTAGCTCATTAAAAAGATACTGGAAAATGTCCATTTCATGTATTAAAGGTCAGGAAATGGTGAAAAATGCCCATCATGTTTCCACACAATCTCTCCGATCTTTAGTTGAAACAGCACTTACCGAAAGTCCAGTTTTTTCTATTTACTATTACATAAGCCAAAGACAGCAGCAAATCTTCCAAATATAGTGGTTGGAACACAGTAATATTTTCCCTATTTTTTTTATTTTGAAAAATATCATACATAATTAGTTGATCAAAATAACGCTGACTAATTGTCCCTCAATCCACTAATTGATTAATCCACTATTGGTTTCAGCTCTACTTATTTGATGTAATCCTAAAAGGTTCACAGTGAACCATTTGTGTCTTTTTTTCCTCACCTACACTTTAGAACTACTGTCTAATTCAGTATCACAGTGCTGCTGATTATGTCTAATGGTGTGATTACAATATACCACTAAACAACGCAACAACCACGGAGCATGATTGCAAAATGCATCACTTTCAGGAACACTAACAGCTCCCAACATACGGCACGAGGAGGCAGACGAACAGTGTGCATTTCCTCTAATCGGCCGCAAAATACAGACAGATAATAGGCTATCGTGGTTCAAGCAGAAAGCCTTCAAATAGTTCCACATTTAGCCGGAGTAAGACATCTATCTCTAGAAGGCCATTCTTGTCAAAGCCAGAGGAGCAATGAGTCAGTGAATGCCGTGAAATTTGACCGTCTACTGCTGGTTTTCCCCTTTCCCAAGCATATATCTCATCAGGTAGCAAAGTGACTGCGTGGTCCTCTCACGCGTTGAACCTCTAATAGGGTTGAATGATATCTGAGGCGAATTTCACACATTAAGAGAGGTGGACTAAGCTGATAGCTTCAGTCAACGATGGAAAATGCAGGGAGCCGGGGTTATTCTTTGAGAGAAGGAAAGGGTAGGAGGAGAGATGTGTTAACACATGACCGAGTGCTTTAGGTGGAGGAAGAAGACGGGCAAGGATCTGGGCTCATTATTTCAATACGAGAGAGAGATGTCGTCTAGCGGAGGAAAGGGCTTTTGAATTAGGTTAAGCTCAGCACACAAAGTGGGGTTGAGACTAGGAATGTGAATCGTCATTGCATTATGAAATAGTGCACTGAAATTCTACAGCTCTGTTTTCATTGAAATATAATATTGTTATTGCAGCATTAAGATTTGTCGTTGTTTTTTTACAGCTTAAGGCACAAGAGTGACAGTTTATTTATGCAGGAAGGTTGGTTGTCTTGGTGAGCATAATAAACACCACCTTCTGTTTATCTACAAGGCTCCCTAACACAAAACTTTACCTTCCCATGCATAAATTAACTAAACAGAGAACAGGATCCAAGGAACTGCAAATTCTTTAGGAAACATTTCCCTTGGGTTCTGTGTGCCCACTAAACAGAATTAATTGCACAAGTGCTGAAGTTAGACGCTCTAATAACCCTTGACAATGTAAATAGAGACTTCAGTTAGAAGCGCAGTTACACTTGTTACAAAACTGATTATATGGCTGCTTGTCTTAATATTCACAAGCATATATGTCTGTTGTTATCTGTCTGCAGTGGATCACGCTGTCTGCAAGGTTTATTTCCATTAACTCGAGGTCTAGATGTGAGCACAAGATGTTTAACACATGATCCCTTATATAAATTACAGGCTGCTCCCATTACAGGGTTGCACATTGTTATTGGAGCCTCCCAAATCTAAACCAAATATTGTGTTACATTAAGCAGCTCCAAACAAAGAAAGTCAGGCATTGGTCAATCAGGCAGACTAATCTGAATTAGCACAACCATCCTAATTCACACCATGTTTCCCCCTGCGAGGAGCTTTGTCTGTCTTGTGCATCATAAGAGAAAAGAATCAGTGACCTAATTAAAGGAGGACAGATAGACCTGCAGTCAGCGGAATGCTTGATTGCTGCTGTTGCATATTACACAGCTTCAGGTGCTTCACGGCATCAGGCCTGTGTGAGTGTCATTACTGAATGTGACCCAAAATGCTCTTTCACATGCTGTATTCTCTGTGTGATGTCTGACAAACATCCTGTGGCTCTCTCTAGATCTCAGCCTTTCACAAAAGTAAACCACAAGCATCCACTGTAGCTTGTCTAAGTTTGGAAAGGAAGACACAAATACTATTGAGGCTATATATCAACAGTAAATATCAGACACCTTCAAACAGCAGCTGCAAAAATTGGACAGGAAAATACTGGATTTTTTTAGGCTGCATTTTTCCAAGTATTCAAAACAGATAATAATTTCAGTACAATTTCACCGAGGAGTGTAGGAGCACTAATAGACAAACAGATGCATTGATGACAAATGACTTAGTGATATTCATCACATCCACAAACATAATATTCTCCTTGGAGACAGGTCTCTCTTTTAACAGATGCTGCCAAAATGGCAGCCAAGCAAATCTATGTTAAGTTTTTTTTTTCCAGTATAGCCATACAGATAACTGCCTACACTGACCATTCCCCCACCTGCTCAGTGGATTCCTTAGGGACAACTTTCTGAGCTGCAACACTTAGTCAACATAATGTCAACCACTCCAACCTACTTCCACCCTTCACATCACAATGAGCACTGAGATCTACACAAAGACTTTGCACAGAACCCTTACAGCCACTTGGATGTTGAGAATAAACCTATATGTGCTTCCAGCTCGCAGCCACACAGGCACACACAGACAGCTGAGGGGTGCTTTAATTGCCTGATATCTGCAATTATTTGGGAGGCAGACCACTTATGATTAACCATACAGTTAATCACTAATGTGGATTTACAAAAGGATTAATCAGTGTGATTATTTCCCTTTTTTCTGCTCATTACAAAGAGTAAACTGCACTTCTGTGGTGCCACAAATCCGACAAAAGCTACTATTTTCAGTTTAGGTCCAAGCTTGTGGCACCTTCAGTAGTTTTTGGTTTCACATCAAGGTCATCTGCAACCCAGGACGTCTCTTCTGTAAATAAGAGCCACTGCTTTCACTCATGGATCCGCATGATTGACGTATCCTGGGGTGCACTGGCCTGCTGGATACTCCTTTTTTTCCAGAGCCACTGGATTTACTCTGGATTTTTTTAGACTGCGGCTGACAAACCAGCACCCCCCCGCAAAAAAAAAAAAAAAAAAAAAAGGCAGCTGCATCCATTGTGGTGAAATGACAACCCCAGAAAATAGGAGGTAAAACCTGAGAAGGTGAACACTGAGTTTATCTGTCATCCATCATGCCAAAGCATGCCATTTGTCATAGCGCCCTGCAGTGAGGCAGACACATGCGGCTACAGAATAATAATTATGTGTACAGCCCGGCCGAGGATCCGTCATGGGATAATGTGATTGCACTGATTATTTTCCGGAGAGGTATCCTAATAGGTATCATTGCTTATTACTTCGCCTTGGCGACATCTCACATCCGAGCGACGCCCATGCAGCCACAAGCCGCTGGACCATCATCTGTACAGATACGGGAACTATATCACATTTTTAACAGCTCTCTCGTCCATTAAGGCCAGTTTCCGCGCCCCTTAAGTGCAATAATCGCAGGCCACATTCCCATGGGCATCCGTGAGAACCAAAGTCAGCGCTACCATACAGCTTTCAGAGCATCAGGGACAGAGGGACAGACAGCGGGTTAACATGCAGTACAGGCGAGAGGTTTAACGACCAGTGATGTCTGAGCATTCCTGCTGCATTTTATGAGCGAAGAAAAAGCGGATTCTTACCGTCTCACCAGTCGCGGCGATGTACAGGCGCATATATACACATCCAGCGCAGAGACGAGTCAGGAATAACGTTTTTTTTCCCCTGCGCTCTTTCATACAGTCACCAGAATCTTAGAGGGATAAATTTCACAAGCTGGTCGGGTGCCTCAACTCCGGATCATGTAGTTAGCCTAATTCTCGCGGCTGCAGAACGACGTGGGTAAAGATTCCCGAAAGAGGGAGATGGAAATAAAGCGGCGGGTGTAATAAACCAATAGCTGCGTGCTTAGTATCCCGATCAGCGCTCACACAGGAGGCGGTAACGCGTCCGTCCAAATGCACAAGTTCAGTGGAGTGCTGGAGGAGGACAGATGCGTGTATCTCACCCTCTCTCTCTCTCTCTCTCTCTCTCTATCCGTCTGTCTGTATTCCTTCCTCCCTCCCTTCTTTATCTTTCTCGTCTTGCCTTTATGTTCTTACTGACTTCTGCTGAAGTCCACGGGCGCAGAAGCGCAGCGGAGCAGAGGACCGTGGTCAACACGCAGAGAGAGGGGGGGGGGGGGGGGGGGGGGGGGGGGGGGGGGGGGGGGGGTCAGAAATGACAAACCAATTTGGAGGCGCGGTGAATGCTCGGTTGATCAGAGCGCAGCCCGGCGAGAGGAGCGTTGCGTTGCAGGCGGGCGGGGAGCAGAGGGTGGGTGGAGGGCTGGGGGAGAGGGTGATGATTCCTGCCTGGGGGATGCTGGGAGAGAAGGAGATGAAGTGGGGGTGTGTCTGGTGGAAAACACGGAACTGGATCTGGCTCCTAAATCTCTGGACCAAGGGCTCCACCTGCCGTGTGAAAACACGCAGGAGCTGCGAAACTTTTTCACGGCGACGACGGCGCATATCACATTAGACAGTCTCGCTGGTGGTGATTATAACTCAAGAAGCTCTGGTGCTCTTGGTGCATGATTGCGTCGCTCATTGGAGCTACTACTGTTGTGTACACTGCTGACACTTTGAATAGCTCTGTTCACTAACAGTTAAATCAAGAGGGAAAAAAGCGAAAGTTTGGATTTGATTAGTTAAGCCCCGGCACCTGTTAAAATAATTTGTTACGGCCCTCGACCGAATGTGGGACACAGACAGCGAGAATAAACATAACATGTCTGTATTAAAAGGTAGAGAAATGATGACACAAAAGTTATATATTTTGCTTACCTGTGTACTCATATTATCCAAAATGCTCCCAACAATGTTCAAACCATAGACTGTATGGTTTAAACGCAGTGAAATCCGTAGTTGCATTTGGCGTTTCATTTTGGTCGCCTGTCAATGGCGTCACATCCCGGAGACCACCTGTCGCCGTGGAAACAAATAGGAGACCTGGCTAGCTAGCTACTCTCGAATTTCTGTTCATTCTATTCACTATATTTCTCATTGGTGTTGTGTAACAGTATTTTAGTATTTTTTTTACCACGGATAAAACTGTGGCGCTCCTCTACGACTTAATTCGCCATGTAACGTTTGATACAGTATCTGTGTGAGTCATGGATTCATCAAACGGTAAGGTAGCTGTTAGCATTACATTAACTAGCATCAATGGCAGCTATTGCAACGCATTCAAATGACAAACCGTGAAAGTACGTGACTGCACATAATGTAAGTCTTGGCGGTATACCTGGAAAAACTTAAAAATGAGTCAATATCAATTTTAATTACCTTTTTTAAAATAAAGACTAGGAGGAATGAGAATTAATTTGAAGTAGCACTTCACTCTATTTGTTAAGGTGCACAGGTGATAATTTTAGTGTTAACCCAACAATATATAACACACAAATAAATACATTTACATCAATAAATAAGGATACAGGATTGTTCTTACCTTGGCACACAACTAATATAGAAAGCAGATAACACACAGAGAGTGCACTCGACCAGGGCCAAGCTGCCACACTACACTGAAGTTGTCTCCTAATGGCTAGGCTGTGGTATCACTGCTTGGAGACCCCACACAGGTCTCTGCACACCCCAACACATTGTCTGTCAGCCATCACAGCAGGCCACCACTAGTGCGCTGCTTTGGTGGAGGTGGGTTGCAGGTGTTTTTTGACCGTTAATGCAGCTTTGCATGGACAACTAAAAGTCTGGACCCTCCACCAGGGGTGTGCAGGTGCAACCTATGATGCCATCAGGGACAAAGAGAGGTCCAGGTGACCACAGACTAGCATTCATCAGAAGACCTGCACGCTCCATTATCAAATTCTGACAAGGTGTTATGAGCCAGGGAGAGAGCAACCTTGGAGTTTGTTCTTGCACCTGAACTTTGCTATATTGTTGTGTGCTTTAATGTCAGCTTGTATCTGATGCATTTAAAATGAAACGAATCAAACATTTTATAGAAAATGCTTTGTTATTGTTCTAATGAAGTGTTAATCACTATAATTTTATTGCCCAGGTCTAATGCAATTTAAATAAAATTTTAACGCCCTCATCCATAAAATGACTTCAGCCTGAGGTAATGGTGTATGAGGACAATAACTGCACTGACCCCACGCTACTTCAAACATCTTCAAACTGTCTTTTGCTCTTGTTTTTGAATGAGAGACCCCCAGCTGGTGAAATTACATACTGTGCATTTAAATGTGGACTGTGAAGCCTATAGCAATTTAGCATGATATGGTTTAGCTGTTTACTGGAATGGAGAGGACAACAAATCAAAGGAAGCATGAGCTGAAAATATTAGAAAAAAGTTAGCTAATGTAAATACATTCATTAATTCATTTTCAGTTAATGTGTTAGAGAAACTATAGCCCATGCATTTGGAAATAATCTATAAATGCATAACTTGTATAATACATACATACATACATACATACAAACACATTAAGGAGTGTACTATTCTTCCGTGGCAGTATATTTGTAGCTCTGCTTAGAATATAATATGTTGTTGCTTATATCTTTGTACATTTGATAGCAAATTGTAACTATATTGTCACAGAAAACAATGTCCCAACTATTTTTTTCTCTTTTATTGTGTATAGTTTAAAATAATTTTACAGTATTGGGTGAAGGCACTAAGACTAGTTTACTCAGCTGTCCCTGTAAAGTTTATAAGCACTATTTGCCGAGTGCTCCCATTGAAATGTGTTACAGGATTACTGGAGGCTGGTTCTTTTTCATTAGGGATGAGCCCTTTGTGCCTGAAGATCAGAGGGTGACATGCGCACTGCTCGGAGCGCTCACAAGCTGCGGACATAATGCTGGAAAATAAAACGCTCAGCTTGCTTCTTGGTATCGTGCCGTCTCTCAGTAAGCTGTTATGACTTTTCCCATCGGGATATTGCCAGTGTTGCTTTTCGGTCAACGTAAAAAATACCCTACGAACTGGAGAAGCTGCTGGTTGTGCTTTCCCCGGGCTCAGCGGGGACCTGTTGATCGTCCACCGGCGCTGCAATGGAGGTGAGATGAAGCTTTCTGCGATTCTCAGCCGTCTGTGATGTGTGTTTGATCGTCACAGAAAGATGACTAATGTGGACAGGTCACATTTAGAGAAATTGTCTTGTAGGTTACATCTCAAATTAATAGCTAATGACCCAGCGTAATTACTGTTCATCTGCAATGTATTTTTACAATTGGAGGCAGTCGGCATCGCTTTAATATCAACAGGTATAAGATATAGATTTCATTAGGGCTGCCGTGAAGGGCATATAAGTAGTGCCCATACCCAACGTGCTCATAATGGCCTCTAATTAGATTTCAGATGAGACGTTGTCATTTCCAGCCCATCGTTTTGCATATCAAATCATGTCACTGGCATCATGCTTTGAAGCTATACAGGCTTCCCTTCAAGTCAGAGCAGTCGGGAGGCCGTGTGTCGCTGTTAATTACCATCACCGACTAATAAAGCCTTTTGGAGAAGACTTAAATCCCGCTAAAGAGCATTAGGTGACAAACAAGGCGCTTGCAAACAAGCATGGCACAGGCCCTGAAGGAGAGGATGTAAGGGTAAAGTGATACATGCTGCTGAACAGATGCAGAATAATCATTGGTCCACTAATTATTCCAAGGAGGGAGGGGGACTAATTTGGGGTTTATGCCACATTTATTCATAAAATCTATTTTTAAGGAGAAAACCAATGTAGACTGCAATCTTTTTATAACTGTATTGTCACAAAAATGTAATCTGACTCTTCACAAACTGTTAAAGCGCTAACTTTTTTTTCTCTGTTATTTGTGTTCCAGGTGCGAAACAGACAAGTATGACATATAACTAAGACTGAAAGCCATCAAGGAAAATTTCACTCAAACGTCAGGCAACGATGGAGATCATGGGTAAGTATATCAAGTCCCCTGCAGATGTAGAGAACAGTTTAAAGCCAAACACGGTCCAGTAAAGTCAGTAAGACTCCCTGCCGCCGACACCAGCAGAGGCTTACAATTAAGGTGTCAGGCAAGTCTACTTCAGCCACACTGGAGGGAATAGTTACATGTGCAGGTGGCAAAGGATTGACAGTCTGGTCAGTAGTCAGAATGTTGTGGTGAAGAGTTTATCAGGTTTTAACCTTCTGCCACATACAATTACTGCAATTGTGGCTGGTTCTCATCAGCTGCTTCTCTGCTAAATTAACAAGGGCAACATGTCCTGATGTAACATTTCACCTTTTCATTTTGGCTCTTTGGTGAGGCAGAAGAGATAACACTTACTTCTTTATTACTGTTATAATGTTTGTTCATTACGTTTTGTCTGAATCTTTTGATTAGGTTATGGCCACACATTAACCTAAAATCTGGAATTTGAAACTGTTTTAACTCTGAAAATTTTGAAATTGAAAGAACTCAAACAGTTGGAGGCTTCTGGTTTTTTTTTCCAGCAAACTCAATTTCTCTCCACTCAAACCTTTTAAATCACAGTTGTTGTTGTTGTTTTTCAATTTTCCCAGTGGTACTAGTAAGTGTTGACATTTCACAGCTCAATATCGAAGGTCTGGCTGTGTGTCAGGGTCACCCTCCAACAGCCGCAAAATGTGAAAACTAATGTAAAAGCCAAGCAGGAGAAATTCTGTTTATAAATGACACAAATGATATACAATCTCTCTGCAGATACCCAGTGTGCCTTGGAGGCTGTGGAGAGGCTGCAAGCCAAATTGAAGGAGCGAGGGGAGGCTCCCACACAGGAGAAACTATCCCTGCTGAAAACTGTCCTGCAGAGCCCCCTGTTCCTTCATATACTCAGCTTACAGCAAGCTCAGCGGAAGCCCCCGGCGAAGGTACAGCACAAGCGTGAGCGTGTGGGTGTTTGGTATATATTGAACGGTGAGAAAGGAGCCGGAATCATTCCCAAAATACTGAATGCAGGAACCAAACCGGATGAGTAATCAGCTTACCTAAGCTTACCACTAAAGCCTTGAGAAAGAGAGAGAGAAGAGGGTGAGAGAGAAAAAGATGGAGGAGGGAAGAAGTGGCTATAAATCATGTTGAAGAGTTTATAGAAGTCATCCAGAACATTGTCATAAGTTTTGAGCTTGTGTGTGTGTGTATGGCATGTGGTTCTGCTGGTGGCTTATATCACTAAACAATATTTATCCATGCACCTGTATCTATATAGCCTATATATGTGTGACACATGGTGCTGCATGACATTTATGACACCATCGTGGCTTGGAAGCTGTCTATTGTGCTACAATCAAAAAGACTAATTCACAATCTAAACAGAAGCAATATTAAATTAGCAATAAGGCACAGCCCTGTAGCCATTTTGCATCTTTGCATTCAGGAATCATGGCATTGGACACTGTCAACAGTCTATCGATTTTTAACAGGACAGACACTGACAGTTTTTTATTCATTAAGATCCTTCTTTCTTGGTAAATACACAGGTTTATATATATATATATATATATATATATATATATATATATATATATATATATATATATATATATATATATGCCTATTAGTTGCCTATTAGTATTATGATAGCGTTCTATTCTTTAGACTACCTCTTTAGACTCCTCCTTTTTCAACAAGAACAGAAATAGGCATCTACTGAAACTGCCTCTTAAACTTTGAAACAGAAAGACCTAACAGACTAAAGGGAACAGTTTTGCAGTTATGTGGTATTGAAAAGAAGCCTTTATCTCAGATGCTTGTGGTCCCGTTCTCCCATCTTTTCCTCCTCTGCTCCATTTTAAATCTATCTTTCTGGGTGTTTTTTTCTTTCGGCTAACACACATTAAAACTCCCTCCCTTTTCTCCCTCCGACATATTTCCTTCATTGTCTTGCAATGCCCTCTTTTCTCTATCATTCCTTTCTATTTCTCTCCATCACTCTCTCAACCCCATCCTCATTTTCTCTGTCTCCATATCGCTATTCTTCAATTAATGCCGCTACTTTTCTATCTTTTCACTCTTTTTTCCTTTCATCATTCTCTCATGTATCTGTTTTATATCCACCCAACCCAATCCATCTATTCTACTTGCATCCTCTATTTTTACAATTTTATTTTCTCCCTCTTCCTGCATCAAATTTATAATTTTCTTACTGCTCAATACCAGGGTAAGGGCCTTTCCAAGTCTGTGTCCATGAATTGTGGCCCATGCCAGGGTGCAGCGTTTGGCCTGAAGACACTGAGCCATAGTGACTCATACACATGGGCCATGGAGAACCGAAGGCCCAGCACTGCCAGATCCATACACAGAGACAGCAGCGTCTCCTCTCTAGGCTCACAGGATCTGTCCTTCTCAGACATGTACCCAGACAACTGCATTCACACTGAATCTCAGGTATGTAAAAATACCTGCAATAAAGAAGAGATCAGTGTAGTAGTTTATATTTTACACCCTCAGTCCCTCAGTCTATGAATCGACCAAATGATTTTTTCTTTCTGTTGTAAAATGGAACCCATTACCATTCAAAATGTCACTTTTTACATTAAAGAATATGTCTTTACATTGTAAAAGTCAAGTAAGTTGGCTATCGTGAAATAATGGTTTCAGCTGATCATAAGAGGCTGCACAGTTCACCCAGTGTCATTTCAGGTGTGCTTTTTGTTTTATACATGGCATTTATTTTTTTAGTACTGCACTCCCCCTCGAATCTCCCGCACCATGTCGATGGGGAGAAACCTCTCTGCTATTGCACATGAGGTAAATGTGCATGTGAAGTGTTACTGTAAAGCTTATAAATGTGTCTGTGGATGTGAATAAGTGAATTAGACATACGTAATCCTTTAACCACTTAATCATGAGATACGTTTTTTTTTTTGTCTTTTTTTTACCAGTTTAATTGGAACTGATTTTTTCCCCTCCTTTCTTTCTGTTTCCATCCATCTTGTTAAAACCTATGCCATGTTAGAGACGGCATTTGGAGATGATAGAGCTGACCAATGACGGGAAAGGACTTGGTTTTGGCATCATAGGAGGACGGAGCACAGGAGTCATGGTCAAGACCATCCTCCCTGGAGGAGCTGCTGGAAGGGTAATTCTACCTGTGAATCATTCGCATAACTAAGCCTGAAATAGCCACTTAAAGGAAAAGTCAGACATTTTGGAAACAGGCTAACCAAGAGTCAGATGAGAAGATTAGCACCACTGCTAAAAAACTCCCCCTATTAGCACTTCTAAGCCTCACTACTTGACAAGTTTTGTCTCATTTGCATAGTACATACAAAGATGGTTATTGGATGTACCATTTTCTTGACCACGCACAGTTCCCTCTTCTCATCTAACTCTCAACAAGGAAAATGTCAAGCAATTTCTTTCAATAGAAAAATAATTTTAGAATAATTAAAATGTTGTTACACTGGAATGAAATTGTTAAAACTTTTCTGTTTGTTTGGAATGCGGCTCCTCAGGATAAGCGCCTACGTAGCGGAGATCAAATCCTGCGCATTGGAGATACAGATTTAATGGGCATGAACAGTGAACAGGTAGCACAGGTGAGTTATCATTTGTAAAATTTATAAAAGTACATGATGAGAAAAAGAGGTCATTTTTCTCATTAAGCCTTTGTCTGCAATGAGGATGTTTCATGAAATTGCTGTTTTAATAACAGCTTAATCTGATTTGACAGTCTCACCCTGTGACTGTGTATTAACTGTATGAGATACTGTCTCTCTAGGAAAGCTAGCTCTTAACCGCCTTTTTCTTTTATTTAATCCTATGTATTTATTTATGGTCACTAACTATCACTTTTCATTTGTCCACAAACGACCACTTGGCCCAGGTGCTGCGAAATGCTGGGAGCAAGGTTAAACTGCTCATCGCCAGGGATATCACCAAGGACAACCACCTTTCCTCTCCTGTCCGCAGCCAGGACAACTTGGACAGCAAGGTGTGTGTGTGCGTGTGTGCGTGTGTGTCGTTTTGTACATAGCTGTGTGTGTATATAAAGAATATTTGCACATGATAAAGGCCACATGCAAACTATTTTTGCCAAATAATTGGCTATTCAGTGATATTATATGTATAATCGGGTGTTCTCTAAAGCCAGAAGTTTTTCTTTCTGTGCTTCTTTCCAGCTCAGTGATTTGAATGATGACTATGAGTTCAGTGTGCAGTTCACTAAAAACAGCCGGGGCTTGGGATTCACCATCTCTAGCTACATAGGTGACCTAAATTCAGGTATGTGGCAACCCAGTTTAAACTTTTTTTATTTAACTTATTGATTTATTTTCTATTGATATTATTGATTTACAAATTGCACAATCAATTCTCAGTTTTCCTTTAATATACTGTGCTGTACTCAGTCTACAGCGCTGGCGTGATAGTGAAGAGCATAGTAAAAGGCAGCACTGTTGATCAAGATGGGCGCATACACATCGGAGACATCATCCTGTCTGTGAGTTCCCCTAAAAACACAACAGATGGCTTTTTTATTGTGCTGTCTTTGAAGTCAAATACCTTGACGTCTAAAATATATTCTCTGCTGGTACTCAAAATGTGCAAGATTTACAACTTTTGATAGTTTTATACACACAAATCCAACTATATTCTCTTGTTTTTCTCCCCAGTGGTTTCTATCCTATTCTAGTTTTTCAGATTTCTTTTTTTTTACCTTGATATATAATCTGACTATTGTTTTCTTACCTCCATACCATCCACCTCACCCACAAATGTTTTGCTTCTGTCTCCACCATACCTGCACCTTCACTGGGCTATTTTTCCTTTTCTTTCTGCCCTTAAATCACCTCCTCCTGCAGGTCGATGGGGTGAGCTTGCAGGGTTGTAGTGAACAGCGTGCCATGGAGGTGCTGAGGAGGACAGGTCCCCTGGTCAGGCTGAAGTTGCTGAGGAAAGCCGTCCGCCTGAGTCACATCCTGCCCCCCGTACCACCTCTGCAACCCCTCCGACACTCCCACAGCTTCCACGAGGGCAATCCCTACAGAGTGGGCCTCAACAAAATTCAAGAGACAGGTGCTCTGGCTGAGAAAGGGCTAAGTAGTATCGCGAGTAAACCAGTTTTGAAGTGACTGAGCAAACAGAGAGCATGTTACTGTTAGCCCTAACATAAACGTGTGATGCAAGTAATCCTCCAAAAGTGCCACCTCTACTGTTGAGTTAAATCGTGACAGAAGTAACTTTCAGACTACAGATTGTGGTGCTTCTTTGGGCCAATAATGAATTTTGCATGTTGTCTTCTTTTAAATGCTTGCTGGGAAAAACACTTTCTTTTAATAACCCAAGTGTGTGTCTGCCTACGTGTCTATTTGGATCCTTGCATGTGTGCTCAAATGTGCTCCTCTGTCTCTCAGGAATTTGCTCTCTGCGTGAAATCTCCCGGCGAGCAGCATACGCCAACAGACGACCCCGACATGATTCCAGAAACGGTAAGCTCCCCTTCCCATACTGCACTGCAGTCTGGAACTGGATCATGGGACTTAGTCTGATATGCTGATTGGACTCGGGGAACAGCAATGTGCCAGTGAAGCATGCTCTTTGATGGCAGTCTATTTATAGTATTTTGCAATCATGTGTTTATCCAACTCATTCAGCTCATTCCAGATGATTTGTCTCTCACCCTGCCTGCATATATAGCTTTATTTAGACAAGAATTTTTGGGCTTGATTAGAGAGCACAGTCAAATAAGCCTTGATTGCTGTGAGGCTTTAATAAATGAATGAGAAACCATGAGTTTGCCAAGAAATCACAAGATGGTGGATGTGAATATGCATGTGTGTGTGCGTGTGGTGTGGGTGTATGTGTGTGTGCCCGTCTGTTGACACTCTGCTTTGCAACACGGAGAATTAGGTTGTCTTTTCCCTAATACAGCCTGTGTGATTTTTTTTTTTATTGTTTTTTTACATTGGATCCCAATCTTTATTAACTGGATCAACTCGGGCTTGGAATATTGTGAATGGGTGTGTGTGTCCTGGTTGATATGTCTGTTATTGTGTGATATGAGGTGTTTGTGCACATTTTGCAGGTGTAAAACTCACCCCAGCTGAGGGGGAAACCCTGAGGAAGAAGTGGCAGCGTGCAGTTGGATCCCGATATGAAGTGATTGTATGTCTCTCTGGAATGACAATAAACACTGAGTATCATATGGAAAGAAACTCTGCAACTCATACTCACTAAACTTTGTTTTCTTTTTATCCCCCCATTTATTTTCCCTATCTCCATCTGTTTTAGGTTTGTCAACTGGAGCGTTTCAGTGAGACAAGTGGTTTGGGCATCAGTTTGGAGGCTCGGGCAGGACATCACTACCTGTGTTCCATCTTGCCTGAGGGCCCTGTTGGCCAAAGTGGCAAGATCTTCACTGGAGACCAGATATTGGAGGTAACTCACGGATACTGCAAACCCTTTCAGCCAACTGTTTGGCAACTCATTCTTTACTCATTTGATAAAGATATCAGATCATGTAAAATGAATTAGGACATGATCTGCGTGGGTTTTATTATTTTGCCATATCTGTGGGATGCACAATGATGACTAATAGAAAGGTTTGCGCATTTATTATACTTTGTTCACAGTTCCATATTTTCAGTCCTGTTTCCAGTTTGTATTCAAGCCGTGTTTTAGTAATAGTGGGAGGTATACGGCATGTTTGAAGGTCTACACAACGACCAGACAAAAGAAAACAGATTTTATACTCAAACCCTACAATATGGTTCAGCGCTTTTGCTTAACAATAGTACGCAAGACATAAGTGGGTGGGAGAATCTGTGCCTTTATGCATAAATGTCTTTGCCGTTTGGAAGAGCTTCCCCTCCTCCCCCTTGAGTGGGCAAGTTCATGCACCCACATGAATCAGTCACCAAGATGAGCAGCCTGATGAAACTCCTGGGCAAATTACAGTTGCTTAACCGGCTATGGAGAACACACTTCTGTTGTTCATATCTTTGTGGGGCACAAGGCGACATCTGTGTTGCAGCTCAACCCTTTGATCTCCTTCAGATGACAAGAGCGTGGCAAAACCATTGTTCATCTCTATTTTCAAATGAGCCTCACTCACTTTAGTTGCCGCCTTCAGCTTTAATTCTTCAATTCAATTTCAATTCAGTTTTATTTATAGAGCCAAATCACGACACAAGTCATCTGAGGACTTTGCATATTGTAAAACCTTACAATATAAGAGAGAAACCTAGCAATACTTTCTTGAGCAAGTAATCAGCAACAGTAGGGAGGAAAAACTCTATTTTAACAGGAAGAAACCTCTGACAGAAGCAGACTGAGGGTGGCCAATCATGCCTCCAACAGTTGTTCATTACCTGCTGTGACTTCATGTGCTGTGGCCACTAATTGCTCCTTGATACCCAAAACTGAAATTTTGCTATAAGATATATAATATTGGGGCTGTCTGGCAGATTTTAGTCATGAACACTCATACACATACAGCAACAGAGTTACAGATACACAAATGGAAGACAATTTGCTTCAATCTAAATATTGTTATTTTCAATTGAAAAGTTTGTACATTCTGTATCTTTAACCATAGGTAAACAGTACAGGTGTGAGTTATGTGTGTGTTACATATTATTAAGAAGCTACAGGCATGACTCAGCCAATCATGAACCACAGAAATATCTATTTTAGAAATGCTGCATATATATATTATGTATCTTCCTGGCAGGTGAATGGGATCCCTCTCATCGGAGAGACACATAAGGAGGTGGTCAATATTCTGAAGGAGCTGCCAGTCCATGTATACCTGGTATGCTCACGCATTGTACCCCCGTCAATTCCAGACAGCGAAGCCGAGGAGGATGATGATGTCTGTCTTACCCTGAAAGAGCTGCTGGCTGAGTTCAATGATAAGGTGGGGGCAAAAACTAAATACGAGGTGAATTAAGTAGATTAAGCTTAAATGTTGAAATTGGGTCCTTTAAAAACAGTATAATCTAGCTTAGATTTATTATTTATACACATCGTCTGCATTTAAAATGACGCTCAGAAGTGCTACTGACACGCTCCTCTTGTAAATCGGGCTACTTTCTGTGTCCTCTTTCTCCTCTCTGTATGTCCCAGTTGGACCAGGGCTGTGTCATTCCCTGTCCTACAGCTGAGGACATCACCAAGCGTGGCGTGCCCCCCATGTCACCACCTCTGGCCATGTGGGAGAGGGAGGCTCAGGTGGTCGAGCTGGAGAAAGGCGACTTGGGACTGGGCTTCAGTATCCTGGACTACCAGGTAAGAGACATGCCCCTCAGCCTTTTCTGCAAATAGACCAGACTGGAATAGACTGCAGTCTAAGAATATCAGTGTGGGGTCGGATAAGGTGAGCACTAAGAAAATGGAGAGATGGACTTCTGTATTCCACAGGGAGAATTCTTGTATTCTGTATATTTGTGTGTTAAACTGCTGAGACTGAAAAGTGCTCTGCCAGTTTCTGTTTAAATATTTTAGAATAAAACACCTTTTGAGCAAAAAAATCAATGCTAAAGCTTTCAAGCTGTAAAGAAATAATAACTGTGGCTGGTTGCCCCTCTGTGAAACAAACACATCCATTTCCTATTCATGTGTTAATTAGCCACTTTTATCATGTTGTTTACTTGCATTCATCATCATCTCATTTTCCTTAGCAATGGATCTGTTATCTCACATTTTACACATATATTTTCACCTTTGTGTTTAACTGTAGGATCCAGAAGATGCTACTAAGACAGTTCTGGTAATCCGGTCCTTGGTGCCTGGAGGGGTTGCTGATCGAGATGGTCGCCTGTTACCTGGCGATCGACTCATGTTCGTTAATGAAACTGACCTAGAAGGCTCCAGCCTGGATTATGCTGTCCATGTCCTTAAATCCACTGACTATGGCACTGTCCGCATTGGTGTTGCCAAACCCCTGCCGGTATGTAAAGATAAAGTTAAATATTTTTCTCTTTATATTTTTAGAAATGTGGATTGGCATCCAATAAACATCCCAAAACTGGCTATACCCCTGTGCTGTATCACAGTACTGTTGAATGATTCAAAACTGCATCATCTTGCAGTAATGACATGCAGGGTGTTTGATATTTTGTATGAATAGAAAAAGATTAGTTAGGTACAAATACAACCTCAATGCACCAAAAGTCAGAGTTGTGTCTAATGCAACATGGCTCTGTGTAGTAAGGAATTACCTAGACAATTAAGACACCAGTTGTGAGACTTCATAATGATTGAACATACAAGAACATGAGCATGCTAAGAAACATAAACCGAAACACGGTTGCAACAGTGAAAAGTATGAAACGAGCCACGCTACTAATAACTACAGGTGCAGTGGCTGTCAAGTGAAAATGATACCACGCACAATTCACTTTTTACACAACCTTGCAAATACAAGGTAAACAGATGAATAAATGCTTCAAGGATTATCTGTGGAAACTAGTGTTTTGAAGACTGCTCAGACACTGTGAAGGATATTGTGTGAAGAAAGCCTCTACAAACGCTGTCGAAGAAGAAAACCACTGCTCACAAAAAGACACAAAACTGCAAGGTTAAATGTTGCCAAAGAACATGAAAAGAATGCTGATTAATATTTGCAACACATTCTTTGGTCAGATAAACCCACAATCAAATTATCTGGATCAGAGAAGGTCCAGCATGTTCGATGTGGCTCAGGCTAGCACCACACATGTGACTGCATTATGCAAACTGTAAAACGTGGAGGAGGGAAGACAATATTAAGGGGTTGCATGAGTCCTAAAGGTATAGGATATTCATAGCAAAAGCTGTTGATTTATAGATGGTTCTATGAATGCAAGTTTGTGTAACAAAATACAGAATGCGAATATGACTCCCAGTCCCAAAAATCTTGGCAGGAGAGACTTTTCCGACATGACAATGGTCTCAAACACACTGCAGCAATCACACAAGAATTTTTACAGAAGAAAAAGGTAAAAACTATGACCTGGCCAAGTATGTTCCTGAACTTGAATTCAGCACAACACCTTTGGAGTGTTTTAAAGTAGAAGGCAGAGCAATATATCCCCTCAAGCGAAGCTAAAAAAATCATCTGTGAAGAATGGCCAAACATCTTTCCTCAGATTTTTGCAAGACTGACATCATCCATGCCCAGAGGATTGAATTTATCATCAAAAATAAAGCCAAACAAACAAAAGAATAAATGTATGAAATTTCTCTAATGAAGGGTGTATTCCCTGTTGTTGCACTGAAGTTGTACTTTAGGGCAGTTACTTTCAATGTAGCCTGTTTAACGTTTTGCTTTTAACTGTAAACTAAATCAAATATTCCACAGCTCAACTTCAAAGTGATACTATTATTGTAAGGTGATATAATTTTGAGTCATTTAACATTTTTGTGATATTACACAGGGGATTTTCTTAAAAATTACTTAAGCAAAATATACTTTATTTTTACAAGAATGGCGAAACAATGGTGCAGATATGCAGCTATTAAAAAGATACCACTAAAATATAATTCATGTTATCAAATGGTGTCCTGTGCACAACTGTAGAATGTATCCTGAAACATAACTATGATGGACTGCAACAAACATTGTGTATGCAACCCTTAAATTCAAAGAGAGATTTGTTTTTCTTTTTTAGGACTTCATAAAGAAATGATTAGTATTTCTACAGATATGCAAGATAATTGCTTGACTGTATGCATTCTCTTGAGAAGTACGATATTTCTTCTCCTTTTTGTTGTGGACTGTGGCTTAGTAACAAGGAACAGAGAATCCAGTTACAGGCCTTCTGAATTTTTAATGCAGCCGAGAGATGAACACAATGCTCAACCACACTACAGATGGAGAGAGAAGGGGAGAGGAGTACAGGGTGTCTAATTTACAGTCACCTCCTTTAGCCTGTTTGGCTTTATGTGAATGTACACACTTTTGAAGCACACAGACACCTCTTTTTTTTTCAAAGTTCTAACTTTCAAATTTGGAATATTTTATCCTCAGCTGGAACTGTGTGGTGGCTTGACGCCCATCTCAGAGAGGAGCGCTCGGGCTTCATGCGATGACACCGACAGCCACACTCAGGTCAGCCTACTAGCTGAGGCAGCTGAGGCTAACATCAACACCACCACTTGCAACTCCAAGGACAACAGGATCAACCAGCCGTGCTACACGGTAGGTTATACAGCTCAAAATGCCTTACAGGCGCACAAAACTACTTTTTTTGTCAGACTGTTCTTGAAAAATACTTTCTGCTTGCTTATTTGTAGTTAGAAAAAGAACTGAAGTTCGGTTCGCATTAGAGTAAAGGCACAGTTTTGTTTCTAATATTTGATTTGACAAATATAAACTTCAAAATTTGCAGTCAGGAATGTTTTCTTGTTTTTTAAAGCAATATTGGCCATTTTGTCCAATTCATTTTTACAGCGACATTCCTGTGTGCAGAAGCTAGATCTGGAATGAAAAAATTGTTCGTGTCAAAATTTGTCAAAATTAACAAGTTTAAAATATATTATTTGGTTGTTGAACTTCAGAAGAATACCCTCCTTTGTTGTACAATCATGCACAATCATCCATCAGGATTCTTGTAAATCAGTATTTGCATAATGCTTTAGACTCAGCGGGAAACATCTTTGCTCTGACAGTTACAGTAACACAACAGTAGTCTGCATCTTGCAGCCTGTCACACAGGAAGCATTGCTCATTGCCATGCAAACCTGAGATTCTGTGGGTAGCCATTTTAGCCACTCTAAAGGAGATTAACATGTCAGTGTTCCCTTCGTTCATGTTCTACAGTGGAGAGCTTAGAGCCGCCTGTATCAGTATCACTGGGTCAGGTATAGAGAAAGTGCTCAGTGTCAAAGACTTGTTCCTGCATTGTGGCCTCAACTCGGTGCTATTGAGGCAGCCTTTTGTACTCGCTTTTGCTTAATTACCAACAACTGTCTCTCAATGAAAAGTGCTTACTGCTTGCATGACATTGGCACATGGTCTAGTACAAGGACGTACAGTTCTGTGTCAGTGTCTCTCACACATGCACACACACACACACACACACACACACACACACACACACACACACACACACACACACACACACACACACACAGACTTAGAGCAAGTGTCACAGTGTTCTCATCAAAGACAGGCTTGTTGCAAAGGTATTTTCAGAACTTCAATGCTGCTTGTGCTTTATGTGAGGATTCAAAGAAGATCTCCCTGTTGCCCTTTTTCTTTGTGAAGTGCCCAGGGGACATAAGAGGCCTACCTTTCTGCATGTTTTACATTTCAGAATTACTCCAAAGGCCTTCACCCTAGAGAGTTAATACTTGTCTGAAATAATTTTTGTTTCACACAAGAAGCTTAATGCCTGTAATGATAATTTAGGACTTCAGCATTAGTGTATTTTTTTTTTATACAATAATTACTTTTCCAGAAGTAGCAATTTTCAGATGCTGTACGTATTCACTCTTCATTTCTTTGTTGGTCTGCTGGTTGCTCAGCTCCACCACTATGGTCCACAGTGAAAATATCTTAACAACTGTTGAATGAGTTGCAAATACATTTTCTACAATCAACTGTGGTCCAAGAAGGATGAATTATACTAGTTTTGGTGACCTCCTTATTTTTTTTCTCACACTACCATCGGGTTGACATTGGTTCAGAGTGATGTACAGTATCTTGACAACTATGCTAAGCTGCTACAGATACTCAGTCCCAAGAGGATGAATTCTAATGATTTTGATGATCCTTGGACTATTGCTTTATCAACAGTTTTAACTTATTCAGTCAAAAATGTCAACGTCTACTTGATGGGTCACCAAAACCTGTTGTTCCAAGAGGATGACTGGCAGTACCTTAGATCCCCTAACAATAATGCAGGTAAAACTTAAAATGTGTGCAATACTTTGGGTTCCAACTAAATCCCTGCAAAAGTATTGTCAGCCTCAGCTGTACTTGGTGTCTACAGCTAATTACCCCATGTTAGAATGCTAGCATGCTCAGCCAAAACAGTGAACACGGTAAACCTCAATATTAATTTGTTAATGTTGTGAATTTGTAATGTTGTCTTCCAAAGTAGCTCAAGCCACCACTGTGCTGCTTTGCAGAGCCACTAGCTGGACTGAAAACACTTATTCTTGTTGTACTTACAATTATTACAAGTTATTACACTTTCATGCATCTCGTTACTTATGCACCATGTTGTTTTTGTCGTAGGAAAACCAACTGCGTCACCGCTTTGGCATCATGGAAGATGACAATAGGCAGCAAGCCCCGCCTCTGCCCCCCCGCATCAGCTTTGAGAAGACAATCACTGTTGTCCGGGGCAACCGTAGCCTTGGTATGTTCTCCGTCTTTCTCATGGTGATGGTGTCTTGGTGTGTGTACGTCACAGGCATGGCGATAATGACACTAATAAGAGGTGGTGATGACGACTGCCCTGAAGAGGAGTGGTGAAGTGTGTTCTTCATACCCGAGAGGAGATGATATCTGTGTGTGTGTGTGTGTTTACTGTATGTGCGTGTGTTTGGGTGAGAAACTAGAAAGGGAATGAATGAACAGATAAAGATTATTAAGAGGCAACACTAAAACCAATGAGTATATAATAATATGAATGTTGATCTGAATATCTATTTTTTATACTCCAGTGTTGAGAGTACTTTGTCTTAACTGCTCCAAGAGCAAGTCCAGTGTCTGGTTATTCAAACATGACATGGAAACAACAGGGTGCAAGGCAATTCTGCACTTTTATCTAAGGACGCTATGCAAAGCATCAGGAAGCAGCCTCATTTGTATTCTGTAAATGTGCTCTAATAAGGCACCACATTACTTGTGTGTTGTGCGAGTGTTGGGGGGTGGGGGGGTGTATGTGTGAAAGTTTGAAATTATGTAAATGTTCAGATAGAGAAAATCAAGGTCATAACCTACACTCTGTGTATCACTGCATTCTTTGTTTTTTTTAATCAGTTTCAAATATTGTAGGCCCTCTTGCTGGGATATTTAACGAAGCATTGTCTTCTTGAAATCCAAATGTGGAGGGTTTACAGATTTCGTTGGTTTTTGGTTTTGCAAATCTAAATGTATTTGATCCGGAGCAAAAGGTTCAGCTGCAGAGTTGTATGTAAACATAAGGCTGGAATATGAGGGAATTTTTTATCATCAATAGTGTAGTAGTACAATATTTGTTTGTGCTACTTTACTTTCTTCCAAATATTAGGTGCCATGTACAATACTATCCATACCTATGACTTTATACCCAATTTTGGAGATGAGGCATGTACGTACAGTGTATGGTTGGTGTATACTACAGAGTTTGGATGGCTTTTAGAGCAGGTTGTTGAAGAAAAAAGATTGATGGACTAAAATGTGGTCTTTTTTTCATGCCTTGCTCAACTAAAACACAACTATAAGCAGCCTATTGAATCTTTGCTTCTTATTGAATGCTGTGAACCCATTGGTGTGAACCTGTTGTGCTTACTTAAGTCTTTGGTACTTTAAAGAAGTTTTGTTGAGGTCAAAACAAATAGACTTTTTTGTAGAAATTTTCATGTAGGACTTTACCATAAGTTACTCTTAAACGTTCTAGAGTCACATTCTTGCAGCAGAGTTTGTATTAGTATAATATATTTTGACGTTATTATAGAGTTTCACTAACCTTGGATTTAGAAACTTTCGGCATAATTTCTTAGAAATTCCTCTAATGTCTTTGAAATGTGTGTCCTCTGTTTGACCTGTCAGCGTCAGTAGCTGTGTCTCCGGTTGATTGTATTCCAGGCACTATGATTGTATTGTAATTTGAATGTAAAAAAAAAAAACAATAAACTATTTATATGATCAAAAATAAGCACAAAGTCATTTCTTTGATCAGCTTCAAATTATGTACGACCATAGTGTTGTGGATGTCCGTTGTCATTAGATACCAATGTAGTACAGCAGCACTATAGACCAGACGACCTAATTTGTTACAGTCTTCCCTGTCTGCAGTGTGTGTATGTGTGTGCACAAGGTGTATGCGTGTCTGTGTGATGCCTGATTTACCTGCTTCTGCCTGTTTGCATTAATTAAGCGTTTGTGTAATCCACCTAGTGTCCAAATTGATAATGCCAAAGTCAGGTGTTTATGCGACTGGCATGTGTTACCCCTCTAGTCACCTGTGCCCTCTGCCCTTTGTGGGTGTGAGTGTGTGTGATTCTGTTTATGAACCTTATGTGACTGACTGTGAAGGATGATGCTGTGTAAATGTCAAGCCTGTGTAGCCATGTTTGTGTGCTAATCTGCCTAGTGTCTGCCTTGATTATGCTGATTATGCCACTGTCAGGTGTTTGTTTGGGCGACTGTCGCCGTTTGGCATGCATTCACAGCAGCCTTAGCCAACCCTCCACTCACCTGTGCTTGTGTGTGCTTGTGTGTGTTGGTGTGTTATGTGCGTGTTGGCAGGGATGTCGGTGAGTGCTATCAAGGACGGCTCAGGCATGCTGGTGCGCAGTGTGGTCCAGGGGGGCTCTGTTAGCCAGGATGGAAGGCTAGGGGTGGGGGACACCATCTTGGCCATCAATGGAGAACCTACCTCCAACCTGACTAATGCCAAGGCCAGGGCCATGCTCCGCAGACAGTCTGTCATAGGGCCAGAGATGAGGTGAGAAGACAGTCTCTGCCCCATAGCATTACATTACATGTTACATCACGGTACAGCTCACACAACGACTCTGTGAAAGCTCTTGAGGGTGTTTAAATCACACAAGTCCCTCTACTTTACCAGTCTAAAAGTACTGGGAGGCGAGATGTGCAACACTCTGTGTCATCCACTTTGCAATGGGTCAAGTGCTATTTGAACACTTGAACCTTCAGATTTCTTAGCTGTTGCAGAAAATAAAATGTGGCTCTACAGTGCAACATGACATCAGTGAGGACACTGCAACACTCAATTTTTTAGCAATTTTGCCTTTTGCTAGGAAGCATATATATATATATATATATATATATATATATATATATATATATATATATATGGATCTAGAAAACAAGCTCTTTCTTTTCAACGTTCTCTAGACCAACACACAGCGTCAACAGAATTATCATAGCTTGTTGCTTCATATATTAGTGTTTTTTTCACTCCAGACATGTCCACGTGTCAGAGTGAGAAAATCACAGGTGTAAATAAAAAAGAATGAAGGAGTTTCATTTAGCTGTCTCGGTTTCTGGGTCATGAAAGGCTGTTGTGCATATTTGCTGTTACAGTGATGGCTTACAGTGACGCTTTAATACAGCAGAGCCATCATCACTGTCATTAGTGCTCACGTGCTTCTCCTGTTATGACAAGCCAAATGACCTGCTATGAAATCAACGCATGTGATGTTAATAACTTGAAAAGCCTGCACACTCACCAACCACACAGATGTTGTTCATTCTGGCCAGTTAGACCTCAGCTTTGGTTGTAGCTGAGCAGAGCCACCGCAGTTTAACCATTAAAAGTGATCAAGATGTAACTGCCCAAACTTGCAGCAAAACAATCTCATCAAAGAACTGTCAGTCAAGCACAAACTGTACGTGCCCACACAGTCCTCACAACAGGTCATGCATAAACATGTAAACCCTGTATGAGTGGACAGCTATACCCTACAAAGACAGAGAGAAGTGACTGCAGAAGCAGTGAAGTTTGAGAAAAAGGGAGTTCAGAATTTCAAGCCAGCCAGCAAACTGTAAAACAGTTCAAAGGATGCAATGCTTTGATTTTGTATTTTTGGGTGGATTTTATTCTACCCCTAAAAAACATTGCCATAAAAATCTGTGCAGTACTTAAAAAATCCAGTTACTCAAACATGTTGCTGCTTGAACGACAAGCAAACTCTGTTTTCTCTCTTATCCCTGTAATTATTTTGTATAAGAAATGTGTTGTGATTAATATCCACAGCCTGTCTGTCTGAGTACCACTACTGTTAACAGTGAAAACAATATGATACATCTATTTTTTTTAGTCACAAGTTAATACACATAAGGATTAATTATGATGTAAAATTAGCTTAACCATCAAACCACCATTCACCTAAGTCAAAAAATTAAAGGCATGCAAGTTTAATTGATAAAACTGACATTCTTGTACATAAATCTGCACTCAATAACCCTTAATGACCACGTCAACTCGTCTATTTACATAACAATCAAAGCTGAAAATGGTAATTTAATTTACAAAACAGAGCTTTAGCTTTGACACTGAAAACTGTTGGTCAACTGCATCTTGTTTGCTCTAAATATCCTCGAGATGCAGAAGCAAATCGGTCACTTTGTCATCTTCAAAAGTCGCTTGCAAAGGTCAGGCTTTCATGATAGAATAAGTAGACCAAAGGTCCTTCTCGACTAAAAAAACATATAACAGCCCACATAGGGGTTTTTCCGAGTATCATTTAACAGACTAAAGGAAACAGATTATCTGCTATGATTCTCTGGCACAGCTCTAAGCACTGTGTCTGGTAAACACTAGGATTGCTCGACACTAATATCATCCCTGTGGTGAAGCGTGGTGGTAACAACATCATGCAAAGTGGGTTTTTATCAGCATCAGGGACAGGGAGACTGTTCAGAGCTGATGGAAAGACAAATGCTGCCAAACACAGCGTGCATGTCACCTGACACTGGGGCAATGGCTCACTTAAAAAAGGACAATGACCTGAACCGCACACTCAAGACAACACTAGAGTGGCAAGTCTCTTGACTGTCCTTGAGCGACTCAACCAAAGCCCAGACTTAAACCCCACACAACATCTGTGGAGAGACCTAAAGATGACAGTTCACACAAACACTTCCAATCCAATCTGAAGGAGCTTGAGAGGATCTGCTCAGAAGAAAAGGATAAACTGTCCAAATCCAGGTGTGCAAAGCTTAGAGCAAACCAAAGCTGTAGTTGCTGCCAAAGGGGTTCTTAGGGATTACTGAACTGATGGTCTGAGTACTTCTGTAGATGAACATTTTAATTAATTTGCAAAAATGTCTAAAACATGTTTTTACATCATCAAATATGGGTTAATAAGAGCAGTTAGAGAAAATTTTTGTTTTATCTATTTAGGATTAAATCTACTACACTAAAGCATTGCAAGAAACTTATTTTCTGAATCCCCCATAAGAGATATCAAAAAGTCAGATGTTTTAGCCAAATATGGTTTTACTTTTTGCCAGAATAGGTGAATATGGCATTTAAGCATAATCAATCCATATTTGTTCATGTTTCCCAGCTTTCCACGCTAACACCTAAATTGTGTTTCTGCTAACCCAGTGCTTGTCAAACTACCACAGTTGTGTTGCATCACTAGATTTATAGAATTACATTTGTGACATAATATCGTTGTTCTAATAGTTGTATGAAATCGGTTTCATTCCACTTTACTGTCTAAAAAAACATGTATGAAGGTGAACACAACACATTATTCCAATGCAACCTGTTACTACAGTCACAACACAGTGTTCTGCTGTTACTAACTTACAAATATAAATTCTGGTGAGTATAATGTAGCTAACTGTGTATGGTAAAAAAGCAACAAATAAGTTGGTGTCCTTGCTGTTTCCAAATTCTGTATTCGGAATAAATTTTGGAACCCAAATGGCCTTAGTTCCTAGAAAACACTGTGAGATTCTGACTTATGACACAAAACAAGGCCCTGCATTTGGCCCAGCTGTAACCCTCTGGGGTCATCGAAAGTCTACAAGCAAGTAATTTTAGTTTTTTTTTTTTTTCAGCACAACCTGGGCTATCTCAATATGTATGCTCCTGTAATGCCATGCAATATTATAAATAGTACTTACAAAATTAAACATAATTTGAATTTATAATATTTTAGTTTAGTTTCTTCAAACTTGTAGCCCAAGGCCTCAGGTAACAACCTAAAGTGTCAACCAAGTGCTTTTACAGACTTTCCCGACTGTAAAGACCCCAGGGGTTTAAAATAGGACGTGTGCAGCACGTTTAAAATAGACTCCAGTCAGTTATTTAGCACAGTTATTTATATTACATTCATGTGCAATTCTGTCATTTTACAGTTTAAACACGTCTTTGCTGGAAAAACAAGAAAGCTATAGTTCTTGCTTTTGAGAGAACATAGAAAGGCCTTTTGGGAATGCAAAGAACAATCAACTGCTGAAAAAGTAACCGAATACCGCTCACTTTTGTTTAGATCTACCCATGCAGATCTTGACAGTCAGTGTGACTCGAATGAGTGAGTATATGTACATCGTAAATATAAAGATGTGCTCTCTGTAAATACAAACATGACTTTCACTGCATCATCACCTATAAACGATCTTGTCTCACTTCGGATCTCCATTATCACCTTGTTTGTGATGCCGCAGTCATAGCTGACAGCGGCACTACACTCATGTAAGATTAGATTAGATGATAAAATTTTAAAGATTGCCTGAGGGGAAATTGGGTAAATTATTACTTGTTCTAACATCAGCAGTTATGACTCCACACTGACAATGCTTGTTTGGCTGATTGGAGATGTGCTCCACCTCCACCAACCCGCTGTCCTGCAACACCCACTCACTTTTTCTCAGCCTCAGTGTCTCTTTCTCCTCCTCTCTCTCTCTCTCTCTCTCTCCCTCTCTTTTGCTTTTACGGACACACACGTACACACATTAACACACAAATACACAGCCTTTCAATGGTCTAACCTCCAAAAACACCTTTTTCCTGCTATGGGAAATATCTCTGAATAATTCATCACTCATCTCACCTTGAACAGTGTGCTTCTGAATAAAAGAGCACTTTAAAGAGGCTCTCGTAGATGCACACACCGATGAACACACACATGCATTTTGTCTTTCTCCACACATGCGCATGCACACACCAACAGCCCTCATCCACACACACATGCTCACACTGCCTCCTCCTGACAGCACTTCAGACAAACTAAGAGCGAGTGGAGGCAGATGAGTTGCTTTGGCAGCCCCAGAATAAGACACATAGAAGGGTGAAGGCTTGTCACTATCAAACTGCCTCTTTTGAGACAAGACAGGCTGTCCACATGGCTCAGTCACAACAGCTTAGCGTAGCAGACCTCCATATTCAATCCACCACCCTGAATGAAACAGAGAAATCAGCTCTTTTAGCCAATTCAAACCGCATTTCTGCTTGTCGTGTCACATTATGTAATGAGGAGAGAAATGGAAGTCTGATGGAGGGAGGCTTTAATGATGTCCTTGACTTCCCTTACACCAGAGCTCAGATAGATGTGGGGCTATGCAAAACAAATACTTTCAGATCTGTCTTGAATCAGAAATTTGTCTTTTTTTTTTTCATTGTACTTGATGGAGTGGAGCACATCCATACATTCAAGCACTTAATTACATTTGGCACACAGCTTCAGTAAATCTCAGGGTTGTTTTTATTGTTTTATGTTGTCTAGTGGTTGAATTTTTAACAAAAAAATGGTAAATGGTAGATGCTGATCAATTAATAATAATCCTTAGAATTATTTAGCTTTTTTAAACATTTCCTCATTTGTCTCTTTGAAATATTATATTGTCACCAAAGCCAAATTGTGTGATTAATATACTGTTTTTTGAAATATAATAACAGATAAAGCCTCAGGATTTTGGGAAATACACTTTCTTGTTTTCTGCTTTAAGTCACCACATCCAGCCAAGAAAAAAAATCCAGCATATAAAAGCCCATAAACCCAAAACTCAGATTTTATATGAACAAAAAGAACAAAATAAAATGTATTAATTTGTGAGCTTTTGTACTTTTAAAGAGAACCACAGTAGATGTCTCCCCCAGTGTGGAGTCTTTATGCCTCGCTAAGTTACAGGAGGTAGCTTCAGAGTCACTGCACTGACATGAGTATTATTAATCTTCTTATCTAATCTTGATAAGACAGTGAATAAAAGTCATTTTCCAAAATTACCATTTGTTTAAACCATAACATCCTTTAAGCCATTATTCTCTTACTCACTTCAGATTTAATTTATCCTGTGTAGAAATCATTCACTTGTACTGTGTCATCTTTATTATTCCTTTGTCATCCTATTACTCATTGTTTGGTGTTGAAAGTAAAATAGATGTGCAGCAGTGAAAACATAGTGAAAAATTGAAATTATTAATATTTTAAATCTTTTCACCCCACCCCATATTTTCTTTTCCAACCTTTCTCCCCACCCTCAGTATAACCTATGTCCCAGCCCATCAGGTGGACGAACACCGTGCTCATCTGTGTTTGACTCCTCTGGCATCAATCCCAACAGACAGCGCCTCTCCATCACCCACCCAGCCAACTCCTTCTCCAGAGCCTCCATCCGATCCAGACAGGTCGTCCAGTCCCTCGGCCTCATCTGTGCTCAAACCGTCTGCCTCCGTCAAATTGAAAGCTGCAGCTCCAGATCCAGCCAGAGTCAGAGCTTCTGCTTCGTTCAAAGGCCCATCCAAAGGCCCAACCACAGTCCCCACCATCACCCCAGCCTCAGACTCAAGGTGATATAAGATCCAGAGGTCTCAGCTTATTATTTATGGTCACCTAATCCCTAGTCAGGCCCCAGAGTGTAAGATAAACCTGTCTAAGGGTTTATTAGACTTCAAGTCTCCAGTTTTATTACAAGTTGATATGTTTGCTGCAGAGAATTCCGACTATGGAATGGCTATACATTCTGAGTCCTTTAATGTATTAACCTTAGGCTTTTGATTTTTACAGCAGCTGTGGTTTTAATACTGTAATACATCACTCAGTTACCCAGCAGCTTAAGTCACACTAATGATCTGAGTTATTATCTGACACTCTAATTAACCGTATCCATGAGGAAACATTGTGTTTCAGTGTGCAACCAGCTCAGCGTGAGCCTCTTCCAGTCCGTATTTTCTCTTCTCCATTCTTCTCTGTGGTAAAAGCAAAAGCTTCTCTGAATGTTGAATCTCTGAGTTATATTTAGCTGTTCGCTTATGGATCTCAGTGCTGACTGTCAGCGAAAATGAATTGTTTCGCTTCTGTCTGTCCCTGCTTTCACTCCATCTTCGTGCCTCTGCATTTCTCCTCCCTCCCTCTCTCCCATTTCTCTCTGCAGCCTTTTCTTCACTCTTATCTTTCGATACATTGTCTTTGTCTCTTTCTCTGTGTGTGCCTACATCTGTCTGTCATCTCTCTCTCACCCTCAGTCATCTTGCTCTGGTCTTTTTCTCTTCACCTCATTTTCCTCCTCCTCTCTGCCTGGGTCCTATCCCCCTCTCCTGGCTGCTCTCTTTCAGCCCTGGTGGAACCATTTGTTCTGCCCTCTTCTGTAACTTAACTGGCTATAGGCTCCTGCTGTGCAGATAGCACCACTATCACTCACATCCATGGGCTTATTACAGCCCTCCAACGTTAAACATATTCATGAAAAATTCTCCCCTTTTCTACCTCATCCTTGCACACTCACACACACTGTGTATATATACAGAGATACTGTATATAGTATGTGTTAACACGCAAACTTGCACACCCACACGCGCACACACAAAAACACTACCTTGCTGTGTCCTCACTGGCAGAAAATGTGTGTTTTCAAGGCCTAATGGACCTAAATCAGTGTATCTTCTCAAGGCCCACCAGTATAAGTCGCTATTGGCCACATGTCACAATGTGTCATGGCTTAAAAAAATAACAAAGTACACCAGTATACCCTGGTGCACACATTTATTCTGCTTGTGTGATGTTGTCAGGGCTGCAACTAATAATTATATTGACTAGGGGTTAATCAATAGATTATTTTTTTTAAATCATTTGAGAATTGTGGGGGAAAAAATGTCAAAATTTGCCATGCCCTTTTTCTTAATTCAAAGACATTTAATTCATTTTATATGTAACAAAGAAGCAAAAAAGCAACATTTCCCACATATGTGAAGCTTTGAGAATGTGAAATTTTAAACATATTTGCTAAGCAAATAACTTGAAAATTTTAGCGATTGCCAAAACTATTTTATCTATTTATTTTCTATAAATCAACCATACCAATCAATCAAAAACAGTTTGTAACTATAAATATTGTCGCTCTGCTACACTATTATTACTGTAGCAGAACGTATGTTTTCTAGACTTTCATGTCCAGAGAGCTATCTATAGATAATATTTAGAGTCAAGTTATGTGTACAGAATCATAATATTTTCCAGTAAACAACATATGTTTAATCCCTGTTTTTCCTTCCTGCATGTTTTTTTTCACCATCAGTTGGCAGATTCCAAAGTTTCTACCTCACAAGAATACGGGAGAGGGGAAAGATGGAGGCAGTGTGGAAGAGAAAAGGGACAAGATTATTGCAGATGGGAAAGTACCAAAGCCTGAAGTGAAGATAAAAGTGGATGGTAAGGAAGAGGGAGATGAAGAGCTCCTTTCTCATACCACAGTATCTTGGGATCAGCCTAAAAGGTTAGTGAATCTGTGATGTCTGTACCAGTTGCTATTAGATTTTACTCGCATTGCCCATTTTCTTCTGTTTTTCAAAATTCCGCCACAATGCCCTTTATCCTTTCCATTTACCAGAGAAGGCTTAGCAAAATCCGAGTGTGTTCAGGTTGTGTTCACGGCAGGGGTAGAGCAGTGCCGCAGACTCAACACGCTCATTTTTCTCAAGTTCAGAGAAAATGCCTACTTTCCCAGCCTGTATTTATCGCATTAATGGATGCGTTCCACTTGGATAAATCACATAAGATGCACTACATGCAAAAGTCAGCTTTTTTAGTGTCTCCCTAGCATGTATAATATTCTGTTGTTTTCACTTCATCTCTGAAGCTCTATCCACAGCCCTAAGCAGCAGATAGTGAGACTGAAAGAAGAAAAGCCATTGTATTAATTCTCCTTCTTGTGCATTTTTGCAATAATGTTTTAAATCAAGTGACACATATTTATCCTTAACCCTGCTATACTGTTTACCGCACTGTAGCTGTACTGTTAGAGGGCTCCAGGCTCCACAATATGTGAGGACTGTGTCTTGCATGGTGTTTGTTTGTTTCAGTGTGCGGCTGACTCGAGCACCAGGCCAGTCCCTGGGTATAAGCATAATGGGAGGCAGAGGCATGGGCCGAAGACTGAGCAGTGGAGAGATGATGAGGGGAGTCTTCATCAAGCACATCAGCCCCGACAGCCCGGCAGCACATAATGGCACCCTCCGGACTGGAGACAGGATACTAGAGGTGTGTGTGTGTGTGTGTGTGTGTGTGTGGGTGTGTGTTTATCCAGCATGTGTGGTTTTGTGTTGCAGAGAAGGAGACGCACATATTAGAAATTGCAGGAAACAAGTGTGTGTGCGTATTTGTTGGTGAGCAGCAGACAGACTGGGAAATGAAAGTGGCTTGTGTGTCTTTCCTGCATAAGCATGTATGCAAACATTATATACTACAAAGCAGCAATTTGTATTGAAAGATGACAATCTGATATAATATGGTATAGTAACAAACACTTCTGTTAATGTCTTTCACTCCAACCCCTTATGTATAAGGTTAAAGGCTGAAAGTTAAGCTTCATCATCAGTATACAATGCAAGCCTGCACAATAAAATGCAGATATACACACTGCAGACACTTCATTATTCACGCAGTTATCCAATAAGTCAATCATGTGGCAAGAGTGCAGTGCATAAAATCATGCAGATGCTTTTCAGTAGCTTCCGTTAAACATCAGGATGGGAAATAAATATGATCACAGAGACTTTGACTGTGGCGTGATTGATGGTGCCAGACAGGTCGGTTTGAGCATTTCTCAAACTGCTGATCCCCAAGGAATACAGTCTCTAGAATTTATCTCAAATGGTGGGGAAAACAAGAAAGCATCCAGTGTGCAGCAGTTCTGTGGGCCCAAATGCTTTGTTGATGAGACAGGTCAGTGGAGAATGGCCAGACTTGTTGGAGCTGACAGAGAAGGCTGCGGTACCTCAGATAACCACTCTTTACAACCGTAGTAAGCAGAGCAGCAGAAGCGGAATGCACAACATGTCGAACCTTGAGGCAGATGGGCTACAACAGCAGAAGACCATGTTAGGTTCCACTCCTGTCAGCCAAGAACAGATATCTGAAGCTGTAGTGGGCACAGACTCACCAAAACTGGGCAGCTGAAGATGGGAAAAACATGCCATTCTGCTGTAATGGTTTTGAGCTGTCTGTACAACACTGAGAGACAAAAGAAAATTGTCAGCTGTCAAAAATTTTGCCATATCGTTTCTCAGTAGCTGTCTCTTTGAATTAGGTTCATCGCTGGCAGTGTTGTAAATCAATGAGCATAGCTATTTTTAAGGCAATTTGGATTTACAAAATCAATTTATTATTCAAAAACAAACTCATCTGCACTTTTGATCTAAAAAGAGTTTTCTCGATTGAGTATCTTTAAAAAAGACAAATGTATTCATATTTCTACCACTGTTAGCCACATTGTAATGAATATCACATGAATATGCATCGATTAGCTTTTAAACCACTGACAGTGAAATGTATAATAATAATCATCTCATTGCGGTACAATGTTGTGGATGTTACAATGACCCTTACCCACACATTGTTCCAAACCAAATCCCCTGTTTTGGTGGCATGAGGTGAACTTGCACAATATTGGGAAGATGGTTTTACTATTGTGGCTGATCGATGTGTGTTGTTACATTTCTTGTCTTGGCTAAGGTGTGTGGTGTGGACCTAAGAGATGCCAGCCATGAGCAGGCCGTGGAGGCCATCCGCAGGGCTGGGGACTCTGTGATTTTCCTGGTCCAGTCTGGACAGAACAGATCTCAGGTACTGCTTCCCAGAAAACAACCAAAAGCATGTTTCTGTTGGCTTAGAATGCATTCAGCAATGTGTATTTCCAGGTATGCGTACATTACATTGTATAGCATTTTAGTCTGAGGTTCCAGATTCTTTCACAATGAATCTCAATACTGAGCAAATGCCAAGAGAAGGTGTGGTGTATATTCTATTAGAAAACTCTAGAAGAAGTTTCAGGAATGTTGTGCATCTGCATTTGTAGGATTGCAATATAATGCAATCTGGACATAAAGTATATTGAATAAAAGTCTTAAAGTGTCTGCTAATATAATGTAGCATATTATATCTAAATTCTATCCGTGTTTCACAGTCACATATAGATATCAATCTGTATCTTTCGCATTTTGTGTTTCGCCCACAGTCTCCCACTCTCATCAACCATGAAAGGCTAACTCCAACACCACAGTCCAACTCACACAGCAGCAAGGTACCACTGTTCGATTAGAGACTTTAAAGCTTCGTGGGTTTTTTTCTTTTTTATGGAGATGACTCTGGTATTACTCCAGCCTTGAGATGATACTTTTACACAACTTTTCTAGTATAGAAAATCAGATGCATTAAAACATAAATCGAATCAACTGAGCTAAAGAGCAGTAGCTACTTTTTGTGTTTTAAAGGTCGTGACCATGACTTTAAATTTCTTTGGAACAGATGACATGCTGTGCAGTAATTTTTCTTAATTCATGTCCCCACACAGTTACTGATGTTTGCCTGAATATGGGTATAGCGCATAAAGGATGTTATGTATACGCTACATTATATATATGTATAGAGAGAGAGAGTGATGAGTCATTAACACCTACATGCTAAGCCAAAAAGAATGAAAAAGCCTTGAAGGGTGTTTTGAGAGGTAGAATTCTGTTTTGGTAGTGATATATATATAGAACTATATCTGTGTTTCCCCACAAAATCCTAGGAAGCAGATACTCTCAGTGGTCTGTTCCTTAGTCTCTCCTCTGCAAACCCCTTCACTCCCACCCCCTTTAAGGTTGGTACATCATTGTGTGTGTGCATGTGTGTGTGTGTGTGTGTGTGTGTGTTACTATGGATATGCAAAATCTTAAAGCTGCCTTGCATTTGCATCAAGCCAACTTCCAAAAAATGTAATTAACGTGCATATTTGTAGCTAGAACCCTTGTAGTTCAAAGTCCCTTGCAGCTACCTTGTTTGTTTAAATCCTTTGTTTTCTCCCCTTTGATGGAGATGCATAACTCTAAATAGACAGTGCGTTCTTTTGAAGTTATTTTCCCAAGCACTTATAAGTTGGTTACAAAATAATGCATGATTCTGGTCATCTTTCATGTTATTTTTAGCTGACATTAAAACTGCGTTCATTAATGCATCCTGTTCGTCAGTTTTTCCCACTGCTTCATCAAGGGCACCGAACAAGCCTCAGGGGTAGTCCAACTCATGCCTGAAGGACCCCTGAGGCATCTCAAACTCTGCCTGTTCAATAATGCAAAACTTCTCCCAAGGTACCATCACCAACATCCGACAGAGTGGATCGGAGAAGCCCCATGAATGTCGCAGCACCAATCACAGCGCCAGCTGAAGACGGGGACGCCAGTGGCAGGAGTAAGTCTTCACCATAAAGACATCATGCAGACATGCGCAGAGATCCTCCAAAGCCCCAAGGAATAGGACATGTTGTGCCACACTCATCCATTATAGGAGGAAAGACTGTAATATGGACACAAATGTCATTACTCTCACAGACGTTGAATTGTCACAATTTGGGACATACTTTAAGCCATGTGAGGAAATTATCTCCATGCCATTTACATGTGAAGCTAGCTGGCCACATCCAAACTTTAGTATGCATGCATTATGGGGCAAGATTGCAAAAGACTAAAACACTTTATTTCCTGGACACCATGTTCTGGAAGAACAACTTTCATTTGTATGAATGACTTTCATTCTTCAAATAAGAACTGGGATTTTGACTCTTCTTTTGCAATGAAAGTCTTATTAAATTTGAATCTAGCGTTTGATTTGCTCATTGCAATTATTGCCCTGTGGAGTTTTCTTGTAAACAACAAAACTTTCTGTTTAAATTCCAACCATACTAATGGTAAAAAGTAAATACACAGAAAAAGATCTGCACTCGGGATATTTCATGCCAGCTCACCCAAAATTCATAGCTTTTTCAAGTTTATGCCATTTTCTTGAAAAAAATTCACATGAAGATTTGGATTTTATAAATGGGTCACCAGGCATTCATAAACCCACACACAAGCTACGTACAAGCATGTTTTACGCATTATACAGAAACACAGATATCCTTCACCTTTCCCTCAACATGACTGATATCCCTTCTAGACAAATTGCACACATGCACACATGTTCTCCTCTGGGGTATAATGCTTCTCCACGTGTCCATGTGTCAGTCATGATATGTAACATGCCGCTTATTTTCTTACCCTCCTCCTAACAATCTCATGTTTGTTAACTGTGTGTCTCCCAGAAAAGATGCTTCAGCGCTATGGCAGTCTATCTGGAAAGCTCCACATGATTGAACTGGAAAAGGACTCTGCAGCTCACGGCTTGGGAATCAGCCTCATGGGCAACAAAGATGGCTCACGGGCCCGTATGAGTGTCTATGTGGCAGATATAGACCCTCAAGGGCCTGCTGGTGTAGATGGGAGGATACAGGTTGGGGATGAGCTACTGGAGGTAAGAAGGGGAGTGAATGGGAACAATAAAGGGCAATGTATTAGGAGGGCTGGGATTTAAGAATTGTAAACCGGTTGGAGTCCTAGAGAGAGACATAATATCAAAAATGAAAGCAGCAAAGGAAGAATAGTGAGTTGTGGGTTAGAGGCATGGATAAAAGGAGAGCATTGAGTACCTGCACAGTCAAATAATCAGAGAAATGCTGGGCTGGATTTGTGTAATGAGCAACCATGTAAAAGAGATGAGGAGGAAAATCATGGGATAGGAGCACCTGGTGATGAAGTCAGGTGGCTGTTGAGGAGAGGATCAGGATAAATGCAGGGATTGCCGAGGAGAAAAATACATGATGTGAGGTTTTTTTGGGGGTTTTTTTTGTTATTTTTTTCTAGATTAACGGTCAGATCTTGTATGGCCGGAGTCACCAAAATGCCTCCACCATCATCAACAACACTCCATCTAAAGTCAAGATCATTCTCATCAGGTAATATGGTTGCCATGTTGCGTTTACATATTTTGAAACTTTTACTGAGCACTAATAGAGTAATGTGTGTTGTTTTACTAGACACAAATCAGCTCCAAGCCAAATGGTTCAGGGAGGCAGAACAAAATCTGAGGACACCGTCGACTCCCAGACAGACACTTCCGAGTGTGGAGGATTACCCAGAGACATTGAGCACATTATCCTACCTCAGGTACGATCCCTTCAGTAGGTCCTGGCCTTAACCACTGTCAGGGAGCTGCTCACTACTGTGTAACAGCTCAAGCAACCAGTAGAGCACTAACAGCCACTCAGTGTATCAAAAACAGTAAATTTAATAGCAGATGCAGATTTTATACACTTTTATGTTTTTTAAAAGTGGTCAAATGACTGGCAGCAATGACTGCTAAATCAAAACCATAAAATAAAATCAGAATATCCTAATTTAAATAAGGTGCAGAAACAATAAATTACCATTTTCATTGCATGTTGTTCAGAGAAACAAAATTATTTTCCAGATTTTTTCAGAATTATTGCAAATACCTTCAAAAAACAGATTTAAAAGTGGTTTAAAAGTTCAGTGTGTCTGAACAGATACTCATGATTGTTATTTTGAGAGACAAATAAGGTACACACCACTATTGATTCCAAAACACTTTAATGTATTCCAACCAAATTTAGAATGTCTTCCATTTATTCAGATATAATTCTGCAGAGCCCCCCAGGAGGCAACCCGGCATTTGGGCTGCAACAAAAAGTGGAGACCAGCACAGGGTTTTAGAAAAATAAGGGTTATATTTCAATAAATAAATACCTCAAGTAAATATCTAGGGGAAAAAGTGCAAAAAATATAAGCAGCTATGAAAGCATGGTGAGCTCCAGCCGCAAGAGTGTGGTGACTCACACCTTCAAAGGTCAGACAGTTAGGACAAATAATGCACTGGACCACCTAAAAACTTGTTCTGCCTCTGCAACGCCAGTGGAAGTACAAAGGAGTGCAACATGCCTGAAAGATTAACGTTCTGGAGCAGTGCATCTTTGTACAAGTCTGCTGGATGTAGTGAAAAAAGTTTGCTGAATTTGTATCTGGAATTACAGAGTTTGAATGTAAAAGTACACATAAATATTAAACTAATAAGATTCACCTTAAAAAAAAAAGTCTTTATATAAAGACATACTATACATACATTTGATTACTGACAATTATTGCCATTTTATGTAAATTTGTATGTAATTAAAGAAAGCAGAAAAAATGTATAAATGTAAATTACTCTATAAATATAATGTACTATATACATAACACTCTTTACATGCTATACATGTATTTTCCTGTCAAAAAAAGCATGATGCTTAATTTACACATGGTGTTTATAATTTTACTGACTTTTCTATAGTTTAAAAAACAGAAAACTACTATCGAATTTAGAGTCAATATATACATACACACACACACACACACACACACACACACACACACACACACACACACACATATATATATATATATATATATATAGAGAGAGAGAGAGAGAGAGAGTTCAAGAAAAAAGCTTGAAGACTAGTGATCATATTACACAATCAAACAAAACGTGTCTAAAATGATGTGGATGAAAATATTTTTAAACTGCAGGTTGTATGAAGTTTATTGAGGTCTTATTGTAAGACCTCAATAAACTTTTTATATACCATATAAAAAAGTGTATATAAATCCTTTTTGGTCAAGAAAGAAAGACAACACCTGAAACAATGAAATATTTAACATGAGCCAGAAAAGAGAAGAGACTTTACTTACAAACAAAACTGGTGTATTGTATATATAGTAGAGAGTATATAACTCAACTCAGTTGGCATCACTAAGTAAGAGTTTGAAGTTTTAATTTGTTGTCTGCTCACATTGTCCCTTCTTTCTCCCTCCAGGATCATGTAGGTCTTGGCCTTTGCCTGGTGGAGGATGATTCAAAGGGAGGACTGGTGGTCAGGTCTCTGACCCAGCATGGCACTGCCAGTAAGGTGTGACATCATCGGTAGTATTACTGACATGTGCTTTCACATCTCCATCAGTAATATAAGTATGTTTTCTATACAACACTTTCACTCCTTCAGTTAGCCTTCAATAATATATCTCAAGCACTTCAGAATTGTGAGTTCCTCATCGAGCTGCATTCCAGTGCTACATTTTATTCCAACTTCTGTTTTCTCAAGATGCCTCACAAAAACATTTCCAAAGTAGCTTTCTGAAATAAATAATGCAATATTAATGAGGAACTTACAATACTAGTTTCTTTATATGTACGAAGAGTTCTATCTCCTGTGGCTTCATCATAGCAGTACGCATCTTATCATTATTTTAGGACTTACCAAGTATTTTAGGACAGTTTTTGCATAATTTCATCAAATACTCCACCTATTCAGCCTCAACAGTTTGACTGTAGCAATCAATAGCCTCTTTCAAAATAAAGAGGTGTTGGTGAGCGGCATATTACTGTACATTCTATGCAGCTGTCAACTGTAAGGTGATGCCTCTAGTGTACTGGAATTTCTGGTCATATTTAAACCAAACTGACCTCCAGCTGATGTTTTTAAATGATGCCATCATGTACTATTAAGATTTCATATACAGCCCCGAGCAAAAAGTTCTTGAGATATTTGTCCAGAGGGTGTGTTTGATTTTTAATCTCATTTCTCCTCTGCTTTTCTTTTACATGCACACACACTTTCATACATTTTGCTCATCCTACAATTTTTTATTCATTATTCTGTATGCAGGATGGCAGGATAAAGGTTGGAGACAGGATAGTAGCGGTGGGTGATGAAACCACGGCTGGACTGTCGGTGGACAAGGTTCAAACACACAAACACACACATGCTGCACAATATGCTCTTCAAGGTCAGGTTGATTTAATGATTTATGACCCACCTGTCTTCTTTGTATTCAGGTGTCCAGTTTGATTCTCAAACACCGGGTCACTGTCAAGCTCTCCATCAGCCGTTCCAAGAGTCTCCCCTCCTCTTCATCCTCGCTACCTCCCCCTGCATCACTTTCCTATCCCTGCGCTCCCTCTCCTGCTGCCTCACTAGTCCGTCCTGTTCCCTCTTCCTCCTCCTCTTCATCTGTCAATACCATGCAGATCTCTCCAACGGAGACATCTGAGTGGTTAGGAACCGCTCCCACAACCTCTGACCCCATGAGCTGCCCGGTCACTGCTGGAAGGGAAACCACCATAGAGATTTGTAAAGGAAATGTAGGCCTGGGTCTCAGCATTGTAGGAGGATGTGACACTCTGCTGGTGAGAACAACCAAGGGACATTTGACATCAGCATTTCATTTACTCTGATGACCTGAATGGGCATTCTATTTATTTTTTTATCAACCTCGCAGTAAAATCTACCCCTGAAAATATGGTGTCATCAAACTAATAATTCATCCTTAATAACCCCAAGTATTCAAGCGAGCAACATCAAATCAGATAAGATGGCTCTGATTATGTTTGTTGGGTTTTATTTCAATAAAATACACCTGCACAGACTGAGTTTGACTGTATTGGATTGTAGGTTTCTGGAATAACAAGAGTGTTTTCTTGTTTTTACACCAGGGGGCAGTAATAATCCATGAAGTGAATGATGGAGGAGCAGCACAAAAGGATGGAAGACTGCAGGCAGGAGACCAGATATTAGAGGTATAATTGGAACAAACCGCATCACAAAAACATACCATTATAAGATAATTTGTTTAAGTCTACAGCGTTTTTTAAATGTATTTTTCCATTCTGTATTCATCCAAACATGTTCTGACTGAAGGCATCCCATTATGTTTCCATTATGTCAACAGATCCAGTGGTATTGCTGTGATTCCAATTCAGCCAATTATTTTCTCGAAGCTAATGATTTGCTGGTTAATTTGTGACACAAAATTTAAGCTGATTATTTCTTTCCAATTAAAGCCATGGCTATCTATTTTCCGACTGTTAAAAAATACTGTCAGTTACATAATTCCCAGCAACACGGCTTTGTCTCTTCTCTCACAACCTTCTAGGTAAATGGCATAGACCTGCGGCAGGCCACTCATGATGAGGCCATCGCTGTGCTGCGGCTCACCACCCAGCGTGTTCGGCTGTGCGTTTTCAGGCACCAGGAGGCTTACAGGGAGGAGGACCTGTGGGACGTCTTCAGCCTGGAGCTCAGGCCTCGTCCCGGAGAGGGACTGGGCTTCACCACTGTGGGGAAGAGGTACAGTCATGATGCTCTTCAACAAATGACAAGTTTGTTGTGCTCTCAGAAAACGTGGATGTCTGCAAGTTCCATCGCATGTTAATAATGCTTCATATCATCAGTGTAACAAAGACTAATTTTAATTTAGCTCACATGTAAATGAATAAATGACTGTCAGAGGTTGAAAACCCTCCTCATGCCATCGTAGATTTAGGGTTCAGAGAGTTTGTTAGGCAGCTGTAAGCCAAACCAGTGAAAGAGGCAAATAATGATGTTTACATGCAGCTTTGTATTTTAAAACTGATGTAGGTGCAAACACACCACCTGCCAACTATTGCACCTTGCGAAGATGTGAAATATGTGTAAAATAAAAAAAAAAAAACTAGGCCATGCATTGTTTTTCCTATAGAGAAAGCAAGTGATTCATCCAATGTATTGCCTGTTTTTACATCAGATTTATTCAGAATCTACTTTTTGTTTATAAATTGAAGTTAGTTGTTTGACATTTGGCATATCTGGGATGATGATGTTGCCAAAATGTGTCAGTGAAAAAGAACACTTGCCAGTTTTTTGTCAGTTGCTTCAAGACTAATAAAATTATACCCCAGTGCATTTTTTTTCTTCAAAACTCAGCAGCCTGTTGCACAATAGACTTCCAGACTTGAACCAAATACGCAGGCTGGATGTGAGTTTAACTTAACAACAGTCACCCTTTTAATGTAAACCTGAATAAGTATTTAAAAAAGGTATAAAATTTGTATACCTTTCAGAAGAGTTATCATGTACTCCTATTCTCACGTCATTTTAAAAAATCAATGTCATTGTTGCCTCTCATTAATTTATTTATATTAATTTCTGAAACAAAAACTATTCTTAGCCTCTTAGTGTTTTCATGTTTTTTTAATCAAGCGTGCATAATAATAAAATGTCTTTGGTAACAGCAGAACAACAGAGGTTAACTTCTTTCTTCTTACAATTACCAGAAGAGAAGACTACATTTGAGCTGTTAGACCTTTAATCGGTTAGAGGTCAGCAACTCTACAGTAACAGATAACCTTATTGTTAAAAAAAAAAAAGGTCATCGACACATAATGAAATTACACACTGTTCCAACATGCAGTAATCACCATAGAGGTTAAAGAGAGCTGCGCCATAGACCCTTGCTGCAAAGAAGACACGGGGCACATTATATCTAAAGAGTTAAGGTGGAGATTTTCATATAGCTTCATGTATTTGCACAATCAAGTGTGACATTATGCAAAACAGCAGCCTTTCAGGTCGCATAATTTAGTCTACAAGGGTGGAACAGACATAGTTTTTGACCTCTGTTTTCTTCCAACAGTAATGACACGGGCATCTTCGTATCAGATATCATCAGAGGAGGCGTAGCGGATTCAGATGGCAGGTTGTTGCTAGGTGATCAGATTCTGTCAATCAATGGAGAGGATGTCCGTGCAGCGTCACAGGAGCATGCACAGATGCTTCTGCAGGTCTGATACATTCACACTTACACATACTAAGTCTAATAAGTAGTCTATTATACATTTTATTGCTTCATGATTATGTCACTTTGCTCTCAGAGTTGCAGTGGAGCAGTCCACCTAGAGGTGGCTCGTTTTAAAGCTGGGGTGCAGTACTCAAAGCGAAGTCAGGTAGGATGATTTTTTTTTGTTTTGTTTTCTGTGTCTAATTAAAGTCAGGCAAGAAAATATAAACGTTATAAAATGTCAAATTTTACAGAGTTTCACTTTAGCTATAATGGTTAGCATTTCGATGTGAGTTCAGTCTCTTATAGCTCACTCATTTTAATGTAGTCATTAGTTCAACTATCACTCTTATGCACTGCTTTAACAATAGTACTTTGTGAACTAGGAGTATTTTAAGTTTTGCTTTATCCAGAGCGAAGACTCCGACTGTTCCACCCTGACACCTTCAAGTATATGTGATGCATTCTTCAGCCACCAGAGGGAGACAGATAATAAAACAGGAAGCTACGGTGAGTTCACAAGTACTGTCTGAAAACAAAAGAAGTAGATAAAATCTTGTTTATCTTTTAGATAAAAATTATGAAGAACATTTCACTCTGAGTTAACACCTTCAATCCAAATATACAGACATATATCTTTTTCTCTTCTTGTTGCATTTTAAGACTCTGACATCAGAAAAGTAATAATACAAAAGGTAAGACAGTCTTGAAATAATAATCATTGATATTTCTGATTAGTATCCTTTGTAGAGAAACTTTATTTCAAGGACTTAATGGATGTTTGTGACTCCTCAGACTTTGCTCTACACTTCATTTGACAAATTCCAAATATCTATCTATCTATCTATCTATCTATCTATCTATCTCTATATATATATATATATATATATATATATATATATATATATATATATATATATATATATATATATATATATACATATGCTTATATAACACTAGAAGTTTAGGTCGTGCAGAATCTGCCAAGTGACTCAATGGTTGTCTAACAGAGTCTATAATGTGTGTGTGTGTGGTATCACCACAGGGTCCATGTGACTCCCTGGGCATCAGTGTAGCTGGAGGAGTGGGCAGTCCCCATGGCAACGTACCTCTTTTTATTGCTTCCATGGATACGAATGGACTGGCTGCCAAAACACAGAAATTACAGGTGGGGAGTGCCTATGTATATATGCCTGTGTGTGTGTGTGCGTGTGCGCATGTGTGTGTGTGTTATGTATTCATCACATTCTGGCAACTCACCCTCTGCCAGCTATTTCTATTAAGAGTTAAGAATGTCTTTAGGCTTAATTGCACATTTACGATTGGGTCACATTTTTGCAAAAATTGAGATGGAGCTGCATACATACAGTCTTAACTCTGATGCATATTTTTTAGGATAGAGACAAATATTTGGTCAAAGCTTTCTTTATCAGGGATTAAAAATGCCTCTTACCGTTCAACATCCATTCCCTTCAGGATGCAAAGAGTACAGAATACAAAGAAATACTTCATAATCAAATCATAGATATACAAAACATCAATTATATCTTTTTATACAGCAGTCAGGCACAACATTGAAGCCTACCTTATACTGTGTAGCTCAGATGTGTCGAAGCATGAGCTTCACAAGACCTCTGAAGGTGTCGTGTGATATCAGTCATCACAACTTGGCAGCAGATCCTTCAAGTCCTGTAAGGTGTTAAATGAAAAGACCAGACTTGTTTATTCCAGCCACCCCACAGATAACAATCAGTCAGCTTGAGATCTGGGAATTTGGAGACCAAATCAACATGTCAAACTCTTTGTCGTGTTCCTCAAACCATTCCTGAACCATTTTAGCACCATACAGGGCACATTATTTAGCTGAGAGAAGCCACTGCCATCAGGGAATACTTTAACACCTTTTATAGAGGTTGATGGCATTTGGGTCACAGATGACTGATAAACTGACTGACGGAACAAGTACAGAGTGAAGTGAATGAGTGTGGTCTGCATCAATATGAATGTGCTTCATCAAACCATGTCACCCTCTTCCACTGCACAACGGTCCTGCTCTGACCCTCACATGCCCATCATGGGCATTTTCAGTGCTGGACAGGTCAGTAGAGGCACTCTGGCTAGTCGGACCACACAGGCCAGCCTTCACTCCCTACTCACATCAGTGAGCTTTGGGTGGTCTTGACCATGTTGGCAGCTCACAGGATGTCCTTTCTTGGGGTATTTTTGGTAAACACTGAATATCAGGAACAGCCTGATGTTTTGGAGATGCTCTGACTCGGTCCTCCAGCCATCGCTATTTGGACGCTGTCAAAGTCACTCAGATCGTTACAGTTGCACATTATTTCTGCTTCCAACACATCAACTTCAACTGCAGATGGTTCACTTGCTGCCTAATATATCTCACTACTTGACAGCTGCCACTGTAACAAGCTAATCAGTGGTATTCACTTCCCACTTGTCAGTGGTTTTAAAGTTGTGGCCAGCCACACACACACACACACACACACACACACACACACACACACACACACACACACACACGCACACACACACACGCACACGCACACACATATAAATAATATTTAACACATCCAAAGGGATTTATTCTAATTCAGTACAGTTCCCTCATGGTCATATAAGGTCAAGATTCAATGTGTGTGTGTGTGTGTGTGTGTGTGTGTGTGTCTGTGTGTGTCTGTGTGTCTGTGTGTCTGTCTGTGTCCACTAGACAGGAGACCGAATCCTCAGTATCAACGATGTGTCCACTGAGGGAATGACTCATGTCCACGCCGGAGTGCTGCTGAAGAACACCACCGGAACCATCAGTCTGCAGGTAGTGTCACAGTGATCCGTAGTGTGGTTGATGTGTAATGCCTGTGAAGCAGTTAGTGAGTCTCTGAGATAAAGTCAGCAAGTTTTTGTTCTGCACTGTCAGAGAAAGACAGTAATGCCTCCCAGCCTGCTTCCTCTCGGTCAATTTTACTTTTACATTTTGTTTACACTTGTATAAAACTCACCAAGACCTGATGACGATTCAAAGACAAGTATGTAAACGTGGAATAAGATTAAGGTAGCGTATAGCTCCAGCAGGCCCTGCATTATTGGTGTTTTGCACATACACTGTGCTGTAATTTCAGTGTGTCTGACATTGATTTCACACCGTCTTCATGTTTTAAGCCTCAGGAAAGATTTTTGCTCCAAGTGGGGAAATAACATATTTGTAAGGAATCATGTGTCAGTTGGTTTTGGCAGGTATGCTGTGTTTCAAATGAACATCAAAAGGTTTTGTGTTTTTATAACTCCCACTGTATTAACAGAACCAGACACCAAAATATTGCAGCCATCAGATATCTGAATGTTGTCCAACGATAGTTAGTTTCACATCATACATAAATTCTGAATTAAGCTATGAATAGATAATAGGAAATATATACAGTACTGTGCACTAAAACTATATGACGACGCTTTCAGAAACAATGCCATGTATTTTCTTTATCAGTTTAACCTATACATAAAGAAGTAAATCCAGTATCACTCACTAACTCCAATGTGGTGTGACCATGCTTTGCCTTTAGGGACGCATGTGCAGTTTTAAAGAGGTTGCTTCTAGCATCTTGGACAACTTGTCGCAGTTCTTCTGTGGACATAAGCCGGCTTAGTTTCTTCTGTCTCTTCATGTAATCCTGGACTGGCTCGAATGCAGAATGAATCAATCAGATGCCTCCCCGATGGATAAGGATATAAGCATCTAAAGTGGCAAAAACATTTCCATAGTGTTGTATAAAGTTTTCTAACACACTGTGTATGCATGTGTCTAGGTGGCAGCAGACTCCGGGGGAAGCAGCACACAAGACCACAGTGATGCTCAACCGTCAGGTCAACTCAGCAGCCAGACCTGCTTTCACAACAACCTCCGGTAAGACTCAGTTTCCGGCATTCTCAAGTGTGTTGTACTTTATGACCTTGCTTTGGTTTTCTCCTTCTTTAATCACAGAATAAATACAAACATAGACTCCAGCACACTTCACTCCAGTGAAATACTTGCTTTCAAAAGCATCCTCTGTTTTGCATTTTGTTCCCCGCAGTGCTCGCACATATAAGACCGTCACGCTAGAGAGAGGCTCCTCAGGCCTGGGCTTCAGCATTGTAGGAGGGTTTGGCAGCCCTCACGGCGACCTGCCGATCTACATCAAAACTGTCTTCAACAAGGTGAGAACACATCCAGCAGGCTTCTTTTTTAGTTGGGGAAATTTAAGGGTGTTGATGTTAGGAACGGGAGTTTAACAGCGGTATGTCAGTCAGTCCTTTGTTTCAGCATCACATGGGAGAGGTTTTCTTCTGATATAAACAAATTAAGCCTTTCTCAGATCCTCAGCCATACAAAGACAGGCACCAGCCAATTCTCACTATCAAAGACGTATGTTTTTGTGACATGTATGTTTTTATTCCATGTGTGAGGGAGCAAATTTCCATTGCCTTAAACAGTATGATGCTCAGTCATAGTGACACTGTTTCTGTGTTCATGTAACACGAGGTATGTAGCCACAATTTCAGGCTGCAAATAGCTTGTGGTTGTAACAGCTGGTGAACTCTTAATGGCAGAATAACAACTGTGACTAATAATTCTCTATATACGGTTGTACTGTATCAAAAGGCATTTTATTCTAATGCAAACAGTGGTTGCATTATTTGGCAATCGTTACAGGACAGTTTTCATGAAACGTGTTTTCATATTGTTGTCAGTGTGCGTGTGTGTGTGATCTCTGATTGCATTTGATGGTGGATTTGTCTTTGTTCTCTACAGGGGGCAGCCATAGAGGACGGAAGGCTGAAACGTGGAGATCAGATCATCGCTGTGAATGGACACTGCCTGGAGGGTGTGACTCATGCTGAAGCTGTGGACATCCTGAAGAAGACTAAAGCAACTGTAGTCCTCACTGTTCTCTCCTGAGACAAGGCCCATTGCGCCCTATTTTGATTCCATCCTACCCGAACAAATGTAGCTGCTTCTTGAGGAACTACTCCACACAGACCTGAGGAGGCCAGTTGAAGTGATGTACTCTCATATAAATACATAAGAGGAGTAGATAATGTAAGTCTAAATGTATCTCTGTTTAGTTTGGAGAAACTACCTCTAAATGCAAACACAACTCGAGTGTGTTGTGTACATGCACACAGTATTTCCAGTAAAAACTCATATTCCAGTGAAGGTTTTATTCAAACTAATCTGTACGAATTTGTAACCCTGAACATAAATGGATCACAGAAGAGACCCAGAAATCAAAATACCAAAAGCAGGTAATAAATAAGCCAATACCACAATGTTCAGCTGGTATTATGTTGTGTCTTAGTTGTCATATTTAGAATATAATTGTACATTGATGTGCATCGTTGTCCATGTAAACACACTTGTGAATAAACTACTATCCTCAGATCTTCTGAATATGCTGACCACACAGGTGAATGCATTAGAAAACATCTCTTAAGAAACTATGTGACATGTATTTGCAGTACTACTGTCTCTTACTGCTGCTCATTCAGAGTAAACAACTGTGATAAACTCTTAAGACCCCGTACATGCCAAGTGCTTCTGCCAATCTTTTATATGGCAATAAGGTTTTAGGCAATTTGTTTTAAAGTCTGTTGTACCTTTCATCTCACTATCATATTCCATAATTACAGATGTCATTTCTTGGATAGTAAAGGTCTAACATGACATGACAATAATTAGTAGTGATAGCTACCTTATGTGAAGCAGGTGGAAAAGAGAAGAAAAAATGTTCATTTTGTTACATCTGTTAAAAGCAGCTGCTGAATATCATCTATTTACCAATTTATTATTTATTAGTGTTTCCACAGTCTTTACCTTGAGCAGCTGTTTTTTAGGCCTTCAAGAAGGTATTGTTATTGTGTAATGTGCAATCTTTATTTAGAAAGTCTCTTGTATCTGTTTTATATTTATTTATTGATACTGTGATACTTGTTTTTTTTTCTTCACTAATTTATTTAAGTGCATAGTCCTTGTAGCCTGAACACACATGGCATTGTGTAACTTTGTGTAACTGAATCTACTGTAAGTGATCTTATTAAATGTGCATTTGTTAGAATTTGGTGTACAAGTATCCTTGCTGCTCAGTACTTTTCTTATTCTGCATACTTACAAGTATTTGACAAATTCAAGGAAAAGCTAGAGGGATAGAATGCCATTCTTTGAGCACATACATCAAAAATCTCCCAGGTGTCCGATGAGGTTCAGACAGCAGATGATATCCACTATTTTCACAGTCACCAAACCATTCAGTGATCCCTCGTGCCTTGTCAATGGGTACATTGTCATTCCGCGAGAGCCTTCTCCCATTTGACCAGGATCATCGGTTGAAGGTGACCACTAATGATTTGCAGCGACCCTTTCCCTCTAAGTGAACCCAAAGTATGCCAGTAAAAAATGCTTCCAACGGCATAACAGCCACCTGATCCCCTCACTGTAGGAGTCAAAGGGTTTAGGTTTTTCCTTTATTGTGTCACGTGTCTGTACCGCTGTGTTTAAGGTCACAGTGAAAGACAGATGACAACAACCCAGAAATCTTTTCCGGTAGCTGATTCTTTGAGATGTCCCTCTGGGATAATACTGAGTAGAATAAGCCAGTGGATATCACTTTTTTTTCTTTCCAAAAAGCCTACCAATGCACACCAGAGAGACGTACGAGAAAATCTGAACGTCCTGAACTGTTAAACAAGTATACTTGGGCCTGAAGTCACATTTTTTAGATAGATGCAAGAATTTTTTTAGCATTTTATGCATATTTTTGCATCTATTTCCAAAGCATTTTGCCTCGGAAATATTTTACTGTAGTACTTATGCTCTTTGTCTGTCTCTCTCTCTCTCTCTCTAACTGCTCTTTCACTCTGTCGTCAAACACAAATACATTTTCAGAATCTCTCAGGTTTAGTCAAGGTGATAGGATGAAGTGCATGACGTACATAGAATGACAGGCAGCTCTAAATCATGGGGTAGTCGAGAGGGGAAGAGAGGAGAGGGGAGGCGGATTAATTTTAGAAAAACAACATTCTATAAAGAAAGCAGAAGAAATTAGTTAGGATGACATTTTCAACCCGAGTCAGAGAAACAGCAAGGGAGAGTAAACCTGTGCCATTTTTTGTAAGTGCACAGAACTTTGAGTTTAATTACTGGAGTTACTGGTGACAACTTGACAAACAATACATTTGCACACAAATGTCTCATTTAGGAAATAGGAGGCATCTAGGGAGATCCTGTCTGGAGCCACCGCATTAATCAAAGCCATCTGTTCACATTGCAAGCTTTACTGAAACCCAGCCATCGCAGTCTGGTTTATCCTTCTCCAGATGAACAATCGCTTGCCTGCTGGCATGAGGAGGGTTTTAAGATGGAGAAAATGCAAAATGCTTTTTTGTGCTTTTAGCTTGGATGTCTCCTGCAATATAATAGCTGTTCTTTGGTGAATAATAAAATTTCTGCTTATATGTGCTATTTGTTTAACATTTAAAACACACTTTAACTTTCTGCATTCACTTCAATAGATTCTAATACAACTCTTGTGGGAGTAGCAGGGGGCAGATGCATTTACATATCTCGTTCTTCTTTCTCATTAAGCATGAAAACCGAGGTGCTGGTTTTCACAACTAGGCTCAAATTCCCTTTTCCTCAAACATTTATGAGGAATATAGCAGCAGGTCACGGGCAGCCGGACTTTTTCCAACCTGTGGTCCTTCCAACCCTCTGTTCCACCATGTACAGGGCAGTACAGCAATTTTGGAAGATGCTTAAACTGTTATGAATTTTTTTGCAGCTGAAAATAAGATGATTTTCATAGGACCGCACTTGAAAGGCACTAATGATACTGTCTCTCATGAGGAAAGCAGTGGCCAAATGATTGTACTATGTGTAACTGTCGCATCTATCCATATTCATAAATCATGCTCAGTTTTTTTGCTGTCAGTGTAACCTGGTGGTGAGGAAAGAATAGCCAACAGATGACAGATCCAAAAAAAAAAAATCTCTTCTTCTTTCTCCATCCATTCCCATGACATCCTTTTTCAGGACACCAGCGTGTGCTGCAAAAATGCCAATCCTAAGTAATTCAGTCCAGTGCTGAGTCTTGAAATCCTGCTTCCCTTAAAGCAAGACAAAAATATCCCAACAGGGAAATTCATTTGTAACCACTGTACTGTGGGTCTACAGTTAATCACAGCTATCAAAAGGTGCCACTAGTTCCATGTCATTCCCCAGCACTGAAGCGAGGCTGTCATTAACAAATGAGCTGGACTGATTGGAAATTTGGCGCAGAGAAACATGCATACCTCTGTCAGCCATTTTTATTCAGCGGCATAGCCTGAAGCAAAAAATAATTAGACACAGTCATGCGGTTATAGCAGAGAAGCACTGCATGACATGCCGTATTATCTGGTTATGGAGTTTTAAAAACCACTCTGTCTTATTAAAATAAGAATGTGAAGGTCAAATGATTTACTGCAGATTAAAAGAGCTTTTTGTGCCCTTTATCTATTCATTTATCTGACTACTTTTTAGGCAAGACATAGGCAGGGTTTTAAAAATGTATAAGTCCAAGTGATCCCTGCACACACATTCATTTAGAAAGTCATTTGTCCCAGAGTTTCTCATACTTGTATTAAAGCTTCTTTTTAAGGTTGTTTGTTTCTGTTCGTTTTATCCATGTTTCTTTATCTCCCCTAACTTAGAAAAATAATCAAAGCTTGCCATCTCTGCTGTTAGAAACTACAATGACCACTTTAATTTATAAACATGAAACTGCCTCTCCACCACCTAGATCCTCAGAAAAACAACCGAAGACCCACAAATCAACGCGCCACCAGAGACACAACATGGGATTAACAATAGCACATGCTGTGAGCCTTTGTGCGTAATTGCGCATGGCCCCGCGGTCGCATTTTCTGGCACACTCCGATTTAAGGGCTGAATGTGGCCTCGTAAACGAAAGGGTCATAAGAGGGCAGAAAAGGTATTTATTCTTTGCAGTTCAGAAGCTGCATTACCTGCAAATCATTTCGGTTTTAGTCGAGGAAAGAAACGCCTTTCTGATTCTGCTTCCAACCCCGTGTGACAAGTGTGGACGCTGCAGGTATGTAGCAGCTCTATGGTGCCGTTGGTGCTAAAATACCATTAGGAGTTTAAAGTCATACTACAGTATTTAGAACGAACTATTGCGATGGAGTCCCCAACATAAGCAAAGCAGGATTATGTTTCTTTTTGCTTCAGGTGTGCTGGAATAAAATGCCTTTATTATTGCACACATTCAGCAAGATCATAATTTATGGAAATAAGAATTAAAAAGGACTGTAAATAAGTGAAGGAGGTGAACTGAGTCGCTTTCCTCTTTTCGCAGTAATGCGTTATGTCCACATGAGGGCGGTGCGTGTGCTCTTATGGAGCACATGGAAATTTGCATGGACTCGATTTGGCTCATTGGTTAGAAGTAACATTGCATTTAAGTGATGTGATTTGCCAGTTGGCCTCAGGCTTCAGACAATGAAATTTGCGCCTGCAGCTGAAGGTCCTGCAGCAGAAAGACCTGTCTGTGGTGTGTTCATGCAGTGCAGCCTTTTGTTCACAGAATGACAGAAAGGGGAACACAAACATGCAATCTGACTGCATGATGTCACCCATTTATCTCACAGACGGATCAGCTTAATCTACATTCATATAGTAGCAGCTTCTGGTCGGCAGCTGAAAAGGTGGAATTATTTTTGGAGTCATTAAATGATTGAGATTTGACCTTCAGTGGAGATCCATTATAAGCTGCTTCAGGTAATCTGACCCCTCGGCTATAGCTTGACCTCTGCTGCTGTATGAGCTAAACAAAAGATCCACCAGACCCATGATAAATAACAAATACAGACACGGACACAACAGGCTCTGGGCTCCAAACCAGTTCAACTTTATTAGAGCAAATGGGGGAATAAAAAAGAAACACAAAACAAATGCATGACAATTTTAAGGCCTTGTTAGAAAGGCGCGGGTTTAGACAACAGACTGGGATTTGTCCAGCCTGCGGTCATCCTCTGAGTAGCGTCGGAAAGTTTCTCCCAGCAGCGGCTCTAAGGCCTCAGCCGAGCGGTAGGAACGAGCTCGCACAGCGCAGGCAATGACGCCTCCCACCACCGCCACAACCAGCACTGCAGCAACAACAGCTACAGTAATGATCTCAGACAGGGTGAAAGCGCGAGCTACAAAGGGAAAGAGGAGAGGAGGGTCATCAGGGGTCACTGGGTTGTGGGGATGGATGTATGTGTGCGCTGTGTGTGTGCTGAAACTCACCTGGCCACTGGACCTCGTATGAGTATCCCAGGTTTTCTGGGGCAGCGACAAACATCTCAGCATTGGTGACAGGAGGCCAGAAAGGAACCATGTTGAACCGGCGGTTGTGACCAATAGGAGCGTTCTCCTCAGGGTAAACGATTTCACCTGTAGGCAGGAAAGCATATGTCTACGCGCCTAGTCATCCTTCAGAGGGATTTCTGTTTCTGTGTGTGAGTTAGTCTAAGTGTACCTGGTTGGTGTCTGCTGAGCCACTCGTCAAAGATGGCGTCGGTGAAGGTGTGCAGCAGGACAAAGATGGGATCATTGGGCGACAGGTGAGTCTGTCCGCCTGTCCCGTTGAGGAAGAGGTGGGCCAGATTGTGGAGGCTGCGGATCACTGGGTCATACATCCCTTGGGGGGCACTGTAACCTAGAAGACGTGGAACAAACACCAAAAAAGATAAATTAATGAGAGCTGTGATTTACCAAAATTAGGGACAGCAAATGCTGTGTTGGAACTAACCATATGTGCGTGTGGGCGGAGGACTGAGTGAGTGTGTGTTTTTGGCTCTGAGTTTGTATCTATACAGTCACACAGCTTTCTTTTCTGAGCTGAGCCCTGAATAAATCCCCTTTGGTCCATCTGAGGATGCTAAATCCCAGCTCCTGCTCTGGTTCTGACCTCTGACTCAGAGCTACACACCTTCAATGGTGTTCCTGAAGCTCTCGGAGGAGGTGGAGTAGTAAGGAGGCGTGTCAAAGGTGTTGAGCTCCAGACAGTCCAAAACATCCTTGGGCTCGGGCAGCCTCTGCACCATGGGCCGAGCCACGTTGCCAGCAGGGTTCCTCCTGATGGGACTGCTCTCCGTACCTTAATGATAAAGAGAGAGCCCAGGTCAGAGGAACAGAATTACCCTTACAATAACACAGTGACAGCATAGTTTCTGGTTAGTGGGTCACTCAGATAATCAGTAATTAACTCAAGCTAGTATCACTCACAGAAATGAAAAGAAAGCTGTTTAGAAATGTTTTATTTAACCTCGCTCTAATTCTGTGCGGGAGACTCAGCTAGTTTGATCCGTCTTAAACATGACAGGATGGCAGTTTTCTGTTTTTTAAATTATTCAATAAAAGTCAACAGTAGTGAGTTGGAGCTTTGTGACTGAACAGAAGTTTTTCTTTTTTCTTCTCTCTCTCTGTTGCATGCACGCTCTCCTTTCTTTCTTTTTGTACTTTCTCCTACACACAAGCACATAAACAGAAGGCTACATAACTGAGTTGTCTGTCTGTTTGAAGATTATTCCCTCAGATCAAAGGAACCAGTAGACTGCTAGATTCCTGTCTTCAACAAGCACATGCACAAATGAGGCAACCCCCACCACCACCATCCTAACCCATTTAAGGAGATGTTGCTTGTTGATGCAGGAAATACCAGGCCTCTCGTGATTCTGTAAGGGGGAATAACGAGTCGGATCACTCAAGTGTCAGCCACTCACATGTCCTACCTGTTACCAAATATCATTTTTTTTCTTACATGTACGTGCTTCAAAAGGATCTCCCTTTTACTGCGCTACAGTTACAGATGAATGACCTTCCTAATTATTCCAGATGAAAAGAAAATACTGCATGTGCTATATTCGAACACTAAAGCAAAGGTAGTAATTTAGGTGCCAGTGTGGAACGAGATCCAATCCCCCGCAAATCTGATCACCTAAAGTCTGGCTTATGCGTCTTATTGCAGCATAAAAGTTCCCTTATTCTAGTGGAAATCTCGTGACCCTTTGGGAATTAACGCCGGAAATCTACCGTTCTGATGTCTTCTATTGAGAAATTAAGCTCACTGAGTTGAAAAGTATTTGTAAGATGCAGTGCGCAGTACAGAAGGCAACGTTTCTAGAGTAGTTCTAAACAAACTGTCGTAATGGCGAGCGATATCGAATTTAGCACAACAGCTGTGAGGTATTATTTATAGCAGCTTATGTTCTACATGCTCTCTATATGAGCTCTTTGCCCTCTTTTCTGAAGCAGCTGAGACGATGCTGTATATCAGCGCTGCTACAGCGAGGTGTGGCATGTGGTGGTCTTTACTGTTGCAGATGGTGCCCAAAGTGTCGTAGTCATCCACGCTCTCGCAGATGACCCTCCACTGAGAGAACACAGAGTTGGTGCTGATGGAGTTCATGTCGAATGAGCTCCTGGCTCCCAGCAGGTCGTCGGTGCAGATATCGCACTCGCTGCCTCCGATGGCAAAGTTCCAGTAGGGGAGGGCGAAGGTGGGGTCGCTCAGCATGTCCTGCATGGATGAAGGGGAAGAGTGAATGGTACATGAGTGTGTAAAGAAGAACAGTTTCCCTGAATTGTTTATTTGTGACAATATACAGTTGAATCTACTTTTTTAAACCAGTTTTTATGTTGTTCTTCCCCGTTCCTACTTTCTTCTACTACATTCCAGTCACTCTTTCCTTCCTTCATTACTTCCTCCATATCCTTACATTCTTTCCTTTCCACTGTCCTCTTCTTTTTCCCTACCTTCCCTCTACTCACCTGCATGTCCCTCTCCAGCTGCAGCAGATGAAAACGATGCCAGGTAACAAAACCGGGGCCCTCGTGGGAGAAGTCTACACCCCCAAAGCTGGTCTGGCCTGGCCCCAGGTACGTCTTACTGACAGAGTAGTAGTGGCTCCAAACAAAGTAGTTGTAAATGGTGATATTCTCAAACTGTGGGGTGTTGCCATCAGGCCCAAGCACCTCCTGGTACCTAAAGATAAGGAGGCGAATGTCACTCTGTTTTTTTTTTTTTCCCTCCACACTGCTTTAAGATAGACCTATTATTTTCCAAACTCCAAAAGTGAAAGGATGCATGCATTTAACTGAACCACACACATATGTAGACATACATTTTATTCCTGTGGCTATTAATAGAGCAGAAATAACATTTTTTGATGAGGAGTCTAACAAGGTTGTTCTACCTGCAGGTGAAAATTGCTGTAAAAATTAATCTGCTGCAATTCTCAGCTGATTAGGAAAGGAGGTTATTCACAGATTTATGGACTGTTATTTAAAAGATTATAATTCCCTTTCCTACTGCTGATAATATTATATGCTTATAATTTGCTCGTCTACCTGCAGCCTTTACAGAAAGCTGCATTTTATGACTGTACTCATTTTAAAATGCACATCGTGTGCATACGCAGCTATATTGTTGGACTTTCCAGTGCCAGATTCAGATCGTTTTAGTCTGCAGGTTGTTGGGAAATTGCATTGTGTTCCCAGGTGTTAATACTAGACCAAAGAGTGGCTATTCAAAAGTCACTGATTCTTTAAAGTGAGGCCATTAAATTAATTTTAAGTTGGCTTATGTTATTATACTTCTGTACCTTCTTGTGCAGATGACGAGGTCAGGGTGGACGGTCCTCTTAGCTCGGTCCAAAGCATTCACAAAGGCCTGCTTCTCAGCTGTGCTCATCTGCATGATATTCCTCCTTACTGGAGCGAGGTTAATGGGGTGGAGGCAGACAGGAGGGAAGGAAGAGAGAGAACGAGAGGTTGTCGAGGTGTGGGAGGAACGAACGAGGAGCAGAGGAAAGAAAATGTTATTAAAAATTAACACAGACATTTTCTTTCTCTAGCAATAAATGCCTCTATTCCCTTGGCTGATGTAGACCTGTGAAATCTTAAAGGGCACAGCAGGAGTCACAAATTAAAAAGTTGCCTTGAATTTTTTTAAGCCCAAACAGCATCCGTTCTCTTACCGACGGAGATCCTCTGATCACAGTTTGGTCCGGTCAGCCCGTGTCTGCATCGCCCACAGTTGTAGCCACTGAAGTTCCCATTGCATTGGCAAGTGCGGTTGAAAAACCTCAGCGGCCACCTCTCTCTGTCGTCACGTCCAGCATAGGGGTACTGAGGTCCGTGGCGGCGGTTGTCGGCCGCAATGTTCACGCACTGCCCTCTTCCTGTGCTGGAGCCACACTCGTCCCCCGCCACCCCTGTTGGAGAGGGGCAGCACTGGCCGCTCCGCAGCCCCTCAGGGGTGACACACTCCCGGGGGAACTGGGCCAGCGTTAGGCCGGCACACAAGGTCACCACCAGGAGACTCGCTGTCCACATGCTGCCAAAACCCAGAAGAAGATGGTACAGGTTCGATGGTTGAACAAGGACAGGATAAAGTCGGGATGCTTTACGTGTCTAGATTTCTTTTTTTTTTTTTTTTTTTTAACATTCTTTTCTAAACCACTTGTCATGTTCATGTTTGTGAAGGGCTGGAGTCTCTCCCAGAACACATTTTGTAAGATGAAGACAAAAAATTCAATACACCACTGACATACTTACTCTTCAGTTAAGCTCAAGAATAACTCAGTCAGTTTGTGTTCTCTTGTTAAAGCCAATTGTCTTAACATTATTCCAGAACTTCACTTCTTACATGCCCCTGCAGGCAGTGCGAGTCACTATTCATAATTCACAAAGCCATTAGCTTTCAACTCTTACAAGTTCAGAAATGCTTTCAACAATAGACGACAAGAGATGATTTGCTTCAACCTTTTTGTAGTTAGATTTGCTTGTCTTTTGAAGCTTGTTGATTAGGAATGAATGAAGGAGTGACTGATAATTTGGCAGGAGCAATTATTTTACAACAAAACAGTGATAACAACCACTCAAAAAAAGTTACCAATTAAAACAAAAAGAGAAAAAAAGGGGGGAAAAAAACAATGGAACTGTTTTACATTTTTCCACCTCCGCTGAAATACAGACTAATATGAATGATTGAGGACTTCAGTACAGTACTGGCTGGGTTACGTGCGAAATATTTTGTCTATCTCCATCTGAAAAAAAGAACTTGATTTCATCATCTGACTTAATTGTACATTTATCTCATGTCTGTTCTCAATTTGTAAAGGTGCTGAAGCAGTCATTCATACCAGTAAGTTGTAAGACTTCCTGCATTCTACAGTTCATTATGTAGAAAAAGCATCAGCGTAATGTGTTCCCCTACCTCTGACTGTGCATGCTGCTCCTCTGATTGCAGAACTGTAGCCCCCCAAGAGTCGGCCCATTTCCCTCTTCTGTCTTAAATAGCTATCGAGCACATGACCAGGACTTTTTGCAGCTTGTGTAAGCGTGCACACACACACACACATAAACACACACAAACACACACACACAAAGAACACATGGGTGCTCTGCAGGGTCCTCGAGTGATTTCTAAAACACTCATTCATACGCCTTGTGATCAGATCCCGTTAAGTCCATGTGGTCGCTCACAAAAGACTCAACTGTGAGATGGCATTCATGCTTAAGTCATACTTGAGAAAAATGTGGGAGTTTCAGTTATACTGTAAAACAAACATGTTTTGGAGGATTTCTAGCTGTAATTTTAAAAAAATAATTTATTGCTATTTAACAGGTTTTCCTTGTTATGTTAAATTACAGATAATAAAAGTTTTAATTTACATGTTAACCATAAAAAAATAAATTTTAAAAAACAGGCCAAAATGGTGCAGAATGTCCACATCAAAAATCTTTTTAGAAATTGTTCTTTCATAATATGTCACAGTAAAACTGCTCTTTTGCTGTATTTAAATAAGCTAAAATATAATTATTTACAGATATTTGCTGTTATTTTCTCTGTTATGATTACAGGATAATTTCTTACAGTGCAAGTAACAACATGATAATGCTTTATTATTTGTAAAAGCAGACACGTGACTGGGGAAAAAAATCTGAATAATTTGTGCATGCAAATTTATGGTTAACCTCATCAGTGCAGAAATATCCATACTGGGTAGCGAGAAAAAAAAGGAACATTTTCAATATTATCTCTTTATTTTGTATTGCTCAAATCACAAATGATGATACAAAGGTCAAGAGTTATGTAGAATAAAAATCAAATAAAATTTTAAAATCCATCTCAGTAATGAAAAATCTTGTTTTTTTTCTTTCTTTTCCTCGTAGGCCAGTGTTGTACAGTTTAATGAGACTGCTCAGATATAGCACTCTGTGGTACTGCCAGCACTTTGTGAACACACTGTACTGAATTGCCATTAAAACAGGAAAATTGCTTATTGTCGCTGCTCCTGCTGTGTTCTTTTCAACAACTTTGAACAGCATGACTGAAGTGGTCAGTGTGAAAAAATTCCATTTCAGCCTAAAGAGTTTACAGACATCAAACTAAATACAGAACAGTTTTATCACATTTCCACACTCACACTTGCACAGAGTATTTTAAAACATGCTCTTCCTGTTCACTCATCCACATATTCATACATGCAAAATGTGTTACAGTATCTCTTTCGCTCACGTTACATGCACACACAGACAGACAGACAGACAGACAAATAAACAGACATATACACCAAATATAAATGCGATACATGTGCACTAGTTATTACAGTTTGACTCCAAGGCAGTCTGTGTTGGGTTTGAGAATTTAGGGTAACTAGGTGATTTGGGATTGGGTGCAGGCTTGGAAAGTGGCCTTTTTGGGTTCCATTTAGACGCAGCAGGAACAGACAAACATTTGGACCCCCTAGAGGATGGAAGTCCTGAGGTCTTGTGAAGAGTCTGGTCCTGGTCCAGTGTTGGCTGACTCCTCTGTGGAGCCGGGCGGGAGGCCTGACATGGCTATCGCATGCTCGTCTCCTTGCTTCTCCTTTGTTGTGGCCAGGGTCGAAGCCACATCAGACGGGTCAAGCGTGGCTATCCTAACGGAAAGGACAGCACAGGAGTTGGCAGAGATTGGACGGTTGTATTTGATGAATTAAAGAAAGGGGAAAACACAAGACAGAAACAACTGACACTGAGTAACAGCAGTAATATCAGTAACATGAAAGGAGTTGTTTGATGCAGAAGAGGATACAATACAGGAACACAAAGACGGGCATGTTTTAATGAGAGACGTTAAGTTGATGGTAGAATTCAAACACAATTTAATCTGGTGTGTTTATGGTGGCTATCAAACTGCTGTTGAATACGCCGCTGTGAGCAAATGCTAATATTCTCACTGGAAGGTCTGTTTATTTAATGACTTCCACACCAGATGGAGAGGCTCACAAACTGTGTTGGAATAAGATATGCTGGGAGATAATGACACACCTAGGTATAAATAGATCACTTGATGCTATTGACTAATTGCAGGTGATGCTGTCCTGAGTGAACGAATTTCAAAGTGCTGCATGCGTGTTTACGTGCCCTAGCTGACTACCTCTCAAGGGTATCCACACCGCCATCTTAGGTGTAATTCCACAAGCACTCCGTCTTACCCTGAACACTTTATAATGCTAATCTCGAATGGTTCTTCAAAGGAGCACAGCTATCTGAGGTGGGCTTGGGTCAGGTTCACGTTGGTTATTTTACATATGGAATATATTAAGACATTTCTCTCCTTTTGTCTCATGCATATCAGGCATATATGTGTTGCAAGTAGATACTCAATGTCCATGCAGAAAGACCTAAAAAGACAGACTGTTGCATATTACGCCTGCAAAACAAGTGCTCAGGATTGTAAGAAATAAACTAAATTATAGTTTTACGGTTAAAAATCAGATTCAGTCAGACAAGGGTCTTAAAGATGGAAGCATAGACAGTGTTTGGGTGACAGTTTTAGAACCACACTCAGGATTTTTTTCTACTATAGTAGATGGTTTACATCCAAGTTGTGTGCCACAATTTATTTTTAACTCTTAGCTCTGCTTCATTTCCAGTCTTTTCCACTTACAATGCTTCCCTCACCCTGAGAAAGCAGCTTATCTGCTTTACAAATGGGACTCCATCCCAACAAGGAGAAATTAAGTCATGCCTGTTCCTCTGGACTGTGCATCAGTCAGTCATTCAGTCAGTCGTTTTGTTTCTTTCTTTTTTCTTTTTTTTGCAATTGCAGACACTGTATACCAAGTTTAACGGAATACAGTGTACATTAAAGACAACAAGTGCTCATATCCTGAGTTAATTTCCAGGTAACTGACTGCTGTTTGAATTACAGTCACAGGGTTGAAATGCAGAACATCAAGCTAAAGAAGATTTAGCCTGATGTTGAGATCTACAGTTTATTTGCTTTGTATCCTGGCTTCTTGCATCCCAGTATGCACAAGGAGCTGCTCTTTTGTTATTCAGATGATACTGCTGCTAAAGATGAGACTTTTAGGTACTATTTTAAAAATGACTCTTTTGTGGTGTTTTTTTAGTTAACAATGATTTTAGTGAGTCCATCTTCAAATGACAGCTGGATTGTCACTGCAGCTATAAAGTCTCTTAACAAGGACACATTTCAAGATGACTCTGTTGACTGTTAAATAATTCAGTGTTGCTTTGTTATCGCCTGTGCTGGGCATTCATCACATTCCTCTTTGTGTCTTGCACATGTTCGATTGCACAAGCAACAGACACGCAGTCATCTTCAGCTGAGGTTTGTTTTAATTCGCTTTTTCAATCTCGCCTTGACCTTTAGTGAATTTATTTGTATTTCTTACACATCTTGTCCCTCCATAGTTTCAAATGACTGCTCCTTGCACACATATGCACCTTTGGCTTATTATTGATTCAAGCCTGCTAGTCTGATTAGTGTAAATAGTGTTATTACCCAGTAATTCTCTGGATTCACGGGACTCACACTGTCATGTGACACAGTGAACAGAATCCTGTGTACGTAGGCTACAAAACAGCCAGAAGGGAATCAGCTGAGAAGCACACAACTGGCGGTTCCTATGAACCACAAGTCTGCAGGTCAGTGCACAATATTCAGTCAGCTGACAAAGGGAATGTCTGACATCTGGTTAGTGCAGGTGACAGAGAGACTGATACTGTAGAGGTTAGTTTGATGGGAGCAAAAGCAAATCACCTTTTAGGAGGAAGTGGAGTGGGAGAGAGTAGAGAAAAGTCGAGCAGAGAGAATTACTCTTTGATCTCAGTGAGATCATGTACAGTGAACTGCTAATGTTGATCCATGGTGAAGTCTGTTGAAGGCTGACAATGAGATCTTCATCTTCGCTGTCAGATCAGTGTGTGAAGTTTTGTTCAATTGCTACCTTCAGTTTTGATTTTAATGCACAATCTGTAAAAGTCTAGAAATGTTACATTGTATAAATATATATACAGTACATGTAGAGATAGTTGATAAAGCAAAACTTGAAAAATGAGTAGAGAAAGACAGCAGCAAAGGCAGAAGCTTCCATGTAAAAGGGCTGACTGAATGCTTTAAGAGGCATTCCAATGCTGTGACATGCCTTCTTATATGACTTCACATTCAGCAAATTTCCACCCAAGTGAACGTCTCTGGAAGATTTCAGGCTGATATGTTAAACGCGTTAGATGTATTAGATGAAACTCCAAGTACAAAAGGAGGAAATATCTTTTGGAAGAATGCTGTACATCCCTCCAGTCAAGCACTGAAGACATGGAAAATGACTTCCAAGGAACTTTGAAGCCATTCTGGAGGCTTTTTTTATGACACTGTATGTATGTAATGTGCCATCGGTATAGATACTGTGAAGTGTGAACATACTGTTGAGTGTCTCCATTGCCTGCAGGCAGTGTGTCGTCACTGCAGTCACCTCCTGTAGCTGCCTCTGGTTCAACACACCCTTCTTCGCATGCCCGCTGTAGGGCCGGGGTACTGCACACACACATAAACAAAATCCCATTATCACTGTTATTGCTGTTGTTTCTTACTGTTGCCTTTCGACAAATTAACTACTTGTTGCATTGAGCGGAGTGGAGAAATAATATCAAAAAAAGTAGGTATAGCTGTATTACTGGAGGAAAAAAAAATACACTTTTTGTGAACAGAGGGGGGAAGTACTGACCCAATACTGAGCACAGCCTCCTCATTTCATCTTCTATCAGTCTTGAAATGTTAGCTGCAGCTCGGGGAACATCGAAAGCAATCATGTACCAGCACTGCTGTGAGTCCCATCTGTGATTGTAGCGCTGCTGGTGCTACAGCTAGCAATCAGATGGCTTATTTTGGCTATTAGAGAGGAAGCACTGGGATGTGGTCGTGCGAATGCAGAAGAAGTTTTATTTCGATTTTCATTCATAAAAATAAAAGAAATAAAATGAAAAAAAAGAGTCAGAACACAAATTCATGCTACGATACAGAAAAATTTGAGTTGTTAAGAACATCTACTTTTGTCTGAGGCTGCTGGGTACACAATGTGGCTCGGCCTTCTCGAATTATAATGTTATAATGGATGATTGGCAACAAGAAATTACACTGGCTATGAGGTGAACAGTAATAAGTGAAGCAGATTTGAGCTGTACTTTTAGTGCACCAACAAATCTGGGCCTATTAGACAGCTTTTTTTGGAGTGTTCCTGGAGATTAAGTGCACAGAAAGTGGTGCAACTTACCTGTTTTTGTTGCGACATTTGAGGATATAGATAATGATGACAACAGTCTCCAAAACCAAGAACACTGCAGCGGAAATAGCCCCTATCTTCCATGCCTCCAGGCCTAGCTCATTTGTCTCTAAACAGATATAATAAGGCAGAGGAGAGAGCATAACAAATGTGAGGCAAGAAAAGGAAGAGGGAAAAAAAATTACCCACCAAAAAACAAGAAATTTGATGCACTGCAATTTTCCACAGCCGAATTGACTGTCCCTCAAATGCAAAAGAATACCTTGTTTTTTGGCCCTGCTGTGTCATTTTACACAATGTACCGACAGTTTTATATTATACCAGCTCAAATGGGCATGTGTGTGAGGCAACAGGGCATAGAAAGAGTATGAAGTAAACACTTAACATCCATATTCATGAGGCAGGAAACAGCGTGTTATATTGTGACAGGATGTTCCCAACTTTCTGGTCTTCCCTCAACAGTTAGAGTGGATAGTTATCCTGCTCCACTGCTTAGTCAAATGGAACAACATCAACTCGGCCATCTGCATATTTAGTTGGCAGAATCATAGTAATGATCTGTTTTCTTCATCATTTTGTGAAGTTTTTAGCTTCAAAAAAATCTGTAGTTAATTATCTCCCAAACCATTAATAGCCTAGGATTGGTTTATAAAACTGCCTGAGAACTACAATAATTGTTACTGGTATTTTGAAAAAAAGTTTGATTCCATACACTTGCTGCTGCAGGAATCATGCTGAAACACACACTCAACTGTAATAAATTCTTTTGTTTTTTTTATCATTTCATTTTACCTGTAGTTCCAGCTGTATCTTCTACCAGCTCATTGGCCTCTCCTAGTTCCTCTCCTTGTGCCTCGGGTTGTTCACCTAGAACACCATTCATGAAATTATCTAGTGTAGGTTGAGCCACAGAGGACTCCTGTGGCAAAAGGTCATCGGTGGTGGTGATGATCTCGTTGCCGTGGTCTGACTTCTCCTCATCAGGAGTGTTTTCTCCAGTTTCCACCTCACTGAGGGATGGGTTTGAGGTGGGAGCCTGGTTCTCAGGGCTCTGCTCCATTGAGGCTTCTTCACCATCCGCAGGCTCTGAGACCACTTCTAGAAGAGAGGTTTGGTATGTGACACACACATGACAATTAAGACAAGAGGCCAAGGTTTAGGGTTTGTCAAGTGGACATATGGAATGTAGAATAACGCATAGATGTGCTGTAGCTGAAAGCAGGAGGTAGGTCACAGTTTGTATGCATTTGTAAAAGAACTCATAGTATCATCTGCAGCACGTGTCAGTGTTTGCATGGACATTGGATAAATAACATGGAGAAGTATTCTATCATAATCTTGGTCTAAAGCAACAAAAACATTAAGTGTGAAATGTTATTCACACTATCTCAGTTTTTTGTAGAACGTGTACTGGTCGCCAAGGTATCGTAAAGTGCATTAAAAGGGCTTATAATCTTAATTTAAGACCATTCCTCTTTCAAAGTAGGTTAAGATGCAAACAATGCAAAAGCTGCAAAGCTGCTGAGTCTATTGCAAGTGAATTTTTTTGAAGACAAATACCATTGCAGTTTTAGGCTTTTGTGACCCAGATTATGAGCTGGTTTTACATATTCAACATTTCAGTTGCAAACAGATGAACTGAAAGTTCAGTGTATTAGGCAGCTAAGAGATGTGTAATTTGTGCAGAGGATTTGGATTTATTGGGGTGGTGAAGGTTTCAGACATCATTTCTAGATTCAACGGGGCACCATGCCATTTTCAGACCACCACACTGAAGCCTAATTTTATGTGTTAAGTTTCATTTCCATTTCAAAGGAAGTACATTTAGCACTGTTTTGCAACTCCACCTGTTGGAACTACACATATCTCACCTTCATCCTCCTTTTCACCACCGTTTGAAGTCTCCAAAGCAATCTGCTCCTCCTCCCCTGCTTTTTGAACGCTTTCCTCATTCACCAATACCACCGATTCCTCCTTGATTACACTCTCTCCTTCTATTTCATCTCCTGTTACTTCCCCTACATCTGTACCTTCTGCTTCTTCCTCTTCTGCAGTTCCTCCCTCCACTAAATACCCATCTTCTCCTTCTGGCCCTTCAGGATCCATTACTATGTTTTCTTCCTCTTCCTCCTCCTCTCCTGTATCTCCTACTACACTTTGTGTGGCTTCTATGTCATAATTATCAGAAGGCACTATTATCTCTTCACGTTCTGTTTCATCTACCTGAGTTTCATCCCCCAGAGCCTCTTCTCTCGACCCATCATGCCCTATCTGCTCCACGTCAGCCTCTCCTAGCCATGGTTCAGACTCTTCCACAGTCTCCTGATCTGGCTGTCCAATTACTGCCACCTCTACAGCAGCTGGGGCTTCCTCTGCTTCCTGTATTTCTGTTTCAGCTGCTCCTTTTTCTTCAGACAACACGACCTGATCCTCGCTGTCCTCCTCCCCTGCCTCCTCTATGGCCAAATCCCCTCCTTTCTCTTCTAAAGCAGCCACAGCTCCTTCCACAACCTCCTCCTCACTTCCCAGCGACTCATCGATAACCTCCACACCCTCTGTCTGTCTGACTTCAGTTTCTACAGCGGCTGTGGTCTTCTCCACAGATCCAGCTGCTGTTTCACCCTCTGCCTCGACAACTCCTTTCCCCTCCTCGGCCACATCTTCAAGTGCATCCACCTCTGCTACCTCCTGCTTCTCTTCAACACCGGTATCTTCCTCCTTGTCCCCCATATCTTCATCCTCCACTGCCTCCTCTAGCACTTCTACCTCAGCTTCACTCTCTTTTGATTTTGTCCCCAGTGAATCCTCCTCAACCGCTTCCTGCACTACATCCGCTTTTGCGTCGTTCCCTGCTTCCGCCTGTCCCAGAGCTGCCTCCACCACTCTCTCCAGCAGCTCCTTCAGCACTTCCTCAGCCCCACGACCCTCCACCTGCTCTGATGCCTCCTGCACGGCCTGCTGCACCTCCTTCAGGCTAGGAGGGGACGCTACTGGTACCACTTCTGCGGGGGGCAACTCTGGATCCTGGGGTAAGCTCTGGCCATCTTGGTGGGCGACCGCAGTGGAGGATTGGATGGAGGTAGACAGATCTAAGGAGATAGTATCAATATTTTTGGTGTTTTGTTGCAGCTGTAAACACCAGAAAAACCTAATACTTAGTATTAGGTGTCATACTGATGCTTACATTGAGAGAATGCTGATGATTAAACATGTTGAATAATTGCAGTTATGCAATCTTTGATTATATTGTGATTATAAATTGTGCAAATTAAATCTAGACATGCAGTCACCTTACCAAAGACAGATTTTTTCGATTTTGGCATACCTTTATTCACTGATTTATTCATTAATTCATAATACAAGATGTCAGATTGTATGTGGGTTGGAGTCAGTGTGCAGGTGTTACTATTTTCATCAAAATACAAATATATTAGCACACATATAATCACTTATTTGCATAACACCACCGTACCTTCAGACTTGCAGTGTTGTATCAGCAAAACCACCAGGAATCCTTTCAAAGTGCAGTACTCCATGCTGTCAGAGAAAACATGAAAAAAACATATACTCCCAAAACAATCCCAGTCTCTCCCAAGAAAACGCTCTGTACTTCCCTTCGTTCCTAAATGTCTTGCTCAAATGTCAAGTGTGAGTGCGTACCCCACCACGAGACATACACTGAGTGCGTAGACTCTGGATGGTTGGACAGTAAATTGTCCAAAGGAGGGTGATGTTAGCAGGTGACGGAGAAATGAGGGAGGGTGAAAAACTGAACATTGCCATGTTAAATATTGACACCCCAAGGTTTCTTCGTACCACCAGGTGTCTCTATGGTGTCCTTACATAAAGTAGCACGTCGGTGTTACATGCTTCTGAGACCCTTACATGGGCTGTGGTGAAGCATGGGCGGCATGTCACACACACAGTGAACTCTGGCGGAGCAATTATAGGTGGGCTGTGAGTTTGGGGTGTGAGTGATGCTACCATTAGGACTTGACATAGAGCTAGAAGAGGTAGACCTGAGTGTGGCTCAAAAAGCCGGCAAGTAAAAGTTCAGAATAAAATCACAATGCATCTGACAAGAAGTGGTAGTCACTTGAGTCGGTTCATAAAGGAAAAAGGAAGTGGCTCCCTGGTGCGTGGGTTACAGGTGCTTTTATTCACCATATGAAATGTTTCTTTCTGCCTCTGCACTCACTTCTATGTCACCAGTCTTATGTGCACTGCTAGAATTAGAACAGCACAGCGATGCCTCATGGCTTCCTACTGTAAGGTTATCTAACAAAAATGTCTTTCACTTTATGCAATGCAAATAATGTTTACATGGATGTCTTGCATGTTCCTGTTCAGTGTCAGGATGACATGGTTTGCATGGGAATACAAGGAAATTGGAGGCAGGTGTTACTTTAATTGGAATCTTTCAGTAAATGCACAGTTTACAACTGTGGTGTATGGCCAGAGGCGATGTAAAATCCCCCAGGTGAGTTTTTTTCTGCTGCAGTTTATTTATATTCATATCCAGGTTAGCATCATTGAGACATCCCGAGTGTACTAAACAACCACTTGGACTGAAGTGTTTAAATTTTCTCTGTGGATGCAGCCAAGAATAAGCTGGAGCATCTCTGTGTGCAGTGCAGATATAAAGGTCTGGGGTGACACGGCATACATTTTTGCTATGCTAACTTCATAAATCTAAGGATGCCACTATCAGGCTGTTCTTGTATTTGATCTCGATTGAAATATCTCAAGAGTTACTGGATGGTTTGCCATGAAATTTAGTTTTTCCATTCGCAACACAAACCACAGGACATACACTGTCATTCAAAAGTTTGGGGTCACCCAGACAATTTCATGTTTTCCATGAAAACTCACACTTTTACTCATGTGCTAACATAATTGCACAAGGGTTTTCTAATCATCAGTTAGCCTTTCAACATGATTAGCTAACACAATGTACCATTAGAACACAGGAGTGATGGTTGCTGAAAATTGGCTTCTGTATCCCTATGGAGATATTCTATTAAAAATCAGCCGTTTCCAGCTAGAATAGTCATTTACCACATTGACAATGTTCATTGAAAAGAAACTGATTTTCTTTCAAAAATAAGGACATTACGAAGTGACTCCAAACTTTTGAATGGTAGTGTAGTTTTCACTTATTCAGTGAAATTTAAAAAATATCTGCTAAATGGATTGGCATTAAAATTTGGCACAGACATTCATAATTCCGAGATATTGCCATGTATTCTAATTATTTTGGTGATCCCTCAACTACCTTTATCACAATAAACTCACATTTTAGGCCTTGAATGAACAGTCCTCTACCAATGTGAGTGAGCAGTGAATTTTTGGTTCAGTTGTTCATATTCCAATGAATATGAACAATGAATTGTGAATTCCTTGTTGACCCATTTTCTTGACCATCACAGAGCCAGAGCTGAGTCATTTATCCAATTATTTGATTTTTAACTGAATGTCAGCAAAATAAATGGTATACCCATTAGCTTCAGGTAAGATGGTGAACATGGTAAATGTTACCTTCCAAACATCACAGTGTAAAGGGTGTGTTTGTGAGCATTTTAGCACTTTAGTATTTAGCTCAAAGCATCTCTAGGTGTGCCTCGTCATAGAGTCACTACTACCATGTTATCACACTACTGCTATTTATTATACATATTTAAAACATCACATTGTGTCAGTTTAGAGGCTCTATGTTGTTGAATTACAGCAGTTTACTGCAGTAGAGGATCAAAAAAATCCCTAATAAAGACTTCCTTGGAGATAACCAGCCAAGCCAAGCGAACAAGATTTGAATCATAACATGACGAATTTCTCCACCACCACTCTTTACGCTTTAAATTCATTAATTCTATGAGAACAATGGGCCGTCATTCACTCTACCATCAACTGCAGTAATATGAACAGAGCCATTTATGCTAAACATAAATAGCTCTATTCATTCACACCTAGGTCTGCTGAAAATGAAGATGGAGGCTGAAGTGGCTGAGCATAAAATGAGTTGAGTTATTGAATGAATTAAACGTTGCACGGATGCCTATTTGAAACATGAAATTCTCTCTTTTTTTTTTTTTACTCCAGATAAAGACATCAATTCTCCACAGATATTTGTCTGATATCTTTCTGCCCTTCACTGCCCCACCCTCCTTTCTGAAAAAGGCAGTACGTCTTTGATAGATCATACTCCAGCTGCCCTGTGATCTGCCCAATAATAGTGGCCCCTCTGGGAAGCTTTACTGTATCTCGCCTTTCAATGAAATCAGCTGATTCTGACCAAAGGCTCTATTGATTCTCATGCTAAAAGACCTGCATGACAAAACTATAAACCCCTGTCATGAAACCAGTGAGACTCATTGAACCAGCAGCTTATTTTCTTGCTGGCTCCTCAGCAGGAGCACTAACAGTCTGCTCAGAGCTATGAAACCAAGCATGGAAACGATAAAGACTTTTTCACTGTCAGTGTTGGTATAAGTACATGTCAGTATTATTCTCTGCGGTCTTTGTGTTGCTTTTGAAGCCACACGGGGTGCAGCACAGTGATCTCTGCTTCAGTTCGATTTACTTGACAATTCAGTGCCAAATCTGCACTTCTGCATATCAAGAGCCTCTGTTTTCTGTCTCAAAACAAACCATAGATAGAAAAAAAACGAGACTTGGGAGCTTCAGAGGAGCAGCAAAACATATCTGAACTGTTTTCTTCTCTGCTTACTTTCTTGCATGGTTTTGAATTCTCTCTAACTTGCAATTTCTGATCTCTCTCTGTTTCTCTCATTCGTGACTGCAGGAGATTAGGTTTGAAAGGTTAATACAGTCACATGAGCTTCACATTGTGCTTTGTGCTACCAGGCAGTAGCACTTCATACTTGGCTTGTGACTAGGCTGGAGAGGGGGATTATTACAAAAAAAAAAAATGCTGTATATTGTAATATAATAATGCACACATGTATGTCCACATATGTACAGACCTATATGCATACAGTCACGCATGAGCTCATTCACAATGTGTAGTATTTAAAAAGGGAATTATTGTTTCACACACAAACCTTTACAAGGGCCTAATTGATCTGATGTAGAAGAAAGCCTCTTATAAATATACACTTTATTAGGACACAGAAACAAAAGGAAAAAAATGAAATATTTCTGAATACAGTCAGTGACCTATAATCATCACTCTTGCTCTATAATGGGTTTCCACAAAGGGGGTTAAATCACCCATATTAGATGGTGTTGAAATGATCTTTGTTAAGGTGGAAATGCTGTACGGTGTGTAGCTTCTAAAGCTGGTCTATGTTTAGGGCTGGGAGGAGCTGCACCTTGTGTGGTGCTGTGAGGCCATAGGAGTTGCTGTCTGTATTTCACATGTCAGTGTTGGAATTTCAGATGTGCTCTCCATGAAAAGAGGGCGGTGGAGGTGACTAACCAACATTAACCTCAACCCCAGCTGTACTCGCCAGCATTACCTGCTTATCAGCACCACAAATACTGTTCACGGCACAAAATCCCTTTGAACACTTGCATTTACACACAGACCACAAAGTTTAAAGTGATTCTATATTGGTGATTTGGATGAAAGAATTTTCTGTCAATCAACATGAAACTTTGAATCAAAAGATAAGACGTTAGACTGAATGTGCATACAGCCAAATAACTGCAAATGCATATGGTATGATTTTTTTTTATTATCTTGGTGTCGAGGTTGTTGATATAAAGCCTGTATATTTCGATTTGTGTTTCAAGTCTAACTTGTAAGAAAATCCAACAGTAGCACAAGTAATGAGATGCAGATGCAGACTTGCTAATGAGCATCATCTACAGACAAGGAGAGTAATCACTTCTGCGGTTTTGACACATGTGCCACCTGCAGGCAACTGGTGATCAACTGCAGTTTTATGTATCCATGCAGGTGACAGACGTGTCCTGAGGCATTTTTTGTGGGGGGAGGGGGTTGTCCATCCATCTGTCCATGCCTCTCTCATAAAAGCGATATCTCTAAAAAACCTTGACAGAGTTTCTTCAAATCTGACACAAATGTTCACTTGGACTCAAGGATGAACTAATTACATTTTGGCAGTTAAAGGTCACTGGGCTCACAAAACACATTAGCAACCATAATTCAAAACCTCACAGGCTAATTAGAATTTCACACAAGTGTCTAATAGAATAAAATAATGAAGTGATGGCATTTTATATCCAAAAATTCAAAGGTCACTTCACTGTGACATCATATTGTTCAATCAATTATTATTCAACTAAAGGACAGGAGGAGAGATGGATGTGAACTGTAACTTCACGTGTTGGTAATAATTGTAGCTTCCCTTGTATAGCTGCTGGTGGTGTGTACTCGTAAATATTTTATTTCATTATCACTGTCACAAACAAACGCATGCATTGGAGAGGGACACCGTAACACGTAGCACTATATAGCACTCAGTCGTTCTTTTGCAGAGAAAGGGTCAAAGCCGAACAGACATGCCCTTGAGCACACATGATAATTAAGGACAATAAAAATTAAATAAAATGTTTACAGTCAGTGTGGCTTCATCAATTTTCCTGAAAATGCCTGTTTAAGCTATACAGTCCAGGCCTAAAGCTGGCACGTGCTTCAGTAAAACTCCACAGTCTGTGTAACTACACCTCAGCTGTTTACTGAAAAACTCTTTTAAGTACACAATGGAAGATGGTAATATAATTCTTTAAACACAACACACTTGCAAACTTATAGGCAGTTTGTTAAACATTTTAACCAATCAGAGGTCAGAGATGACTACAGTCTTTATTAGGAACATTGCAACCAAACTATCATATACAGCAAACTATAAATTGCTTTATTATTTTTCTGTTTTTATATTCACAGTTATTGACCTATGGCATTAATGGCTTAAATAGTCGGGTTAGGCATTTTTGCATATTTGATTCCCTATACCTTTGTCTCACTTGATCTTTTGTTGTACACTGCAAGTCAATAGTGAAAGCTCAAAGAGGATTCAGAGTAAGATTTGGCCTCCTGAGTGTACATTAGACACTGAAAGCGCAGTTGCATAAAAGGCCACTTGAGTGTTCAGAGTAATGGAGTGGTATTTAAAATGGCATGAGGGATTTCCCTGAGGGGAAGTGCAGATGGGAAGTCAACAAAGAGTTGTTAAACCTCCAGTGGAACCTGGTGAGGGTGAGAGGCTCTGGAGGTTTAGATAATTGACAGAATGGTATCACCTTTAAACGGTCATTATTAATGATAACATGCCCATAATTCTCAAAGTGACTCTCTTCAGAATGAACAAACATATTGAGTTCTTTGGAAAAAACAAAACAAAACAGATGTTTTGTAGTCAAAGGAGAACTAATGACTGATATTGCAGCGACATGTTTGAGTTAATAAGTCACAATACAGGAAGAAGTTCCCATTTCATCTGATCTCCCCTCTGTTCTCTTTTCTGTGCCTTCCCTCCTCTCTCATTCTCTCTCTCTTCCCTTCCTTCTGTCTCTCTGTCTGTAGTTTCAGGAATTTTTCAAAAGGATGTTCCCCAAATATCTAGGACATCTTTTTGGGTCACCATTAAAATGATCCTCCAAACTTATAAAACATGCAGAGAAGTTACCTTTTTTTTTTTTTTGCATATATGGAGATCTGAGCCTTCCTGCCCACACAAACAACAACAACATCAACCAGTACCAACAACAGAAATAATGTATGCTCTCATTATTATTCCTATTTAGAGTTCTAATTTATTCGGCCTTAGTGGGGAACAGCAGTTTCAAAGGAAAAAACCATGAAGAGTGGCTTGTTGATAAGGCACGAAAGTTAAGTCAAATTATTCAGTCTTCCCCTCTGTTTTTCCCTCTCATTTTCTCTCACACATGAAAAACACAAACACGTACTCTACATGCACACATCACTCAGCATACCCACTTCAAGCGGTGACAATTTACAATTAATTAGAGGGAATCCATATTTCCTCGCTTGTTTATGCTTTTTGCAAAGGCTCTATGATCTGCAGC